>NC_056444.1:9484843-9845115 GCF_018296145.1 Oncorhynchus tshawytscha
GATATATATATATACGGCATGGTACTTACACACAGACTGAGATCCTCTGCCCACAGAAACAGCAGTAGTAATCTGGGTCAGACAGAGCCACAGAGTACGCTAGGAGCCAGAGAAAGAGAGAGAGAGACAGAGAGAGAGGGATGGATGGATAGAAAGAGGGCCACAGTTATAAAACTCCAGGCAAAGTCATCTAAAAGTTCACTGCTCTTCTTGTTACTGGCCCAGAAAGCCCTAACTTATGGTTTACCAATATCTCTACTCCCCCACCCCCTTCTCTCTCTCTCTTTCTGTCTGGGCCCCCTTCATTTTGGCCTTGATTTGTTTTCCCCAATGTCCTGAAACAAACCCATTGTGTTCAGTTGGGCTGGTGTATTCCAATAGCTCACAGCTTGTTGACTGAACAATGGGAGGTCATGCAGCCTCACTCCCCACACTGGGTTCCAGGGGCAGGCTGCTACGAGTGCTACATGACTTGGCATGTTTGGGCACAGACGCCCGCCCACGCGCCCCCAGTCTGAAGTTGATTTATTTAGTAATGTGTGTGGGTTCTGGTTCTGGGGACTTGGGCCGCCGGGAGCTGTCAGTGTCCCACTGTTTTCGGATGCTTTTGTGACCCACCCAGGCCTTTCTCTCATCTGGGTTGTCCTCAATGCTCCCTCGCCTCCCATCTTCGTAAAGATCCAAGCACTGTCCGCTCACAGCTTAAAACCTCTCAATCTGTCACCCCTTTTCTTACCATTGATTTATTAGTTCTGCCGACCTTTCTAGAGCTCCGAGCCCCCTGAGTGGTCTGTCCCAGTTTCCTGGAGAGAGGTGCACAAAACATGCCTTATCATGGACTGTACTGGAGGCATTCAGACACGGTTTGGTCCAGTTCATCTCATCCCAGTACCTCATTGCTTTGCTAAGCTATCTTGACTAAACATTGTGAAAAGTGAAAGCTATTGATTGATTGATTGATTGATTGATTGATTGATTGATTGCTATGACTTCTGTGTTTTTTTATTTTTCAAACACATTCACTTTCTTGCCAGGAGCCAGTAATTCCCTTTCAAAACTGCTCTGCCAGATGTCAGCCCCTCGGACAGTAATACAGCACAATAAGGAAATATTCTTCCCTCTAAACAAGTTATTTTTCCTCTATCCCTTTGGCACCGAGTCAAACGTAAAAATCTCTGCAATGCTGCAATGATGCTCTTCCAAGGCTGTGTTGAGACGGTGATTTATCAGTGACCCAAACTCTGCTCAGATAATCCCTACCATTGTGTCGCTGAGTTGTCGTAATGCTGTGTCAAATGTACATTTTCCTTGGGGCGTTGGCAGTCATAATGTAAGTAACCTAATTTATGTCCCTCTAACTCCCCTGAATGCCTCTGTCAGTTTATATTCACTCAATATAGAGGAGAGATTGACTTTATCAAATCAAATACAACTGGTGAATACAAGTGTAGACCTTACCGTGAAATGGGGAGCGTAACATTCAACAGATGTAGACCTTACCGTGAAATGGGGAGTGTAACATTCAACAGATGTAGACCTTACCGTGAAATGGGGAGCGTAACATTCAACAGATGTAGACCTTACCGTGAAATGGGGAGCGTAACATTCAACAGATGTAGACCTTACCGTGAAATGGGGAGTGTAACATTCAACAGATGTAGACCTTACCGTGAAATGGGGAGTGTAACATTCAACAGATGTAGACCTTACCGTGAAATGGGGAGTGTAACATTCAACAGATGTAGACCTTACCGTGAAATGGGGAGTGTAACATTCAACAGATGTAGACCTTACCGTGAAATGGGGAGTGTAACATTCAACAGATGTAGACCTTACCGTGAAATGGGGAGTGTAACATTCAACAGATGTAGACCTTACCGTGAAATGGGGAGTGTAACATTCAACAGATGTAGACCTTACCGTGAAATGGGGAGTGTAACATTCAACAGATGTAGACCTTACCGTGAAATGCTTACTTTCAAGCCCTTAACCAACAATGCAGTTCAAGAAATAAATTAAATTAACTCAAGTTTTAAAAAATTACAAAATAAAAAAGTAACACAAGAAAATTAGATAATAATAAGGCAATTTTTATTTTACTTTTATTTAACTAGGCAAGTCAGTTAAATCACGGCTGTGACTATAACAGAACGTCTGTTTCATCGAAAAGCGCAGGAAAATCTGATCACTGGAGATGGAAAAAAATATCCATGCGCCACTCCCATGAATTGTTAAAGGTGAACCGTAATATATTAGGCCAAGCTTGCAGTACCTACAGCTACCACAGGATATATAGAGTCTCCTCATTTGAATCTGAATTGATTCTTGGTAGATCCGCCCAAAGGGAACCGATTCTCTCCGACCACCGACCCGAGGCATTGTCTCTGTGTTTTTCCGGACATTTTTCCACACGGCAGGCTATCGAATTTACATCGCCTCCTGATGATTTTTATAGCTTATTAACGTGTAGTTATACCTAAAGTTGCATTAGAAAGGTATTTCGAAGTGTTTTGTGAAAGTTTATCGTCGAATTTTTAACTTTTAAAAAATGACGTTACGTTATGAAACGCTCTTTTTTCCGTTTTCCACACAGTCTTCATAGATCGATATCTAGGCTATATATGGACCGATTTAATCCAAAAAAAGACCCAGTATTGATTATGGGACATCAAGGTGTGCAAAGAAAGAAGATGGTCAAAGGTAATTAATGTTTTATATTTTATTGTGCGGTTTGTGTAGCGCCGACTATGCTAATTCTTTTGTTTACATCCCCTACGGGTCTTTTGGGGTGTTGCATGCTATCAGATAATAGCTTCTCATGCTTTCGCCGAAAAGCATTTTAAAAATCTGACACGGTGGCTAGATTCACAATGACTGTAGCTTTATTTTAATACCAAACATGTGTATTTTAATGAACGTTTGCGTTTTAACTAATACTATTAGCATGTAGCGTCGCGCATGTGCATTTCTAGAGCTCTAGGTGGGACGTCTGCGTCTCAAGTAAGCTCAAGAGGTTAAGAACAAATTCTTATTTTCAATGACAGCCTAGGAACAGTGGGTTAACTGCCTGTTCAGGGGCAGAACGACAGATTTTGTACCTTGTCAGCTCAGGGAATTGAACTTGCAACCTTTCGGATACTAGTCCAATGCTCTAACCACTAGGCTACCCTGCCGCCCCAATATTCTGAGTGTACCGGTACCAAGTCAATGTGCGGGGGTAGATGTTAGCTGTTCTCAACTGGCCTACCTGGTTAAATAAAGGTGAAATAAAATCAAATAAATAAATAGTCGAGGTAATCTGTAAAGTGACTATGCATAGACAATAAACATTCTCCTGAGGGAGAAAAGGAGTTGTCGTGACCTCTTCACATCTGTCTTGGTATGTTTGGACCATGATAGTTTGTTGGTGATGTGGACACCAAGGAACTTGAAACTCTCGACCTGCTCCACTACAGCCCCACTGATGTTAATGGGGGCCTGTTCGGCCCGCCTTTTCCTGTAGTCCAAGATCAGCTCCTTTGTCTTGCTCACATTAAGGGAGAGGTTGTTCTCATGGCACCTCACTGCCAGGTCTCTGACCTACTCCCTATAGGCTGTCATCAGCCAACTTAATGATGGTGTTGGAGTCATGCTTGGCCATGCAGTCGTGGGTGAACAGGGAGTACAGGATGGGACTAAGCACGCACCCCTGAGGGACCCCAGTGTTGAGGATCAGCGTGGCAGATGTGTTGTTACATACCCTTACCACCTGGGGACAGCCCGTTACTAAGTCCAGGATCCAGTTGCAGAGAGAGTTGTTTAGTCCCAGGGTCCTTAGCTTAGTGATGAGCTTTGTGTGTACTATGGTGTTGAACACTGAACAGCATTCTCACATAGGTGTCCTTTTTGTACAGGTGGGAAAGGGCAGTGTGGAGTGCGATTGAGATTGCGTCATCCGTGGATCTGTTGCGGATCGGTATGAAAATTGGAATGGGTGTCCGGCATGAGTGTGTTAATGTGAGCCATGACCTTTCAAAGCACTTCATGGCTAACGATGTGAGTGCTATGGGGCGGTAATCATTTAGGCAGGTTACCTTTGCTTTCTTGGGCACAGGGAATATGGTGGTCTGTTTGAAACATGTAGGTATTACAGACTCAGTCAGGGAGAGGTTGAAAATGTCAGTGAAGACACTTGCCTGTTGGGCTGCGCATGCTTTGACTACACGTTCTGGTAATCTGTCTGGCCCCGCGGCTTGTGAATGTTGTCCTGTTTATAGGTCTTACTCACATCGGCTTGGTAGAGCATGATCGCACAGTCGTCCGGAACAACTGGTGCTCTCATACATGCTTCAGTGTTGCTTGCCTCGAAGTGAGCATAAAATGCATTTAGCTCGTCTGGTAAGCTTGTGTCACTGGACAGCTTGTGGCTGGGTTTCCCTTTGTAGTCCGTAATAGTTTTCAAGCCCTGCCACAACCGACGAGCGTCAGAGCCGGTGTAGTAGGATTCAATCTTAATCCTGTATTGACGTTTTGCTTGTTTGATAGTTCGTCTGAAGGCATAGTGGAATTTCTTATAAGCTTCCGGTGTTCCGTTCCTTGAAAGCGGCAGCTCTAGCCTTTAGCTCGATGCGGATGTTGCACTTATTGATGAATCTGGTGACCGAGGTGGTATACCCCTCCGTGCCATTGGATGAATTCCTGAACATATTCCAGTCTGTGCTAGCAAAACAGTCCTGTAGCGGAGCATCCGTGTCATCTGACAACTTCCGAATTGAGCGAGTTACTTGTAGTTCCTGCTTTAGTTTTAGCTTGTAAGCAAGAATCAGGAGGATGGAATTATGGTCAGATTTGCCAAATGAAGGACGAGGGAGAGCTGTGTAGGCATCTCTATGTGTTGAGTAAAGGTGGTCTAGAGTTTTTTTCCCCTCTGGTTGCACATGTGACGTGCTGGTACACATTTTGTAAAACTGATTTAAGTTTGCCTGCATTAAAGTCCCCGGCCACTAGGAGCCCCGCTTCTGGGTGATCATTTTCTTCTTATGGCCTTATAGAGTTGGTTGAGAGTGGTCTTAGTGCCAGCTTCGTTTTGTGGTGGTAAATAGATGGCTACGAATAATACAGATGAGAACTCTCTTGGTAGATAGTGCAGTCCACATCTTATCATGAGGTTTTCTACCTCAGGCGAGCAATACTTCAATACTTCTTTAATATTAGATATCGGGCACCAGCTGTTATTGACAAATTGACACACACCCCCGCCCCTTGTCTTACCAGATGTAGCTGCTCTGTACTGCCGATGCACGGAGAAGCCAGCCAGCTTTATTTTATCTGTGTCGTCATTTAGTCACGTCTTGGTGAAACATAAGATATTACCGTTTTTAATGGTAGGATAGTCTTAATCGTAGATCGTTCAGTTTGTTTTCCAATGATTGCACGTTGGACAATAATACAGAGGGTAGTGGTGGTTTATTTACTCGTCTGCAAATTCTCACCCCGCCCTCCTCCCCCTTTTTCTCTGTCTTTTCTTCACATGAATGACAGGGATTTGGGCCTGGTCTCAAAAAAGCAGTATTTCCTTCACCCCCGGACTCATTAAAGAAAAAATCTTTGTCCAGTTCAAAGTAAGTAATCGCTGTTCTGATATCAAGAAGCTCTTTTTGATCATAATAGACGATAGCAGCAACATTATGTACAAAATAAGTTACAAACAACGCGAAAAAACACACAACACAGTTGGTTAGGAGCCTGTAAAACGGCAGCCATCCACTCCGGCGCCATTACATCACTACTTGTATTTGTGAGAAGTATTGATATGTTGAATGCACCAAGCTGTCTGTTTAAACTACTAGCACACAGGTCAGACACCCATGCATACCCCACAAGACATGCCACCAGAGGTCTCTTCACAGTCCCCATGTCCAGAACAGACTATGGGAGGTACACATTTTTTTTTCACCTTTATTTAACCAGGTAGGGTAGTTGAGAACAAGTTCTCATTTTCAACTGCGACCTGGCCAAGATAAAGCATAGCAATTCAACACATACAACAACACAGAGTTACACATGGAATAAACAAAACATACAGTCAATAATACAGTAGAACAAAACAAAACAAAAAGTCTATATACAGTGAGTGCAAATGAGGTAATGGTAGATCGGCAGAAGATGAATGTGCAAGTAGAGATCCTGGGGTGCAAAGGAGCAAAATAAATAAATAAATACCAGTATGGGGATGAGGTAGGTAGATAGATGGGCTGTTTACAGATGGGCTATGTACAGGTGCAGTGATCTGTGAGCTGCTCTGACAGCTGGTGCTTAAAGCTAGTGAGGGAGATGTGAGTCTCCAGCTTCAGAGATTTTTGCAATTCGTTCCAGTCATGGGCAGCAGAGAACTGGAAGGAAAGACGACCAAAGGAGGAATTGGCTTTGGGGGTGACCAGTGAGATATACCTGCTGGAGCGCGTGCTACGGGTGGGTGCTGCTATGGTGACCAGTGAGCTGAGATAAGGCGGGGCTTTAGCGAGCAGAGACTTGTAGATAACCTGTAGCCAGTGGGTTTGGCGACGAGTATGAAGCGAGGGCCAACCAACGAGAGCGTACAGGTTGCAATGGTGGGTAGTGTATGGGGCTTTGGTGACAAAACGGATGGCACTGTGATAGACTGCATCCAGTTTGTTGAGTAGAGTGTTGGAGGCTATTTTATAGATGACATCACCGAAGTCGAGGATCGGTAGGATGGTCAGTTTTACGAGGGTATGTTTGGCAGCATGAGTGAAGGATGATTTGTTGCGATATAGGAAGCCGATTCTAGATTTAATTTTGGATTGGAGATACTTAATGTGAGTCTGGAAGGAGAGTTTACAGTCTAACCAGACACCCAGGTATTTGTAGTTGTCCACGTATTCTAAGTCAGAGCCGTCCAGAGTAGTGATGCTGGACGGGCGAGCAGGTGCGGGCGAGCAGGTGCGGGCAGTGATCGATTGAATAGCATGCATTTAGTTTTGCTTGCGTTTAAGAGCAGTTGGAGGCCACGGAAGGAGAGTTGTATGGCATTGAAGCTTGCCTGGAGGTTAGTTAACACAGTGTCCAAAGAGGGGCCAGAAGTATACAGAATGGTGTCGTCTGCGTAGAGGTGGATCAGAGAATCACCAGCAGCAAGAGCAGCATCATTGATGTATACAGAAAAGAGAGTCGGCCCTAGAATTTAACCTTGTGGCACCCCCATAGAGACTGTCAGAGGTCCAGACAACAGGCCCTCCGATTTGACACACTGAACTCAATCAGAGAAGTAGTTGGTAAACCAGGCGAGGCAATCATTTGAGAAACCAAGGCTGTCGAGTCTGCCAATAAGAATGTTGTGATTGACAGAGTCGAAAGCCTTGGCCAGATCAATGAATACGGCTGCACACTAATGTCTCTTATCGATGGCGGTTATGATGTCGTTTAGAACCTTGAGCGTGGCTGAGGTGCACCCATGACCAGCTCTGAAACCAGATTGCATAGCGGAGAAGGTATGGAGGGATTCGAAATGGTCAGTATTCTGTTTGTTAACTTGGCTTTCGAAGACCTTAGAAAGACAGGGTAGGATAGATATAGGTCTGTAGCAGTTTGGGTCTAGAGTGTCACCCCCTTTGAAGAGGGGGATGACCGCGGCAGCTTTCCAATCTTTGGGAATCGCAGACGATACGAAAGAGAGGTTGAACAGGTTAGTAATAGGGGTTGCAACAATTTCGGCAGATCATTTTAGAAAGAGAGGGTCCAGATTGTCTAGCCCGGCTGATTTGTTGGGGTCCAGATTTTGCAGCTCTTTCAGAACATCAGCTATCTGGATTTGAGCAAAGGAGAATGGTGGGGGCTTTGGCGAGTTGCTATGGAGGGTGCCGGGCAGTTGACCGGGGTAGGGGTAGCCATTTGGAAAGCATGGCCAGCCGTAGAAATTCTCAATTCTTATTGAAATTCTCAATTATAGTGGATTTATCGGTGGTGACAGTGTTTCCAAGCAGTAGTGGGCAGCTGGGAGGAGGTGTTCTTATTCTCTTATAACTTTTTTGAGTTCGTACTACAGGATGCAAATTTCTGTTTGAAAAAGCTTGCCTTAGCTTTTCTAACTGCCTGTGTATATTTGTTCCTAACTTCCCTGAAAAGTTGCATATCACGGGGGCTATTCGATGCTAATGCAGAACGCCACAGGATGTTTTTGTGCTGGTCAAGGGCAGACAGGTCTGGAGTGAACCAAGGACTATATCTATTCCTAGTTCTACATTTTTTGAGAGGGGCATGCTTATTTAAGATGGTGTGGAAGGCACTTTTAAAGAATAGCCAGGCATCATCTACTGACGGGATGAGGTCAATGTCATTCCAAGATACCCCAGCCAGGTCGATTAGAAAGGCCTGCTCGCAGAAGTGTTTCAGGGAGCGTTTGACAGTGATGAGGGGTGGTCGTTTGGTCGCAGACCCATTACGGATGCAGGCAATGGGGCAGTGATCGCTGAGATCTTGATTGAAAACAGCAGAGGTGTATTTGGAGGGCAACTTAGTTAGGATGAGGGCACTGCTGGGTGCAGAGGGAGGTCTATAGCAAGCGGCAACAGTGAGAGACTTGTTTCTGGAAAGGTGAATTTTTAGAAGTAGAAACTCAAATTGTTTGGGCACAGACTTAGGTAGCCTGCAGCGTTCTGTATTACTATCTTTGCATTCGATTGCGACACCGCCCCCTTTGGCAGTTGTATCTTGGCGGAAAACATTATAGTTAACGATGGAGATTTCAGGGTTTTTGGTGGTTTTTCTAAGCCAGGATTCAGACACGGCTAAGACATCTGGGTTAGCAGAGTGTGATAAAGCAGTGAGTAAAACAAACTTAGGGAGTAGGCTTCTAATGTTAACATGCATGAAACCAAGGCTTTTACGGTTACAGAAGTCAACAAATGAGAGCACCTGGGGAGTGGGAGTGGAGCTAGGCACTGCAGGACCTGGATTAACCTCCACATCATCAGAGGAACAGAGGAGAAGTAAGATAAGGGTACTGCTAAAGGCTATTCGAACTGGCCGTCTAGCAAGTTTGGAACAGAGAGTAAAACGAGCAAGTTTCTGGGCACGATAACTTAGATTCAAGGCATAGTGTACAGACAAAGTTAAGGTAGGATGTGAGTACATTGGAGGTAAACCTAGGCATTGAGTAATGATGAGAGAGATATTGTCTCTGGAGATGTTTAAACCAGGTGATGTCATCGCATATGTAGGAGGTGGAACAACATGGTTGGTTAAGGCATATTGGCGATTCAGACAGTTAGCAGGCTGATGCTAACAAGCTAACAGTTAGTAGGCCGGGGCTAAACAAGCTAGCAGTTAGTAGACCGGGGCAAGCTAGCAGTTAGCAGGCCGGGTTAGCAAGCAAGCAGTTAGCAGGGGCTAGCAGTTAGCAGACCAGGTTAGCAAGCAAGCAGTTAGCAGGGGCTAGTAGTTAGCAGACCGGGCAGGCAAGCTAGCAGTTAGCAGACTGGGTTAGCAAGCAAGCAGATAGCAGGGGCTAGCAAGTTAGCCTTTGGGGGACGTTGCGATGGGGGTAAGTCTGTTTTTGCCTCTTCGTGCGGTAACGTCGATAGACCAGTCGTGGAATTAGTAGGGTTCCAAGTAGCTCTAGGTAGCTAGCAGGCCTAGCTGGTTTGCAGAATGGGCCTTCAGCGGGCTTCGCGCCTGAGGGCCCTGTTGGAGTCCTCGGGCAGATTATGTCAGTATTCCAGTCGTAGGGGATCTGCGGGGTTCCGTGCCCCGTACCGGCTGTAGAAGGGTTCCGGATATTGTAGCCCAGGAGTATGCTTCGATGGTAGCACAGGAGCCCTGGCCGGGCTAGCTTCAAGCTAATTGGTGCTTGCTCTGGGATGGAAATGCTAGCCAGGAGTAGTCATCCGGGATTGCGGTTAGCTAGTTTTGAAGATCCAGTTGAAAATGTTCAGTTTGTAAATATAAATACTTTAGAAAAAAAAGCAGATCCACGCCACATTGGGTGAGGCGGGTTGCAGGAGAGTATTTAGAAAGTTGAGGTTTAGCTAAATATTTTAAAAGATATGCGAAGAAAAAGATGTAAAACGATATATACAAGGGACACGACAGGAAAAAGACGTCTGACTGCTACGCCATCTTGGATTTGATTACTACATAGAGCCATTACTACAATGAACTCTATTCCACATCAAGTAACTGATGCAAGCAGTAGAATCAGATGTAAAAAAAAAATGTAAAGATAAAAATACACCTTATGGAACAGCGGGGACTGTGAAGAGACACAGACACATGTGGCCTGAGGGAACACACTTCATGTGTTGTGAGTTGTAATGTTGTTTTAATTGTATATAAATGCCTTAATGTAGCTGGACACCAGGAAGAGTAGCTGCAGCCTTAGCAGGAACTAATGGGGATCCATAATAAACCCCAGGAAGAGTAGCTGTTGTCTTGGCAGAAACTAATGCGACTCCATAATAAACCCCAGGAAGAGTAGCTGCTGCCTTGACAGGAACTAATGGGGATCCTTAATAAACCCCAGGAAGAGTAGCTGCTGCCTTGACAGGAACTAATGGGTATCCATAATAAACCACAGGAAGAGTAGCTGCTGCCATAGCAGGAACTAATGGTGATCCATAATAAACCCCAGGAAGAATAGCTGCTGTCTTGGCAGGAACTAATGGGGATCCATAATAAACCCCAGGAAGAGTAGCCGCTGCCTTAGCAGGAACTAATGGGGATCCATAATAAACCCCAGGAGGAGTAGCTGCTGCCATAGCAGGAACTAATTGGGATCAATAATAAACCCCAGGAAGAGTAGCTGCTGCCTTGGCAGGAACTAATGGGGATCAATAATAAATTAACAAATACAAACAGCCTATCTGGTTCAACTCTTTGTGTCTTCTCTTGTCTCTCTGAATAGGTTAATGTATTATCGAACTCTGAGCCACACTCACACACACACACACACACACACACACACACACACACACACACACACACACACACACACACATAAACATGTGAGGACACACCGGTGCTTTCGAATTAATCAGTGCCCTCTCTGACCGACGAAAAGTCCCGTGGCCCGTCTGGGAACTCCAAATTCCCCCGCCTGCCCCCTGTCTGGCTTTTGGATGCGGCGGGGCTGTGTTTATGACTTTGGGTGTCGTCCTGTCCACCCGCTTCACTGTCACCCTCTCTGTAACTGCAGGGATACGGGGGGTGCTCTCTCTCACAATGGCCAAATAACAGCCACATCGGATCTGGCGATCAGGCAGAGGGCCTAGATAGTGGAGTTAGGATCCAAAGCCCTGGGATGGGGGCGGTGTGGGGCGGGAGGGGGGACAGAACCCGTCACAGACAGGGAGACGTCACCACGGCCCAGGCTACTGCAGCCACTGATCATCACAGAGCTACTGCTTACACAGAGATACAGCTGAGACTGCACTGGAAAGAGAGAGAGGGGCTAGAACATTACCAATATCAAATTCTGTTTTAGATTTAACAGGCTTGTTATATATTTATGTAGAGTGGAAAATACAGGTGAGTGAGTGAGGTTTTTGTGTTTGTTCTGTGGGGGGGTTTGCGGTGTGTTGCCAGAGAGTGGAACTAATGTGAGGTGATCTGTGTTCCCGACACTTCAGGTTCTAATGTGACACCGGGGGGACAGATATCAGCTTCGCGCCCAGAACTACAGGGGGAAGTGCGTCCCAACTCGGCAGAGCACCAGGTCTTTGCAGCAACAGATTTCCTCTCAGGTAAGACACCTGATACTGCACTATTGTACACTAAATCATGTTTATCCTGAACCATATCTTATATATTGATTTGGAAAGCTAGTTGAGATTTGAACTCAACTCCTACAGGTGTGACTGAAGAGATGTGTTGTTCACCCTTAAAGAGATGTGTTGTTCCCCCTTAAAGAGATGTGTTGTTCACCCTTAAAGAGATGTGTTATTCACCCTTAAAGAGATGTGTTGTTCACCCTTAAAGAGATGTTGTTCACCCTTAAAGAGATGTGTTGTTCACCCTTAAAGAGATGTGTTATTCACCCTTAAAGAGATGTGTTGTTCACCCTTAAAGAGATGTGTTGTTCACCCTTAAAAAGATGTGTTGTTCACCCTTAAAGAGATGTGTTGTTCCCCCTTAAAGAGATGTTGTTCACCCTTAAAGAGATGTGTTGTTCCCCCTTAAAGAGATGTGTTGTTCACCCTTAAAGAGATGTGTTGTTCACCCTTAAAGAGATGTGTTGTTCACCCTTAAAGAGATGTGTTGTTCACCCTTAATTAAAGAGATGTGTTGTTCCCCCTTAAAGAGAGTACTGTACTGTTCAGTTTGGAGTGGAAGGTCTCATGCTTAGTCACACCCACCTCTCTCTCTCTCGCTCTTTCTCTCGCTCCCTCTTTCCTTCCCTTTCTCTTTCTCTTTATCTCTCTCCCTCTATTTCCCCTCTGATCCTGTTATTCATGTCCTTTCCTCTGCCCCCCCCTCCCTTCCCTCCCTCTATCTCTCTCCCTCTCTCTCTGTCCAGGCTCCATGGCGGGCGTCCCTGATCAGTGGAGCTCCCAGCCCAACATCCCGCCCCAGATGATGGATAGTGGACTGATAAGAGATTCCTCAGGTAGAGTCTTTGATTCAATTGTCAATACTTGAGCTACACACATCCTACATGTTTTTGCCAGAATAATACGATGCCATCCATCAGAAACACTTCACTACGTGATATTATATTATATATTCTATTATATTAAATGGATTATTTAGGATTTGTTTTGCACACGTCATAATTGGTTATGCAGATTTTCATTCAATTTTAACGTCAAAAAGACTATGCAATGAATGTAAAACATGTATTTATAAACTGGGTGGTTTGAGCCCTGAATGCTGATTGGCTGACAGCCGTGGTATATGACAGCCGTATACCACGGGTATGACAAAACATGTATTTTTACTGTTCTGATTACATTGGTAACCTGTTTATAATAGTAATAAGGCACCTCTGGGGGGGTTTGTGGTATATGGCCAGTATACCACGGCTAAGGGCTGTATCCAGGCACTCTACGTCTCGTAGTCCATAAGAACAGCTGTGGTATTTTGGCCATATACCACATCCCCTCGGGCCTTATTGCTATTATAAACTGGTTGCCATACTACAGAGTATTTACTTAGTGCCCCTTGAGCTGACCATGCTCTGGTTTGCCACATTGGTGGCTTAGGAGTTGTGACTGGCCTAATTTGTGCTGGTCTGAGAGTTATGGGCTGAGTTGAGTTGTGCGTCTACGATGCCAGCTGCGGCAGATACAACCCCACCATAGCCTAATGGCATTTGTCATCTCGGTACGACTGAATCACTGCTGTAGGGCTAGTCACTCAAAGACACACACAGACACATAAACACACAAAAGGGAACACACGCACGGAATTCTCATTACTGCTGCGTTTCCCAAACTCGTAAGGGGTGCACGTTTTGGTTTTTGGCCTAGCACTACACAGCTGATTCAAATAACCAACTCATCATCAAACTTTGATTATTTGAATCAGCTGTGTGTAGTGTTAAGAGCAACAACTATAACGTGCCCCCCTTAGGGACCCCAGGACAGAGTTTGGGAAACGCTGCATTACTGTGTCACTTTCTCGCTGTCTGTGACATTTCGGACTGCACTTGCCTCAGAAAGTGTTGCTAGGCAGTCCTGACTCAGGGACACTTATTGATGAATAGAACTCCATTTTCACGTCTCTGTCCCTCGTTTCTGCATCTGAAAGGCCTCGTTCTACATTAATCATCTTTCGAACTTTCCTCAATGAGCTCTTCAGATTGATAACTTCTCGTTCTGTCTGCCTGTGCGTTGACTAATGTTCAACCTGTTCATTGGTCTCTCAGAGGTTGATCTAAGCTCTGATTGGTCCTGGTCTGTGTGACATTTGCCTGACTCTGTATCGGGATCAGTTCAAAGCGGCTTTGGGCCTGTATTTACAACGCATCTCAGACTAGAAGTGCTGATCTAGAATCAGTTTTGTCTTATAGATCACAATGAATAGGATTACATGGACAGAGGTGGGGCTGATCCTAGATCATACTACTCTGAGACCCTTGGCGAGTACGGATGCTGATTGCATCTCTGTGTGGCAGGTTTCTCCCAGCATGTCATGGGGGTGAATATGGACATGGGGATGGCTCTACTGTCAGCAGAGAGGCCTCCCAGCATCGCTGAGCACCAGATGCCCAAGGACATGTCTACAGGTAGAGGGAAATACACACTAAGACACACACATATCAATAACAGTACCTACCTCAGTGCCAAGTTACGTACCTCTCAGTACCTACCAACATCTTAAGCCAGCTCTTAGGGCCTATGTGTATGTCTTTCAGTCTGTCTGCCTCTGTCTGCCTCTGTCTGCCTCTGTCTGCCTCTGTCAGCCTCTGTCAGCCTCTGTCAGCCTCTGTCAGCCTCTGTCTGTCTGTCTGTCTGTCTGCCTCTGTCTGCCTCTGTCTGTCTGTCTGTCTGTCTGTCTGTCTGTCTGTCTGTCTGTCTGTCTGTCTGTCTGTCTGTCTGTCTCTGTCTGTCTGTCTGTCTGTCTGTCTGTCTGTCTGTCTGTCTGTCTGTCTGTCTGTCTCTCTCTCTCTCTCTCTCTATCTCTGTGTCTGTCTGTCTGTCTCTCTCTCTCTCTCTCTGTCTGTCTGTCTGTCTGTCTCTGTTTCCTATTGGGCATGCATGTATGGCATTTGTAAAAGTCAATATGCAAACTAGAGGGTGTGCCACAAATCCAGAATAGCCGTTGCCATCTGTCAGCCCGGTCCATCCCCTCACCCAACTTATCTATCTGAATGTCTCATCATACCGGTGCCGGTATTCCCAGCGGCATCCAGCCCCTACCCCTCCTCCATACCTCATGCCCAGTTCAGTTGATGAGGTCTGGGTTTTGGCTGATGGCTTTATGGGCTTAGAGCATCAGGAATACCCCCTCCTGTGGGGTTCATCTCCCAGTCCAACCCCAACTCCACTCCCATGTAGACTAGACTAGAGCATACTCACACAGGGCACCAACGGCAGGGTAGCCTAGTGGTTAGAGTGTTGGACTCGTAACCTGAAGGTTGCAAGTTCAAATCCTGAGCTGACAAGGTACAAATCTGTCGTTCTGCCCCTGAACAGGCAGTTAACCTACTGTTCCTAGGCCGTCATTGAAAATAAGAATTTGTTCTTAACTGACTTGCCTAGTTAAATAAAGGTAAAAAAAAAATGTTTTAAATGGAACTTCTTTGCTAATACCCTCTCTTGTCCACTGAGAGGCGCTATAGCTAGAGCTGTGGTTATCTCACGCCACTCACCGGGGGAAACCCCTGCTGGGAATACCTTACACCGTAGACCTTCCGATGATATAGAATACTGTATGTCATAATATTGTGGCTATTGTCACTCAGCATTCTCCTAATACCCCAAGGTTCACATGGCTATAGCACAACTAAGACCCAGTGTTAGGTTACTACACAGGAAGTGGTCTGTACCGTGTTCCAGTGTTAGGTTACTACACAGGAAGTGGTCTGTACCGTGTCCCAGTGTTAGGTTACTACACAGGAAGTGGTCTGTATCGTGTCACAGTGTTAGGTTACTACACAGGAAGTGGTCTGTACCGTGTTCCAGTGTTAGGTTACTACACAGGAAGTGGTCTGTACCGTGTCCCAGTGTTAGGTTACTACGCAGGAAGTGGTCTGTACCGTGTCCCAGTGTTAGGTTACTACGCAGGAAGTGGTCTGTACCGTGTCCCATTGTTAGGTTACCACACAGGAAGTGGTCTGTACCGTGTCCCAGTGTTAGGTTACTACACAGGAAGTGGTCTGTACCGTGTCCCAGTGTTAGGTTACTACACAGGAAGTGGTCTGTACCGTGTCCCAGTGTTAGGTTACTACACAGGAAGTGGTCTGTACCGTGTCCCAGTGTTAGGTTACTACACAGGAAGTGGTCTGTACCGTGTCCCAGTGTTAGGTTACTACACAGGAAGTGGTCTGTACCGTGTCCCAGTGTTAGGTTACTACACAGGAAGTGGTCTGTACTGTGTCCCAGTGTTAGGTTACTACACAGGAAGTGGTCTGTACCGTGTCCCAGTGTTAGGTTACTACACAGGAAGTGGTCTGTACCGTGTCCCAGTGTTAGGTTACTACACAGGAAGTGGTCTGTATCGTGTCACAGTGTTAGGTTACTACACAGGAAGTGGTCTGTACCGTGTTCCAGTGTTAGGTTACTACACAGGAAGTGGTCTGTACCGTGTCACAGTGTTAGGTTACTCCACAGGAAATGGTCTGTACCGTGTCCCAGTGTTAGGTTACTACACAGGAAGTGGTCTGTACCGTGTCCCAGTGTTAGGTTACTACACAGGAAGTGGTCTGTACCGTGTCCCAGTGTTAGGTTACTTCACAGGAAGTGGTCTGTACCGTGTCCCACTAGCCTGTTTGTGTGAAAGAGTTGCAGGATGCAAACAGATTGAAAGCCTGAGGGTGAAAGATAAACTTTGCAGGCATCCTGCCTCTGGAATGAATCCAGACTCCAGAGCTTGGCTGTGTCGTAGAGAATAATTCATTCGGGAACTCGATATGGCAAAACTAATTTGATCAGTACAATATCTGAATGCATATTGCGTTCATGTTTATCCCTGAAAGACCGTTCTTGCTAGTGAGGGGGAAAAAAGTGTCCTGGCTGTTATGACTCAACAATGCAGCACACCCCTCCCTCGTCAGAGACACTCTAACTCATGGGAACCATAACAACCACAACAATTAGCAATCTGCTGCAGAAGTCATTGCGTATTAAATGTGTCACGTCTTAGTCATGGTTATGGTGAGCTGCCTTATGTTTCCCAATGTTACCGTTAGTGTGTGCGCTGAGCGAGAAGTACTAGGAACCCAGTGGAACAGAAATGTTTCAGTGACTCCCAGTACATGCCAAATGACATCCTTCCGCTGCATTTGTCATGGAGCCAGGGATGCTGTACCACATCAAACCATGGTTCTGTACATAGAGAGAACCACGACGGCCACCTTCCTGTTGCTGTTCACCACATTAACAGCTCTCCAGAGCTTCGAGGGAACGGCTCTAAGTGCTGCTTTACTGTCACCCTTCTCTGCTCTAACATATTACGTCAGTCTTGTCGTGTGTGTGTGTGTGTGTGTGTGTGTGTGTGTGTGTGTCTGTGTCTGTGTCTGTGTGTGTGTGTGTGTGTGTGTGTGTGTGTGTGTGTGTGTGTGTGTGTGTGTGTGTGTGTGTGTGTGTGTGTGTGTGGTTGATTCATGTAAAAATACGACTAGAGAGAGAGAAACGCTATAGGGCACCACAAAGAGATGCTCCGTTAGAGTTCCACCAATCAGAGAGACAACCGAGGCACATTGATCCAGCCTTGGGTAATCATTCCTCTAAATCCCATCCCCCTCCATCGCTCCATTCCTCCATCCCTCCATTCCTCCTCTCCTCAGAACGAGCACAGCTTTACTGAGCAACTTGGCAGCATGGGGTTCTAGAATTTAACTAGCTACCTCATCATTCCAAACAGTCCGGAAAAAGAATCAATCCTGTATCAATCAAGATATGATTGACCTTAATGGATGGCTATACTGTACATTATAAACTGGGTGGTTCGGGTCCTGAATGCTGATTGGCTGAAAGCCGTGGTATATCAAACCATATACCACGTGTATGACAAAACATGTATTTTTTTTACTGCTCTAATTACGTTGGTAGCCAGTTTATAATAGCAATAAGGCACCTCAGGGGTTTGTGATATATGGCCAATATACCACGGCTAAGGGCTGTGTCCAGGCACGCCACATTGACCGTGGTATATTGACCATATACCACACCCCTTCTGGTCTTATTGTTTAAATAAAACTCTACGTCTGATTTACTGCACAATGTTGTTCTCGAAATGTACATAGATATTTTGTGTTTCCTGCTTTTCAAAGCTGTTTTTATGTTTGTGCATGGTACTGTGTATTGTACTGTGTATTGTACTGTGTATTGTGCTGTGTATTGTGCTGTGTATTGTGCTGTGTATTGTGCTGTGTATTGTACTGTGTATTGTACTGTGTATTGTACTGTGCCTGTTTCTGTGTACTTGACCAATACCTGTGTTTATGTTTGTATTTCTTGCATTCAATCACCCACACTATGAAATAAACACATCTTTCTCCCCCTCCTAAAATCCCATTCAGTACTCCAGCATGTCCCTAGGGTAACACTGAGTCACAGTATCACCCTTAAATCCCTCCCTGTGACTATTCATTCGCACAGGAAAACAAAGGCAACGGGCCAATTAGAATGCCTGATTTAAACCCATGGTGCATTTTGAGTGTTCAGTGACAAGTTGCAGCGACACCCGTACAGAGCCAGTTCAGTTACGTTGAATGGACCTCCAATGAGCGTCCACAGCTGCACACTGTGACTGTTACTACTCTCATGTCTTAGACTGTTGAATATGGGTTTGAGCCCTTCGAAGTGCACGCTTTTGTCTGGATGAGAAATGCTTTGCGAGAGGGAGTGAAAGATTGAGTACAGCGCCTTTTGGAAAGTATTCAGACCCCTTTGATTTTTTCCACATTTTGTTATGTTACAGCCTTATTCTAAAATGGATATCAACAAAAAAAATCCTCAGCAATCTACACACAGTACCCCATAATGACAAAGCGAAAATAGTTATTTTTTTAATACAAAAATGTAAACAGAAATACCTCATTTACATACGTATTCAGACCCTTTGCTATGAGACTATAAATTGAGCTCACGTGCATCCTGTTTCCATTGATCATCCTTGAGATGTTACTACAACTTGATTGGAGTCCACCTGTGGTAAATTCAATTGATTGGACATGATTTGGAAAGGCACACACCTGTCTATATAAGGTCCCACAGTTGACTGTGCATGTCAAAGCCAACACCAAGCCGTGAGGTTGAAGGAATTGTCCGTAGAGCCCTGAGAGAGGATTGTGTCGAGGCACAGATCTGGGGAAGGGTACCAAAACATGTCTCCAGCATTAAAGGTCCCCAAGAACACAGTGGCCTCCATCATTCTTAAATGGAAGAAGTTTAGAACCACTGAGACTCTTCCTAGTGCTGGCCACCCGGCCAAACTGAGCAATCGGGGAAGAAGGGCCTTGGTCAGATAAGTGACCAAGAACCCGATGGTCACTCTGACAGAGCTCTAGAGTTCCTCTGTGGAGATGGGAGAACCTTCCAGAAGGACAACCATCTCTGCAGCCCTCCACCAATCAGGCCTTTATGGTAGAGTGGCCAGATGGAAACCACTCTTCAGTAAAATGCACATGACAGTCCACTTGGAGTTTGCCTGAAGGCACCTAAAGACTCTCAGACCGTTAGAAACAAGATTCTCTGGTCCGATGAAACCAAGATTGAACTCTTTGCCCTGAATGCCAAGCGTCACGTCTGGAGGAAACCTGTCACCATCCCATGGTAAAGCATGGTAGTGGCAGCATCATGCTGTGGGGATGTTTTTCAGTGGCAAGGACTGGGAGACTAGTCAGGATCGAGGGGAAATGAATGGAGCAAAGTACAGAGAGATCCTTGATGAAAAATTGCCCCAGAGTGTTCAGGACCTCAGACTGGGGATGAAGGTTCACCTTCTAACAGGACAACAACCCTAAGCACACAGCCAAGACAACGCAGGAGTGGCTTCGGAACAAGTCTCTGAATGTCCTTGAGTGGCCCAGCCAGAGCCCGGACTTGAACCTGATCGAACATGTATGGAGAGACCTGTATATAGCTGTGCAGCGATGCTCCCCATCCAACCTGACAGAGCTTGAGGAAATCTCCAGAGAAGAATGGGGGAAACTCCCCAAATACAGGTGTGTCAAGCTTATAGCGTCATACCTAAGAAGACTTGAGGCTGTAATCGCTGCCAAATGTGCTTCAACAAAGTACTGAGTAAAGGGTCTGAATACTTATGTAAACGTAATATATATACTTTTATTGTTATAAATTTGCAAACATTTCTAAAAACCTGTTTTTGCTTTGTCATTTTGGGGTATTGTGTGTAGATTGATGAGAAAAAAACACAATTTCATACATTTTAGAATAAGGCTTTAACGTAACAAAATGTGGAAAAAGTCCAGGCCTCTGAATACTTATGCACTGTATATGCCTGATTTAAACTCTCTTCCCTCTTCACAAACAAGGTGCCCTGGGTGATGGCTGGACAGACAAGGTTTGCATTCCCACCGACCTGCCGTTCACCCCAAGCTTCTCCACAATGATCAGTCACCATGCAAGCCACCTGGCGGCCAGCCCCGGGGACCTTCCTGACTGTGGCTGGCCCCACCAAGAGGCATTGGCCATGGGGGAGGATATGGAGAGCAACGAGGGAAATGACTGCAAACAACAACAACAGCAGAAGAAGAAGAAGAAGAGGAGGCCCCGAGACGAGGTGTACGACAGGGACCAACCGGAGACTCAGGCTGAGAACACGATCCCGTCAGAGGGCCACCACGGGGTCACCCCCCGCAAGGACAGGGACAGGATGGTGGGGGGCTGGGAGCGGGAAGAGCCAGGGAGGAGTGGAGGCAGGGGAAAGAGGGGCAAGAGCAGGAAGAAGCTTCCAGAAGAGTGGGGGTTTACAGCCGAGCCCTTCGTGCCCTCCTCTGCCACTCACCTCCCTGAGGGGGTGTTAGACCAACTAGCGCCCCCCATCGTCCACCCCCGGCGCCTGGAGAACCCCTGCTCTAGCTTGGGTGACATGGGGCTGATCCCTGCCAGTGAAGACCTCTTCCCTTCATCTCTCACCCAGAATCTGGTCCCTCTCATGGCCACAACCTCCCCTCCACCTGCCATGGGCTGCGATCTCCTGCCTACCACCCCCGTCTCCATCCCCACCAGTCAGGGAGACTTCTCGCCCAGAGGCACCTTCCCCACGTGTCCTGGAGACCCATTCACCGCCAGCTACCAAGACCTGCTTATGGATACAGAGACTGCCAGCCTGGGTAATGACAAAGAGGCTTTCTCCCCAACTTTTTCCCTAGATTCCCTAGTTCATGAGTCAGGGGTCAAAGTGATGTTTGATCATGACACCTCAATGCAGGATGTCCATATTGAAGATGCCGTGAGTTTTAGCCCCACCCACCAACCAGATAGTGGCCTATCACCATTGGAGAAGCCTAGTGAGCTCACAGCGACCGCACCCCCTTTCTCCCCCTCCGACAGCTCCTGGCTCATCAACGACTACCACTTCAACAACAACTGCTTTGAGTTCAGTGACATCACTCCAGGGCACTCCCTACCTGTGGGCCTGGCCTTCAACACACCCAGCCCAGTCCCGCTCCGCTCCCCCAAAACCGTGCCTGAATTCTACCCCAGAGGGGGCAAAAAGGCCAAATCCCCATCACAGAAGATACCCAAGAAGTCCCGCTCCTCCTCCTCCTCTTCCACCAAAAGCCCCACCTCACCAGGTTCCAGTCTGAACCCCACCGCCCAGTCCTTCTTCCCCTGCTTCGCCAACCCCACAGAGCCCCTCACCGTGGTGGTGGCCCCAATGTCTGAAGGTTTGTTGCAGTGGCGTGTGATGTTCACCAGGAGGATTAGAGGAGTCGACCAATACCTTGCATGGGCATATAGCTCTACGGCTGGGCTGGGACCGACCCAATAGCCCAGTCTAGACTGACTAACTAAGATACACTCTGTCCGAGGGGCGTGGTTTGGCTTTTTGGGGGAGTTTCCTCTTACCCACAAGGCACTGCTGCGTCTGGGCAGTGCTGGAGTGTTCTCATTAACCCTGTCTGGTCCAGGGTGTGCTACTAACTACCACACACACTCACCACATTGCGGTGTCACCAGTTTCACTGGCATTTTCTTTCATCACCAAACCTCTCTCTCTCTCTCTCTATCTTCCTTTCTGCTGTGTCCCGGTGTCACTCTTAGTCTAGTATGTTGAAGGTCCATGACTTCTTCATGTCTTCTTATCCTCTCTGTTGAATTAAACATTTTTTCCCTCCACGCTGTCTCTTCTATAGCTAACATTTCATTCAGAGAGGAGCCTCTAAACAGTTCTCTGTTGATGTTTTGTCCAAACCACTGCAATGCATGACCGCTCACTAACCAAAAACATGTCTGAATGAATATACACTCAAATCAGGTCACATGTTGATTGTTATTACCTCTTTCTTTCGTTCCATGTCCTGCCGATTCCCTTCTGCCTCCACGACGGCCACCACAACAGGTGAGTCAGGAAATCTACGTGATCTCTATGGGCGTAGATTGTGGAACATTGTTTAAATAGATTGTAGGAAAGTCTTGCGTTGCAATGCGTCACAGTGACACAAACCCCTTCAAGACAGGGCGAGACAGGGCTGAAAACAGATGGCTTGAGGCTGAATCCACGGATAAATCAATGTGATAAGTCTGTCAGGGATTGCAGGTGCTGTGACTATGTCCAGGCCAGGGTAGATATATACTGTATTCAGTGACAGGGGAGGGACACTAGGACATGAAAGTGGAATATAGAATAGTATTGAGAGAGATGTTGTTTTAGGACCAGATGCTGTTGGAAGTGGTGTTGGAGGGCCAGTAGGAGGCACTATTTCCTCTGGTCTAAAAAAAAAATGCCCCAGGGCAGTGATTGGGGATGTTGCCCTGTGTAGGGTGCTGTCTTTCAAATGGGACATTAACTTCTTGCGTCGAGCCATCCCGGATCTGGGATCATGAATACAGCCTCAAGCTCATTACCATAACGCAACGTTAACTATTCATGAAAATCGCAAATTAAATGAAATTAATATGCTAGCTCTCAAGCTTAGCCTTTTTTTAACAACAATGTCATCTCAGATTTTCAAAATATGCTTCTCAACCATAGCAAAACAAGTATTTGTGTAACAGCTAGCGCAGCTAGCGTAGCATTTAGCATTAGCATTAGCAGGCAACATTTTCACAAAAACCAGGAAATCATTCAAATAAAATCATTACCTTTGAAGAACTTCAAATGTTTTCAATGAGGAGACTCTCAGTTAGATAGCAAATGCTCAGTTTTTCCTGAAAGATTATTTGTTTAGGAGAAATTGCTCCGTTTGGTGCGTCACGTTTGGCTACCAAAAAAAAACGAAAATTCAGTCTTCAAAACGCCGAACTTTTTTCCAAATTAACTCCATAATATCGACTGAAACATGGTAAACGTTGTTTAGAATCAATCCTCAAGGTGTTTTTCACATATCTCTTCATGATATATCATTCGTTGAAAGCCTCCTCTCTCCTCTCAATCACTGGATGACTGCGTGCAGCTTGTAGATTACGCACCAATTTAGACAAAGGACACCGGGCGGACCCCTGGTAAATGTAGTCTCTTATGGCCAATCTTCCAATGATATGCCTACAAATACGTCACAACGCTGCAGACACCTTGGAGAAACGATAGAAAGGGCAGGCTCATTCCCGGCGCATTCACAGCCATATAAGGAGACAATGGAAAACAGAGCTTCAAAAATTCTGCCCATTTCCTGGTTGAAGTTTCATCTTGGTTTCGCCTGTAGTATGAGTTCTGTGGCACTCACAGATAATATCTTTGCAGTTTTGGAAACCTTAGAGTGTTTTCTTTCCAAAGCTGCCAATTATATGCATAGTCAAGCATCTTTTCGTGACAAAATATTGCGCTTAAAACGGGCACGTTTTTTTATCCATAAATTAAAAGAGCGCCCCCTATATCCAAGACGTTAAACAGGTCTCCTGACTCTCTGTGGTCACTAAAGATCCCATGGTACTCATTGTAAGAGTAGGGGTGTTAACCCCGGTGTCCTGGCTAAATTCCCGATCTGACCCTCATACCATCATGGTCACCTAATCATCCCCATCCTACAATTGTCTCATTCATCCTCCCCTGTAACTATCCCCAGGTTGTTACTGTAAATGAGAATGTGTTCTCAATCAATTTACCAGGTAAAAAATTAAGAATCCAGATGTAGGCTAGAATCCCTTGAGTCTCCTGGGGTGTTCTGTGTGCTCTCTTTGAGGGCTGGGAGGGCTGAGTGAATGTTGTACAACTGACTAGATATCCCCCCTCACCTCACCTCAGAGGGGTTGGGTTAAATGCGGAAGACACAGTTCAGTTGTACAACTGACTAGGTATCCCCCCTCACCTCTCCTCAGAAGGGTTGGGTTAAATGCGGAAGACACAGTTCAGTTGTACAACTGACTAGGTATCCCCCCTTTCTGTTGTACAACTGACTAGGTACCCCCCTTTCTGTTGTACAACTGACTAGGTATCCCCCCTTTCTGTTGTACAACTGACTAGGTATGCCCCCTTTCTGTTGTACAACTGACTAGGTATCCCCCTTTCTGTTGTACAACTGACTAGGTATCCCCCCTTTCTGTTGTACAACTGACTAGGTATCCCCCCTTTCTGTTGTACAACTGACTAGGTATCCCCCCTTTCCTTTCAGTCGGTGGTACTGACATCAGATGAAGAACTAGACGCTCACAGGAGCAAGTGATAAACAAGCATTGCAGTCAGTTCTTTAGCACAGGTTTATTCTAAGCGTAGAGACATTTGCCATGTGTACAGTACATGCCCCTCAAGATACAGCCAATTAGACGCCAACTTCACCATCAGGTGCCTACTTCCCAAACTACACCAATTTATTTGTATATTTTGGCCTCAGGGTTCCTTGGGAATGAAGAGTTATAAAAGTTGCGACACCTTCTGATTCACTTTGGAGAAACTGTCCATCGAGTAGCTTGTGAAATATTTATGTTTATGCGGGCGACACGATGAGCTGCCGGTATATAAATAGATGTCGTTGACACGTTAAAACGAGGCTCAGTGGGAACCGCTATTCTTAATGAAGAATTGGACAGGAGATTCAGTTTACCGTCTAATCCTGCATCATTTACTGTCTGTGGCATCCTCAAAGGGGCACGTTGCAGACAGAGATTCATTGTGATGAGACTTGAGGCCGTTATTGACCTGTGGAGAGTGTGTCAACTGACAATGAAGTTGTTTTTGATCAATTTCCTGAGGGAAAAAAAAAGTGCTTCATTTCGTCTGGCACTTTGAGTCAGCCATTGCAACAGGGTCCATTGTTCATCTACAAGGATAACACAAATTGTGTAGGGGGGGGACTAACAGACTTTTAACAGTTGCGTTCTGTTCTTTGAGATTAATAGCTTGATTTGCTTGTGTGCGTGTGCGTTTTTGGAACAGACACAGCTGTCTCTGTTGCCCCTCTGTAATTTGTCCTCTTTGTCAGTGTGCCGGGGTGGAGCTGTGTCACTGACGGTGCTATTTACGCCCTGTAGGAGACAGGAGACTGGGCCGCCGTCTCCCGTCCCTCACCCAGCATGCTATTTCTTTGGGGATGGGGGGCGGGATGAGCCCAACAGCAGTCTGTGTGTGTGTCGTCCATAGAATTAGAATAAGTAGAATAGGCTTGGAAGCTCCAACCCTGGCAATTGGTATTATGATGCAATCATT
This sequence comes from Oncorhynchus tshawytscha, assembly GCF_018296145.1. NCBI lineage: Eukaryota > Metazoa > Chordata > Actinopteri > Salmoniformes > Salmonidae > Oncorhynchus > Oncorhynchus tshawytscha. The sequence goes on from NC_056444.1 coordinate 9,510,272, forward strand.
TCCATGGTATTTTGGAATGTTCTATCAACTGATGCTGAATTGGCATATCATTAGCATATTTATAGACCAACCAATAAGGAACATATCCTTGCCGCCCCCACTCCCATACACAACCCTCCACCCCCACCCCCACCCTACCTCCTGTGAACCAATGTAATATTGGTGTGATTTCTGTGGTTTACATAATTCAAGCAGTGCTGGGCTTGTTTTCATCCAGCATTGTGGCTTTGAGTTGAGGCAGTCAGTCTGATAACTCTGCCTTTTGGAGGGCGGCAGGAGGAGGACAGCCCCAAAACAGAGGTGTCATCCTGGATAACGGTGCCCACGTGCCACCAATGTGCCCCCACGTTGTCCTCATGTCACTTTGGCTGCACACAGCAACATAAAGGCCCTCAAAGCTGAGTCACTGGGGTTATTTTAGGCCGGCAACCCAAAACATCAAGCGGCATAAATATTTCAGCCACCTATTTTTATCTATAGTGTTTTTCAGTGTTCCTGGGGGGGCGGATTCTTTCAATGGGCTGTTGACGGACAGGATCCTAAGAGGGACAAGTTTCTGTGCGTTGTGAGTTGATGGCTTGTGACGTGAAGGGATGACCGATGTGATTTCACGTCACAGGCAACACCGGGCGGTGGTGTTATAGAAAGGGGTTATTATTAATGTGTGGGGGCTATTTGGGTTAGGGAATGTTACAGAGCTAATGGTGTTTGGGTGGAGGTTTGTTCTCTCTGTGTTGTATTCCTATGAGGACATGTTTAATGCCAGGACACAGCATTACTCTATTGAACACAGTAGATCAGAGGGGTGTTGAACACATTAGATTAGAGGGGTGAAGAACACAGTAGATTAGAGGGGTGAAGAACACAGTAGATTAGAGGGGTGAAGAACACAGTAGATTAGAGGGGTGATGAACACAGTAGATTAGAGGGGTGATGAACACAGTAGATTAGAGCGGTGAAGAACCCAGTAGATTAGAGGGGTGAAGAACACAGTAGATTAGAGGGGTGAAGAACACAGTAGATTAGAGGGGTGAAGAACACAGTAGGTTAGAGGGGTGAAGAACACAGTAGATTAGAGGGGTGATGAACACAGTAGATTAGAGGGGTGATGAACACAGTAGATTAGAGCAGTGAAGAACACAGTAGATTAGAGGGGTGAAGAACACAGTAGATTAGAGGGGTGAAGAACACAGTAGATTAGAGGGGTGAAGAACTCATTAGATTAGAGGGGTGAAGAACACAGTAGATTAGAGTGAGGGGTGAATAACACAGTAGATTAGAGGGGTGAAGAACACAGTAGATTAGAGGGGTGAAGAACACAGTAGATTAGAGGGGTGAAGAACACAGTAGATTAGAGGGGTGAAGAACACAGTAGATTAGAGGGGTGAAGAACACAGTAGATCAGAGGGGTGATGAACACAGTAGATTAGAGGGGTGAAGAACACAGTAGATTAGAGGGTTGAAGAACACAGTAGATTAGAGGGGTGAAGAACACAGTAGATTAGAGGGGTGAAGAACACAGTAGATTAGAGGGGTGAAGAACACAGTAGATTAGAGGGGTGATGAACACAGTAGATTAGAGGGTGATGAACACAGTAGATTAGAGCGGTGAAGAACACAGTAGATTAGAGGGGTGAAGAACACAGTAGATTAGAGGGGTGAAGAACACAGTAGATTAGAGGGGTGAAGAACTCATTAGATTAGAGGGGTGAAGAACACAGTAGATTAGAGTGAGGGGTGAATAACACAGTAGATTAGAGGGGTGAAGAACACAGTAGATTAGAGGGGTGAAGAACACAGTAGATTAGAGGGGTGAAGAACACAGTAGATTAGAGGGGTGAAGAACACAGTAGATCAGAGGGGTGATGAACACAGTAGATTAGAGGGTGAAGAACACAGTAGATTAGAGGGGTGAAGAACACAGTAGATTAGAGGGGTGAAGAACACAGTAGATTAGAGGGGTGAAGAACACAGTAGATTAGAGTGAGGGGTGAATAACACAGTAGATTAGAGGGGTGAAGAACACAGTAGATTTGAGCGGTGAAGAACACAGTAGATTAGAGGGTGAAGAACACAGTAGATTAGAGGGGTGAAGAACACAGTAGATTAGAGGGGTGAAGAACACAGTAGATTAGAGGGGTGAAGAACACAGTAGATTAGAGGGGTGAAGAACACAGTAGATCAGAGGGGTGATGAACACAGTAGATTAGAGGGGTGAAGAACACAGTAGATTAGAGGGGTGAAGAACACAGTAGATTAGAGGGGTGAAGAACACAGTAGATTAGAGGGGTGAAGAACACAGTAGATTAGAGTGAGGGTGAATAACACAGTAGATTAGAGGGGTGAAGAACACAGTAGATTCGAGCGGTGAAGAACACAGTAGATTAGAGGGGTGAAGAACACAGTAGATTAGAGGGTGAAGAACACAGTAGATTAGAGGGTGAAGAACACAGTAGATTAGAGGGGTGAAGAACACAGTAGATTAGAGGGGTGATGAACACAGTAGATTAGAGGGTGATGAACACAGTAGATTAGAGCGGTGAAGAACACAGTAGATTAGAGGGGTGAAGAACACAGTAGATTAGAGGGGTGAAGAACACAGTAGATTAGAGGGGTGAAGAACTCATTAGATTAGAGGGGTGAAGAACACAGTAGATTAGAGTGAGGGGTGAATAACACAGTAGATTAGAGGGTGAAGAACACAGTAGATTAGAGGGTGAAGAACACAGTAGATTAGAGGGGTGAAGAACACAGTAGATTAGAGGGGTGAAGAACACAGTAGATTAGAGGGGTGAAGAACACAGTAGATTAGAGGGGTGAAGAACACAGTAGATCAGAGGGGTGATGAACACAGTAGATTAGAGGGGTGAAGAACACAGTAGATTAGAGGGGTGAAGAACACAGTAGATTAGAGGGGTGAAGAACACAGTAGATTAGAGGGGTGAAGAACACAGTAGATTAGAGGGGTGATGAACACAGTAGATTAGAGGGGTGATGAACACAGTAGATTAGAGCGGTGAAGAACACAGTAGATTAGAGGGGTGAAGAACACAGTAGATTAGAGGGGTGAAGAACACAGTAGATTAGAGGGGTGAAGAACTCATTAGATTAGAGGGGTGAAGAACACAGTAGATTAGAGTGAGGGTGAATAACACAGTAGATTAGAGGGGTGAAGAACACAGTAGATTAGAGGGGTGAAGAACACAGTAGATTAGAGGGGTGAAGAACACAGTAGATTAGAGGGGTGAAGAACACAGTAGATTAGAGGGGTGAAGAACACAGTAGATTAGAGGGGTGAAGAACACAGTAGATTAGAGTGAGGGTGAATAACACAGTAGATTAGAGGGGTGAAGAACACAGTAGATTCGAGCGGTGAAGAACACAGTAGATTAGAGGGGTGATGAACACAGTAGATTAGAGGGGTGAAGAACACAGTAGATTAGAGGGTGAAGAACACAGTAGATTAGAGGGGGTGAAGAACACAGTAGATTAGAGGGGTGAAGAACACAGTAGATTAGAGTGAGGGGTGAATAACACAGTAGATTAGAGGGGTGAAGAACACAGTAGATTCGAGCGGTGAAGAACACAGTAGATTAGAGGGGTGAAGAACACAGTAGATTAGAGGGGTGAAGAACTCATTAGATTAGAGGGGTGAAGAACACAGTAGATTAGAGGGGTGTTGAACACAGTGGATTAGAGGTGATACGGAATACCCCCAGGGCCTAGTCGTACATCAAGATCCGTATCTCTATTCTACACGTTTTCATTACTAACGTTGTGATTCTCAAAAAACATCTAGTATTTTATCCTTTTGGTTTGAAATGCCTTCGTTGTTTTTTTAATACATAAAATATGACGATTGTATCTCACTCAACTGACTTTTATAGAAAGAATTTGGTGAATTTGGTTATACAGAAAGTGCAAGGTTTTTTCTTTTAAATCACTTATTATAACACTGCTAAGGATGGGTTGATGACCAATTTTCCACATGTTGTGTTACATCCTGAATTTAAAATGTATTAAATTGAGATGTTGTGTCACTGGCCTACATACAATATCGTATAATGTAAAAGTGTCATAATTTTGGGGGGAATTTTTACAAATGAATTAAAAATGAAAAGCTAAAGTGTCTTGAGTCAATGAGTATTCAATCCCTTTGTTATGGCAAGCCTAAATAAGTTCAGGAGTAAAAATGTGCTTTAAAAATGACATAATAAGTTGCATGGAGTGTGCGTAATAATAGTATTTTCTCTACCCCACATATACAATTATCTGTAAGGTCCCTCAGTCGAGCAGTGAATTTCAAACACAGTTTCAACCACAAAGACCAGGGGGCTTTTCCAAGGTCTCGCAAAAAGGGCACATATTAGTTGATAAAAAATTCAAATACAAAAAAGCAGACATTGAATATCCCTTTGAACATGGTGAAGTGATTCAGTACACTTTGGATGGTTTATCAATACACCCAGTCACTACAAAGGTACAGGCGTCCTTCTTAACTCAGTTGCTGGAGAGGAAAGAAACTGCTCAGGGATTTTGCAATGAGGCCAATGGTGACATTAAAACAGTTACATGGTTTAATGGCTGTGATAGGAGAGCACGGAGGATAGATCAGCAACATTGTAGTTACTCCACAATACTAACCTAAATGACATAGTGAAAATATTTCAAAACATTCATCCTGTTTGCAATAAGGCACTAAAGTAAAACTACCAAAAATTGGGCAAATAAATTACATTTTTGTCCTGAATACAAAGCGTTATGTTTGGGGCAAATCCAACACAGCACATCACTGAGTACCACTCTTTATATTTTCAAGCATGGTGGTGGCTGCATCATGTTATGGGTATGCTTGTCATCGGCAAGGACTAAGGAGTTTTTTAGGATAAATTGAATATAGCTAAGCACAGACAAAATCCTAGAGGAAAACTTGCTTCAGTCAGCTTTCCAAAAGACACTGGGAGACAAATTCCAACACGACAATAACCTACAAATATACACTGGAGTTGCTTACCAAGATGACACTGAATGTTCCTGAGTGGCCTAGTTAGAGTTTGTCTTAAATCGTCTTGAAAATCTATGGCAAGACTTTTAGAATGGATGTCTAGCAATGCCTAACGCCCATTTGACTAAGCTTGAATTTTTTTTAAAGAATAAAGGACAAATAATGTACGATCCAGGTGTGCAAATGTCTTATAGACTTACCCATAAAGACTTACACCTGTAATCGCTCCTAAAGGTGATTCTTGACTCAGGGGTGTGAATATTTATTTAAATGAGATATTTTCAGCGACTAGCTGATGTGGCGTGTTGATGAGAGCTGGGCGCTCAGGTGTGGGCTCAGGCCCTGGGGTTATAAAAAAGGCTTCTGACACAGCCCCCGTAGAGACAGACAAATCTATCCACAACAGGGCTGCTCCGCTGGCCCTCAGCAGCATTGCAAAGCACAGCGAGGCCTTGATTTCTCTCTTCCTCTGAGAGAGAGTGTGTGTGTGTGTGTGTGTGTGTGTGTGTGTGTGTGTGTGTGTGTGTGTGTGTGTGTGTGTGTGTGTGTGTGTGTGTGTGTGTGTGTGTGTGTGTGTGTGTGTGTGTGTGTGTGAGAGAGAGCTGTCTTAAGGGGACTTGGTCTCCACACTCCAACACAGTGTGACAGACAATTGTTGTTTTCTGTGAACTAGACAATGATATGTGAATAATGAAATCCCTGTGGGCTTACATTGGCTATATAAGGCTTACATTGGTTGTCTACGGCTTGCATTGGCTATATAAGGCTTACATTGGCTATATAAGGCTTGAAAAAGCAACATGGGAGTGTTTATGAATGGCATACGAATTAATATGGACTTGAATTAAAATGGAATGATGTAATATTGTATAACTGCAGAAATATGAATGTAGTGAAAATGGTAGGAAAGGTCAGATTGCTGACAGTTCCATTGGTAGACAGTTCCAATGGTAGACAGTTCCCATGGTAGACAGTTACAGTGGGAGTGGTAGACAGTTACAGTGTTAGACAGTGATAGACAGTTACAGTAGTAGACAGTTCCAGTGGTAGACAGTTCCAGTGGTTGACAGTTCCCGTGGTTGACAGTTCCCATGGTAGATAGGTCCCGTGGTAGACAGTTACAGTGGTAGACAGTTACAGTTACAGTGATAGACAGTTACAGTGATAGACAGTTACAATGGTAGACAGTTACAGTGATTGACAGTTACAGTGGTAGACAGTTACAGTTACAGTGATAGACAGTTACAGTGATAGACAGTTACAGTAGTAGACAGTTACAGTGATTGACAGTTACAATGGTAGACAGTTTCTGTTCCAGTGGTTGACAGGTCCCGTGGTAGACAGTTACAGTGGTAGACCGTTACAGGAGTAGACAGTTACTGTGCTAGAGAGTTACATTATTAGACAGTTACAATGGTAGACAGTTAAGTTAATATACAGTTACAGTGGTAGACCGTTACAGTTGTGGACAGTTAAAGTTACTGTAGTAGATCATTACAGTGGTAGTCCGTTACAGTGGTAGACCGTTACAGTGGAAGACAGTTACAGTAGTAGACATGTACAGTAGTAGACAGTAACAGTAATAAACGGTTACAGTAGTAGACAGCTACAGTAGTAGACAGCTACAGTGGTAGACAGTTACATTCGTAGACAGTTTCAGTGGTAGACAGTTACAGTGGTAGGCAGTCACAGTGATAGACAGTTACAGTGATAGGCAGTCACAGTGATAGACAGTTACAGTGATAGACAGTTACAGTAGTAGACAGTTACAGTGATAGACAGTTACAGTGATAGGCAGTCACAGTGATAGACAGTTACAGTGATAGACAGTTACAGTAGTAGACAGCTACAGTAATAAACAGTTACAGTGATAGACAGTTACAGTGTTAGACAGTGATAGACAGTTACAGTAGTAGACAGTTACAGTGATTGACAGTTACAGTGATTGACAGTTACAGTTACAGTGATAGACAGTTACAGTGTTAGACAGTGATAGACAGTTACAGTGATAGACAGTTACAGTGGTAGACAGTTACAGTAGTAAACAGTTACAGTAGTAGACAGTTACAGTAGTAGATAGTGATAGACAGTTACATTAGTAGACAGTTACAGTAGTAGACAGTGATAGACAGTTACAGTAGTAGACAGTGATATACAGTTACAGTAGTAGACAGTTACAGTGATAGACAGTGACAGTAGTTGACAGTTACAGTTACAGTAAATAGACAGTTTCAGTGGTAGGCAGTTACAGTGGTAGACCGTTACAGTAGTAGACAGTTACTGTGCTAGAGAGTTACATTATTAGACAGTTACAATGGTAGACAGTTACTGTGGCAGACAGTTACATTAGTAGACCGTTACAGTTGTGGACAGTTAAAGTTACTGTAGTAGATCATTACAGGGGTAGACAGTTACAGTGGTAGACAGTTAGTTACAATAGTAGATAGTTACAGTGGTAGACCGTTACAGTGGTAGTCCGTTACAGTGGTAGACCGTTACAGTGGAAGACCGTTACAGTAGTAGACAGTTACAGTAGTAGACCGTTACAGTAATAAACAGTTACAGTAGTAGACAGCTACAGTAGTAGACAGCTACAGTAGTAGACAGTTACATTCGTAGACAGTTGCATTCGTAGACAGTTCCAGTGGTAGACAGTTACAGTGGTAGGCAGTCACAGTGATAGACAGTTACATTAGTAGACAGTTACATTAGTAGACAGTTACAGTGGTAGACAGTTACAGAAGTAGACAGTTACAGTGATAGACAGTTACAGTAGTTGAGAGTTACAGTGATTGACAGTTACAGTGATAGACAGTTACAGTAGTAGACAGTTACAGGAGTAGACAGCTACAGTTACAGTAGTTGAGAGTTACAGTAGTAGACAGTTACATTAGTAGACAGTTACAGTGTTAGACAGTTACAGTGATAGGCAGTCACAGTGATAGACAGTTACAGTGATATACAGTTACAGTAGTAGACAGCTACAGTTACAGTAGTTGAGAGTTACAGTAATAAACATTTACAGTGGTAGACGGTTATAGTTATAGACAGTTACAGTGCGGGACAGTTACAGTGATAGACAGTTACATTCATAGACAGTTTCAGTGGTGGACAGTTACAGTTACAGTGATAGACAGTTACAGTGATAGACAGTTACATTCATAGACAGTTTCAGTGGTGGACAGTTACAGTTACAGTGATAGACAGTTACAGTGATAGACAGTTACAGTGGTGGACAGTTACAGTGATAGACAGTTACATTCATAGACAGTTTCAGTGGTGGACAGTTACAGTTACAGTGATAGACAGTTACAGTGATAGATGGTTACAGTGGGAGACAGTTACAGTTGGTAGACGGTTTCAGTGGAAAACCGTTACAGTGATATACAGTTACAGTGATTGAGAGTTACAGTGATTGAGAGTTACAGTGATTGAGAGTTACAGTGATAGACAGTTACAGTGGTAGACAGTTACAGTGGTAGACAGTTACAGTAGTAGATAGTGATAGACAGTTACATTAGTAGACAGTTACAGTAGTAGATAGTGATAGACAGTTACAGTAGTAGACAGTTACAGTAGTAGATAGTGATAGACAGTTACAGTAGTAGACAGTTACAGTGGTAGACAGTGATAGACAGTTACAGTAGTAGACAGTTACAGTAGTAGACAGTTACAGTAGTAGATAGTGATAGACAGTTACATTAGTAGACAGTTACAGTAGTAGACAGTTACAGTGATAGACAGTGATAGACAGTTACAGTAGTAGACAGTTACAGTATTAGATAGTGATAGACAGTTACAGTAGTAGACAGTTACAGTGGTAGACAGTGATAGACAGTTACAGTAGTAGACAGTGATAGACAGTTACAGTGATAGACAGTTACATTAGTCAACAGTTATAGTGGGAGACAGTTACATTGATAGACAGTTATAGTGGTAGACAGTTACAGTTACAGTAGTAGACAGTTGCAGTGGTAACCGTTACAGTGGTAGACAGTTACTGTGATAGGCAGTTACAGTGATAGACAGTTACAGTGGTAGACAGTGATAGATGGTTACATTGGGAGACAGTTACAGTTGGTAGACGGTTTCAGTGGAAGACCGTTACAGTGATATACAGTTACAGTGATTGAGCGTTACAGTGATTGAGAGTTACAGTGATGGACAGTTACATTAATAGACAGTTACAGTGGTAGACAGTTACAGTGATGGACAGTTACATTAGTAGACAGTTACAGAAGTAGACAGGTACAGTGATAGGCAATCACAGTGATAGACAGTGATTGACAGTTACAGTGATAGACAGTTACAGTGGTAGACAGTGGTAGACAGTGGTAGACAGTTACAGTAGTAGACAGTTACAGTAGTAGACATTTACATTGATAGACAGGTAGAGTAGTAGACAGTTACAGTGATGGACAGTTACAGTGGTAGACAGTTACAGTGGTAGACAGTTACATTGATAGACAGTTACATTAGTCGACAGTTATAGTGGGAGACAGTTACATTGATAGACAGTTATAGTGGTAAACATTTACATTCATAGACAGTTACAGTGGTAGACAATTACAGTTACAGTAGTAGACAGTTACAGTAGTAGAGTTACAGTTACAGTGATAGACAGGTACAGTAGTCAACAGTTACAGTAGTAGACAGTTACATTGATAGACAGTTATAGATGGTTACAGTGATAGATGGTTACAGTGATAGATGGTTACAGTGATAGACAGTTACAGTGATAGACAGTGATAGACAGTTACAGTGGAAGACCGTTACAGTGATATACAGGTACAGTAGTAGACAGTTACAGTGATAGACAGTTACAGTGATAGACAGTTACAGTGATAGGCAGTCACAGTGATAGACAGTGATAGACAGTTACAGTGATAGATGGTTACAGTGATAGACAGTTACAGTGGTAGACAGTGATAGACAGTTACAGTAGTAGACAGTTACAGTGATAGACAGTTACAGTGATAGGCAGTCACAGTGATAGACAGTGATAGACAGTTACAGTGATAGATGGTTACAGTGATAGACAGTTACAGTGGTAGACAGTGATAGACAGTTACAGTAGTAGACATTTACAGTAGTAGACAGTTACAGTGATAGGCAGGTACAGTAGTAGACAGTTATAGTGATGGACAGTTACAGTGGTAGACAGTTACAGTGGTAGACAGTTACAGTAGTAGACAGTTACAGTGATAGACAGTTACAGTGATAGGCAGTTACAGTGATAGATGGTTACAGTGATAGATGGTTACAGTGATAGACAGTTACAGTGATAGACAGTGATAGACAGTTACAGTAGTAGACAGTTGCAGTGGTAGACAGTGATAGACAGTTACAGTGATTAGACAGTTACATTAGTCGACAGTTACAGTAGTAGACAGTTACAGTGATTAGACAGTTACAGTAGTAGACAGTTGCAGTGGTAGACAGTGATAGACAGTTACAGTGATTAGACAGTTACATTAGTCGACAGTTACAGTAGGAGACAGTTACAGTGATAGACAGTTACAGTGATAGGCAGTTACAGTGGGAGACAGTTACAGTGGTAGACAGTTACAGTAGTCGACAGTTTCAGTGATATACAGTTACAGTGATATACAGTTACAGTGATATACAGTTACAGTGGGAGACAGTTACAGTGGGAGACAGTTTCAGTGGGAGACAGTTACAGTGGGAGACAGTTTCAGTGGGAGACAGTTACAGTGGGAGACAGTTTCAGTGGGATACAGTTACAGTGGGAGACAGTTACAGTGGGAGACAGTTTCAGTGGGAGACAGTTACAGTGGGAGACAGTTACAGTGGGAGACAGTTACAGTGTTAGACAGTCCTACATGCACCTTTGGTGAGGGGGGAGGGTCTGGCTAGTTGCCATGGTGACTGAGCAGCAGTTTATGTTGCCATGGGGATGGCGACTGATACTGAGAAAGTAGGCTGAGGCTAAAAGCACTTTATCAGTGACACACCCCAACACACACAAACACACACACACACACACACCCCAACACACAAACACACACACACACACACCAACTCACATAAACATCACACTAACTAACACACAAACAGGTCACAGCACAAATACATGCAACCTCATTGGAGGGAAACGAATCACGTACACAGAAACAACAACGCAAAAAGGGGGGGTCACTGTAGCTATATTACAGCACCAGTCACTCTGTATCAGTCTAAAAAGGGGGGTCACTGTAGCTATATTACAGCACCAGCCACTGTGTATCAGTCTAAAAGGGGGTCACTGTAGCTATATTACAGCACCAGTCACTGTGTATCAGTCTAAAAGGGGGTCATTTTAGCTATATTACTGCACCAGTCACTGTGTATCAGTCTAAAAGGGGGTCACTGTAGCTATATTACAGCACCAGTCATTCTGTATCAGTCTAAAGGGGGTCACTGTAGCTATATTACAGCACCAGCCACTGTGTATCAGTCTAAAAGGGGGTCACTGTAGCTATATTACAGCACCAGCCACTGTGTATCAGTCTAAAAGGGGGTCACTGTAGCTATATTACTGCACCAGTCACTGTGTATCAGTCTAAAAGGGGGTCATTTTAGCTATATTACAGCACCAGTCACTGTGTATCAGTCTAAAAGGGGGGTCACTTTAGCTATATTACAGCACCAGCCACTCTGTATCAGTCTAAAAGGGGGGTCACTTTAGCTATATTACAGCACCAGCCACTGTGTATCAGTCTAAAAGGGGGTCACTGTAGCTATATTACAGCACCAGCCACTCTGTATCAGTCTAAAAGGGGGGGGTCACTGTAGCTATATTACAGCACCAGCCACTCTGTATCAGTCTCTTAATTATGCGAAACATGTAAATGAAGCATCCCTGGAAAGGTTTCTGTTTCTATAACGGGCTCTGGGATCGGGTGATTTCCTGAACTGGCGGGCGGCTGTCTGCATGGGGAATGAGGAAGGGAGCTGTCTGCCGTCAACGAATAATATAATCTCTACCCAGACAGGGCAAAGGAGAGCAGCAGAGATGCTATTCTACCTCTACCCTTCCACTCACTCCCCTGACACAGACCTGACATGATGGAATCAAAATGTCTACATTGGAACATCAAACCCTGGGGCTAACACTGTTTGATTAACCAGAGACATTCTATAATTAATTTTAGATTCCGTAACTGGAACAACCTGACAGTGTTTTACTTTGAGCTTGTCCTGGTTCCAGTTTCTTCTCATTGGCAGAAATAGTTCATTCTCACCCTCTCGTACTGTATTTGAAGGTTGAATAGAGTTGATGTGGTGCTGGTTAAAGGAGAAATTCATTTTTTTCTTCTTCTTAGTGCAGTGGTTCACACTATATACTCATCTCTCGTCCACTGTATTTAAATGTGAGTGTTCTTACTATGATGCTGGATTACGGAGGGATATTATTGACAAATGTCTCATCACTTTAGGGTCAAAGGCTTGACAACCACATGCTGGCATGACATGGCAAACCAAATAAAATTCCCAATCAATCTCTCCTCATAAACCTAAGCCTCGAAATGCAGCCATCTACTAAGATGTCCTATCGATTGGACATGAACTCATGAATACATATATTTATCCTCCAAAAATCATCCCACTTGATTTAGCATCCATATTTATTGAAATTAAGGGAATTTGGGGAGCTTGTTGGATGGATCAAGGACCATGTGTGCCCAGAATGGGAATGACTGTGAAGTCGGCAGAGCGGATTGGCCAATCGACAGCACATCCATAATGAATAGAAATGGATGAGAGTTCCGAGCACGTCTGCTACAACATGACTAAAACGGTGAGGCGGTTTTTTGGATGTTTCGACTTTACCACAAAAGACAGACAAGATTGAAAATACATTTCAAGTTGATAGATGGTGTGACGGATCTCAGACCACTTACAACACTGTAGTAGGGGCACCAGTGTATGCTGCAGGACCATTACAATGTCAATGTGCTGCTACATAAGGCAGTAGGCATTTTCTCGTCAGACAATAGCTACTCAATGGGTGGAAATAATACAGATCTTAATCTTAACACCCAGAGCCAAGTATATCAAAGCCAAATATATGGCTCTACGTACACCTACACTGTATGTCAATGTTCAGAAATAGACCCTGAGGAGAGATGAAAACTTTCCCATTGACTACAAGGCAGTAGCCCGCTGAAGCATCAACTACATCATTACATAAATCCTTTCAATATCCATTCCTGGTAAGCAATCAAAGCACATTGTCATGTTATTTTTAACAGCACACTATTTTAAGCAGTCTGTCTTGTCGTGGTTCCACCTGTCACCAGAGAGCGGCAGAGATCATCCTAGAGACATTAACGACACTCAGGTGTGTCCAATTTACTCATTATGATTTTCCCTGTTATAAGACATGTGTTTTCTGTTGTCCTTGGCAGAAGCTTGAATTGTTTACGGTCGTGTGTGTGCGGTCGTTTCCTGAGTGAGTTGTTAAGACTTAGTGTTTGTTGTTTTTTCAAGTGTAGTGTTATCCTGCGGCTACCGTTTCTCAGTAAAGTATTATGTTGATCCTTAACCACTGATTCCTCATCTGGTCTCTCTCTGCACCTGGGTCCAACCTCACCACGTCACAGAAAGCTTCTGCACAAACATGAACCCAGCAGAGATCACCCAGATCAAAAATGTTGTCACCCACCAAGGAGCACTGCTGGGGCGGCAGCAAGAACAAGTCTCCCAAATATCAGATACCCTCCGGGCACTTACCGACTCCCTCCAACCACAGTCCAACCTCAACCCAGGAGGAGCCAATGTCCAAGTCTCATCGCCCAGTGCTACAGACGTTGACGTAGTTCCTCCAGGGAACCTGCACCGGGAACCCAAGATCCCAGCCCCCGAGCGGTATGACGGCCACCCGGGAGGATGCAAGGGGTTCCTCACTCAGTGTTCTCTGGTGTTCGAGCTACAGTCCTCCTCGTTCCAGACCGATCGGGCCATGATAGCCTACATCATCTCTCTTCTCTTGGGTAAGGCCCTGGTGTGGGCAAAGGCGGTATGGGAACAGCAGCCACCATCCTGCAGCTCCATATTGGACTTCATCGCCGAGCTACGACGAGTCTTCGACCACCCAGTCGGTGGACGTTAAGCGGCCAGCCGACTGTTCAACATGGCCAAGGGGCCAGACCAGTGTCTGACTTCGCCATTGAGTTCCGCACCCTTGCCACCAAGAGTGGGTGGAATATGGAGGCCCTGGTCACCGCTTTCCACCAGGGTTTGTCTAACTCCATCAAGGATTAACTGGCCTCTCGGGAACTGGGAGAGGACCTCGAGACCCTGATAACGCTGGCAATCAGGATGACAACTGCCTCCAAGAACGAGTGAGACAGCACCTTTTTGATACCACCCCAGTATCCCAGTTCCCTGAGCACCACAAGCCCCCCGAACCCAGCATTGAGGAGCCCATGCAGCTGGGACGCACACATCTGAGCCTACAGGTGAGTGACAGGCGCATGCGCGAAGGCTGCTGCTTCTACTGTGGAGGTCTCGGCCATCTCCGTGCTACATGCCCAGAGCTGATGGGAAACGCCAGGGCTCGCCAGGACAAGGGTGAGACCCTGACGAGCTGTGCAGTTACCTCCCGGCTACCCAGTCACCATCTGTTTCTACCCGCAACCCTCCACTGGGACAACCGTCAGCAGATTCAAGCCTTCATGGACTCCGGGGCCGCAGATAATTTCATTGATCATCCCTCTGCAGATTCAAGCCCTCGATGGACGGCACATTGGCTCCAGTCAAGTGGAATATCAGACCAAGCCCATTCTACTGCAGGTTGGGGGGAACCACTCAGAGACTCTTAGATTTCTTTTGATCACTTCTCCTGTGAACCCCCTTATTCTAGGGTACCCTTGGCTAGCACTACATAACCCACTATTCTCCTGGTCCACGGGACACCTACTAGACTGGGGTAAGGACTGCCAGACTAAGTGTCCTAAGACCCCCACCAAGAGCCTCGCTGTGACCTCCTGCATCCATTTAAGACCAAGTCTTCTCCGCTCTCCCTCCCGAATGCTTTGACCTCTGGGAGGCCTTCAGTAAGAGGCAAGCCGCCACCCATCCCCCCCCATCGTCCATACGATTGTGCCTTAGAACTCCTACCCGGCTCCACACCTCCCCGAGGCTGTCTGTACTCCCTCTCGACCCCTGAAGCAGCAGTCATGGACAATTACATCTGGGAGTCACTGGAGGCAGGTTTCATTCGCCCCTCTACATCCCAAGCTGGTGCAGGCTTCTTCTTCGTGGGTAAGAGGGCTGAACACTCTACCCCTGATGTCCGTCGCCTTGGACTTGGCCCAAGGGGCCCAATTCTTCACCAAACTGGACCTCCGCAACACTTACAATCTGGTGCGAATCAGGGAGGGAGATGAGAGGAAAACTGCCTTTAACACCCCTAGTGGTCATTATGAATATTTAGTCATACCTTTCAGATTATCAAAATCAACAGCAGTCTTTCAAGCATTGGTCAATGACACTCTTAGGGCTTTGTTGAATCGGTTCATCTTTGTTTATCTTGACAACATCCTGATCTTCTCCTTCCGGAACACATACTGCAAGTCCTGATACGCCTCCTGCGGAACCAACTATATGTCAAGATAGAGAAGTGTGAGTTCCATGTATCCCAAGATTATCTCTACCGCAGACATCCAAATGGACCCCGTAAAGGTTGAGGCGGTTGTCGACTGACCACGTCCCACCTCACTCAAGCAGGTCCAGCTGTTCCTCAGGTTTGCCCATTTTTACAGGCCTTTTATATACGCAATTTTGGTGCGGTTGGCTTCGCCTCTCACGGTCCTAACCCAGAAGTCCCAGACCCGTTTTTGTTGGACTCCCGAGACTGACAGGGCATTCATGGAGCTCAAGGGACATTTCACCTCTGGACCAATCCTTGTTCATCCTGATCCTACTCGTCCCTGTGTGGTAGAGGTGGACGCCTCGGACACCGGAGCAGGGGTGGTCCTTTCACAGCAGAACGAGGACAAGAAACTGCACCCATGTGCCTTTCTCTCCAACCGGTTCTCGCCACCGGGACGCAACTACAATGCAGGCAACCGGGAGCTCTTGGCAGTTAAGGGCCCTTGAAGGGTGGAGACATTGGTTGGAGGGGGAACATCATCCTTTCGTGATCTGGACAGACCATAAGAACTTGGTCTCCATTCAGGAAGCCAAGAGTTTGAATGCTCACCAGGCTAGGTGGTTCGATTTCACACTAGCCAATCGCCCGGGATCCAAGAGTCAGAAAGCAGACGACCGCCAACATGATGCCTCTAACGAGGAGAGGGACTCCAAACCCATCATCCCCAGCTCCCGCATTGTGGCCCCTCTGATATGGAGTATTGAGGCCACGGCCGACAAGCCCAGACCCGAGAACCTGATCCCGGCGGGGGACCCACTAACAGACTTTACGTTCCGCGATCAGCCCGTTCCCGGGATCTACAATGGGGACACTCCTCTAAATTAACTGGGCATCCAGGGGTTAATCGGACACTGGAGTTCCTGAGGTGGAAATTCTGGTGGCCCAACATGATGGACTATATGAGATACTTTGTTGTGGCCTGTTCCATCTGTGCACAAAGCAAGTCCTCACGACAGCGACGGGCTGGGTTGCTCCAACCTCTGCCCATCCCCAGCCGGCCCTGGTCCCACCTGTCCGTAAACTTTAACACAGGGTTACCTCCATCCCAAGGGCTTACCACTATCCTGGTGGTCGTTGATCGGTTCTCCAAGGCAGCCTATTTCATTGCCTTACCCAAGTTTGCCTCAGCGAAGGAGAACCCTGATCTCATGATTACCCATGTTTTTCAATTAAATAGACTTCTCCAGGACATTGTCTCGGATCGTGGCCCCCAGTTCGTCACACGGTATTGGAAAGCCTTCTGCTCCCTGTTGGGAGCGTCGGTGAGTCTCTCCTCGGGATTCCACCCACAGTCGAATGGGCAAACGGAGCGGGACAACCAGGAGCTGGAGAAGTTCCTCCACTGTTTGGTCTCCACCCAGGCCAGCAACTGGAGCAAGTTCCTCTCGTGGGCGGAGTATGCTCACAACACACTGTCAAACTCGTCCACTGGACTGTCGCCGTTTGTTGGTCAGTTCGGGTTCGCCCCCTCCCCCCTTAACCACTGATTCTACATCTGTTCTCTTCTCTGCACCTTCTCTGCAACCTTACCACGTAACATGTCTTGTAATGTGTGCCTTCATGTCTGGAAACGGGGGTGTCTCAAACACAATGTACACAAAGCAAGGCTCTCTCTCTCAGATTTTGAAGCTGGTGTGATGTAGAGCACTGATCCAAGGCAGGCAAGTAGTTCATGGTGGAAGTGGAGGATCTGAGGCTTAAACAATATGGCCACAGTGTGTGACTGTCACACTCCACAGCACCACGTTTTCAGCTTGATCAAACTCAATCTTCTCCCTCTGTTTGGGTCGGGGAGACTGTTGTGCTCTGCTCCCTGTGTTCCTGCTCAGCCTAAAACTAAACTATTTACAGCTGAAACGCTGGAGGCTAGTCTATCAGCATGTCACAGACATTGCTGGATTAACAGACTTGCATAGGCATTAGCAGCAGAGACTGTAGCAGACTGACTGATTCATTGAAAGATACCATTGACTTGAGCAGTGTGCTCCTTAGCTCATAGCTCAGCAGATAATAATATTTATTTTATTAAGAACATATTCTTATTTACTAGGATGGCCTAATATGCTGAATATTTTAATATGCCCCCAGTTGATTTCAACCCCCTCACTTCCCTCTTGCCTTCCCACCTCTCTCCCTCCCCCTCTCAACTCACTCCCTCCCCTTCCCTCCCTCTTGCCCTCCAACCTCTCTCCACTTCCCCCTCACACCATCTCATCTCCTTCCTCTTCCACCATCTCAACTCTCTCGCTCTCTCTCCCCTTCCCTCCTCTCTTCATATCTTCCACTGGCTCCCTGTGTTGCTGAGATGACCCCCCCCCACACACTTGTTTGCCGCCCCGTGGCAAGGATTCTGTTGCCATGGAAACGGGAGGCAATTGCTTTGGAGACATTGGGAAGAGGGGGATACCAAGGAAACAATGGGGTGTGACAGCAGGGGGAAGGGGGAGGGGTGTACTGATTGAGATAAAAATAAAACAACTAAAGACTGGCTCTCTTTCTCTCCCCCCTCACTTTTTTTCTCCTTCTCTGTCTTCTGATCTCTCCCTCCACACCTTTCTTTTTCTCTCTCAGAAGTGAATGCATTAATAACACTGACTCCCATGTAGTCTGACTCTCACTCTCTCTGACTCTCGCTATCTCTGACTCTCGCTCTCTCTGACTCTCACTCTCTCTGACTCTCACTCTCTCTGACTCTCACTCTCTCTGACTCTCGCTATCTCTGACTCTCGCTCTCTGTCTCTCACTGTCTCTCTGTCTCTGTCTCTCTCTCTCTTATTTACAGCTGAAGCCTTTCACAGCTCACAATTTAAGTATTGCACCTCTGTGTATAACAATCCTTCTGAATAATGTACCAGGGAGTGTTTGCTAGTTTAATAGCTTGACCGATTGGCCTATTTGCATACTCCGTAGGGCACCGGGTTTGATAAACGCCCTTTTTTAGTCTCATCAGTTCTCTCAGTTAATGGCCACCTATCCAACCTCTCTGCAGCTCAGTATATACAGTAGTTCACCGGTGAAAGACAACAAGGCTCCGGTGCATAGGGTAGCCATTGTTGGTATGGAACATTGCAGGATATGTCATTGATATGATTAATCTGGAAATACCCGATCTATTTCCCATGCTGACGTTTTCACCTCACAATGACTTCTATGGTTAGAGATGAAGCTGAGTCAAACATGTGCAACAGGAGGTGAGATGTGATTTGATTTAACACACCGATCACCTTTTCTCCAAATGTCCACTGCTAAATGAAATGATGGGATGGTTTGCTTTACTTAATGTCTTCTTTTCTCCGTCCTTGTTATTGGTCGATTAGGCACGATGCCTCAGTAGCGCAGCGGGATTATGTAAGTTGGCCTTTTTGTGTGTGTGTGTGTGTGTGTGTGTGCGTGCGTCCAGCCACCCACCCAGCCGGGCCAGGCAGAGTGAGGTCATCACTGGAAAGGGAGCGCTCTGTGTCCCTGTCCCTGAGGGGCTTGGATGTCACGCCTTTAGGAGAGAGAGGGCTGCGATGTGGCAGGGTCAACATGACATGAGTCAGCAGGCTCGACATGGCATGAAGTCGGCAGAGTTGACATGGCATGAGTCGGCAGAGTTGACATGGCCCAGATATCCAAATTACTATTCCACTGTTTGCTGAGCATACTCCATAATACTATACTCCACTATACCATACTATACTCCATAATACTACACTATACTTTACTCCACAATACCACACTACTCCACTATACTATACTATACTCCACTGTACTATACTGCACACCGCTATACTATACTACACACCACTATACTCTACTATACAATACTGTACTCCACAATACTACACTAGACCACACTATACTGTACTATACTATATTATACTACACTATACTATACTCCACTACACTATACAATGCTAATACTCCACCCCACAATACCGCACTATACAATATGCTACAAGACACTATACTCCACAATACTACACTACACTATACAATACTACACTATACTCCGCTCCAAAATACCACACTGTACTATACTATACTCTACTATACTATATTTCCACTCCACAATACTGCACTATACAATACTACACTACAATACTCTACTATACTAATGTATACCAGGCTCAGCTGTTGATGCACGCAGGTACAGGACACCACTACAACGTACAGTGAGCAACTCTGATGTGATCATGAATGGTTGATAATGCTTGTTAAACATATTGATGAATCATGCAAAGTACTGTATCCAAAAACAATCTTGTTTTTTCACATAGCAAGTGTATATATACTGAACAAAAATATAAACGCAACATGCAACAATTTCAAAGGTTTTAGGCTAGAGTTCATATAAGGAAATCAGTGAATGTAAATGAATTAATTAGGCCCTAATCTATGGATTTCACATGACTGAGCAGGGGTGTAACCATGGGTGGGCCTGGGAGGGTGTAGACCCACCCACTTGGCACAACGCAAATAGTCCGGGTAGCCATTTGATTACCTGTTCAGGAGTCTTATGGCTTGGGGGTAAAAACTGTTGAGAAGCCTTTTTGTCTTAGACTTGGCACTCCGGTACCGCTTGCCATGCGGTAGTAGAGAGAACAGTCTATGACTGTGGTGGCTGTGGTCATTGACAATTTTTAGGGCCTTCCTCTGATACCGCCTGGTGTAGAGGTCCTGGATGGCAGGCAGCTTAGCCCCAGTGATGTACTGGGCCGTACGCACTACCCTCTTTAGTGCCTTGCGGTCAGAGGCCGAGCAATTGCCGTACCAGGCAGTGATGCAACCGGTCAGGATGCTCTCGATGTTGCAGCTGTAGAACCTTTTGAGGATCTGAGGACCCATGTCAAATCTTTTCAGTCTCCTGAGGGAGGATAAGTTTTGTAGTGCCTTCTTCACGACTGTCTTGGTGTATTTGGACCATTCTAGATTGTTGGTGATGTGGATACCAAGGAACTTGAAGCTCCCAACCTGCTCCACTACAGCCCCGTTGATGAGTGCTCCTGTGTAATGATCATTCTGTTTAAACATCTTCTTGCCTGTCAGGATTATCTTGGAAAATGAAAAATAATAACAAAGGGATGGAAACAAATTTGTGGACAACATTTGAGAGAAACAAGCTTTTTGTGCCCATTGAATATGTCTGGGTACTTTTTATTTCATCTCATGAAACATGGGACCAACACTTTCCATGTTGCGTTTATATTTTTGTTCAGTGTAGTTTGCTTCATTCACCATGCGATTGAGTAGGCAGCCATTTTGTTTATGGTAGCTACTCGGCTTGTGATTAGCATCTGAATTGTTTGTGTCCCACTGATCTGATCTGTCTCATTGTGTTCCTGTCTCTCCTGTCAGAGCACCGTACTGAAGCTAATGTAACACGGCCTCATTACTGCTGGGGCACTGGATGACTGGTAGAGCCCTGTGTGTTCGTGTGTGTGTTTCTGTTTGTTGGTGTTTTTATGGTGAGCAGCGAACACATGTTTGGTGGGAGGGACTTGTTCCTTTGGTAACCGGGGGTGACGGTCGCGATGGCGACCGAGATGCCATCAGGGTCGTCTCTTAAACCAAAGATGAAGGCTGTACAGAAACATTCTCTCTCTGTGGACAATCTGTCTATTTTGTTCGAAGCCACAGAAGCTTCACACAATCCATGGACGGAAATTTGTTCCAGTCAGAACTGTCATTTTGGCTGTAACTGTCACTCTGTGGCGCTACTGACCTAACCTTAACCGACAGGTATCAAATGTTTACGGGTATACAAACACATAATGGTATGTGTTAAATCAGGAAGTGGACTGAGGTTGTGTACCGTACTCCAGTTTCTCATTTTGCCTTTAGTAATGCCGCAGACTGAGATTGAACCAGAATGAACCACACACATACCTAAACACGCCTACACACAGACACGTACATTCATAAATCTCTCTCCCTCTCTCTTTCACTCTAGACTTTGGCACTGCTCAACAGAGGCCTCTGTCAGGGTACACTACTGTCTGTCTGGCTCAGAGATACACAGTGAGGGTGTGTAAGTTTCAAAGCAGGAAAGTGAGGTGGAAAGACACAGAAAGAGGTCAAATAGATGTTACCCAGATATGGATCACTTTGCTGTTCGAGGCTCATACTCCCCTAAAGCAGCCGCCCCAGACCTCACTCACATCTCCCTAGGTGTGTGTGCCATACCCCTCACTATCACTGTAAGCGCAGGTTGCCTAGGGAGGAGTACAGAAGAGGGGGAGAGAGGTGGAGTGGGGGGTAGAAAGGGAAAGAAAGAGAGAAAAAAGAGAGGAGGGGGATGAATGCTCCACTACAGGGGCAGGGAGCTGTGAGTCAGCAGCAGCCAATGAGCACCCACACTAGTCACATGACCAATAGCCATGCAAAAGACTGGAAGTGAGAGAGAGAGGAGGGAGAGGAGGGAGAGAGATGGAAAGGGTGGAGGGCGAGCGAGATGGAGATTGAGGAGGGAAAAGAGAGAGAGAGTGAGGGAGGAGAGAGAGGAGGGAGAGGAGGGAGAGAGATGGAAAGGGTGGAGGGCGAGCGAGATGGAGATTGAGGAGGGAAAGAGAGAGAGAGTGAGGGAGGAGAGAGAGGAGGGAGAGGAGGGAGAGAGATGGAAAGGGTGGAGGGCGAGCGAGATGGAGATTGAGGAGGGAAAGAGAGAGAGAGTGAGGGAGAGAGAGAAAGGGCAGCACATCCAGTTTACAGTCTCAGTCTCCTCTTCCTCCTGGTCGATTGAGAGCGAAGAAGCACACACAGAGAGGCTCCACCACACACACACGCTCGCTCTCATCACTGCCCCTATTGCAGCCGAGACAGAACCCACCTGTGCATCTAACCAGCAGGAACAATAGAGCCACAGAGGAAAGGGAACAAAGAGAGGACAAATAATCGTACCCTGAGGAAAAAATCAAGAGTGAGAGTGAGAAAGGAGGGAAAGCATGTCTTCTCTCTCCAACCAGCAGCCTGGTTCTCCGTTTTCGGAGTACAGCGAACTGTGTAAGGTCCCCTCCGTGGCCCCTGCCACCCAGGCCTGGGACTGGCAGCATGGAGACATGGGGCCCCCCAGGAGTTTCGGAGGGGCCACAGGACTCACAGATGAGGACAAGCTGTGCTTCTTTGACCCTCCAGCAGGCGGTGGCATGGATGCGGATCGTAAGGTACCCGGCAAGGGGGGCTTTCCTGGGTTAGACAGTGCCGGGGAGAGTCCTGAAAGCCCAGTGTCTTCCTCCCCCTCCCCCATGGGCTATGGGAACAACGGTGTCCTACTGCCCGCCGTACCTGGTTCCCCAGCCAGACGCATGGACATACCCTCATCCTCTAGCTCGCTAAAACCAGGCCCAGACAGCACCGGAGCGTGGAACCCCGAGACCCTTCCACCCCAGAATACTGGCGCCACTAATTATTGTGTCATCGGGGTTGTCAATGACAACTACCTGGAGAGGGAGGACGAGGACAGCATGTCAGCACCAGGTGGCCGTCAAATGGCCGAGGGCTCCTCGGAGGAGAATGAGGAAGAAGAGGAGGAGGTGAAACTTGAGCCGTGTTTCATGGGACGTGCTGAACAGCAGCGGAAGGCCATGCGTCGGACCATGTCTGAGTGTTCCCACCTCTCAGTACCTTCTAGCCTGGAGCTGCCTGACCATTACCCTGGTGCTGGGCTGGACGAGCTGACATCGTCCATGGGCGCCACGCGCCGCTCCCCCCACTCCACCATGAAGCGCTCAATGACGGTGGCGGACGACCAGGCGCCCCCCACCCTGTCCGCTGCAGGTGCCACCCGCTCCGACCTGAGGCAGGACCAAGACCCCACCTTAAACCTCTTTCCCTTCCCCCCAATGAGAGACTGTGGGGGCACCTCGCCTCTAGAGGGCATCATGGAGGGGATGGGGGCAGACAAAGAGCAGGATGTGCTGCTGCCTGTACCCTTCAGCAGTCAGGCCTTGAACGGGACAGGCCCCGGCCTGGGCATGGGCACAAACCTGGGCATTGGCTTTGGGGCGGGTAAGAGCACCAACCTTGGCACCGGCTTTGGTGAAAGCATGGGTACCAACCCTTTCACCACATTGGAGGGTAGGTATTGGTGATGCTGTCTGGCACTGCAGATTGCAGATGGCCCAGATTGTGTGACCGATAAATCGGTTGACCAATAATATCAGCCAATATTAGTCTTTCATAGAAATATTTGTATCGGTCTTTATTCCACAGATAAATCGGTGATATTATATACATAGAATCATAAATACGTCTGTTTACATGACCTTTGACTGTTGTTAAGCACTGTATCGAATCTACTCAAATGTTGACGCTGACATCTAGTGGTGGCATTACGAACTGCAAGTTACTCCGTTTCACTGCATGCAGTAGGTTGTGTACTTGTCAACAGTGCAGTTTCAGATTTACTTTCAGACAAAGTTGAATTCATTCAGCCCTTCTGGTTTATTAGTGTGCTTGTGGTGCTTCAGCACAGACACATCTCGATTCTTATCCACTGCCTTAGAAAGACACATCTTTAAGTTCTACCTAAGAAGATAAACTGGGTGTTTTGTATTTATAGAGAATATAGTTTCTTGTTTGTGGTTATCATGTAAACCAGAAATAAAATGTTCTTAAATAATGTTAATTAAGAAATCATAATTTAGAATATATGTTCATCATTTGGAGCATAATTAGTGTTAAAAAGGTCTGTTTTTCATTCCACCTTTAAAAAACATTATATCGGCACATATATCCTTAATCGGTGACTTTTGCCTCACTAAAATCAGTGTCAGTCCCAAAAATCCCATTTCGGTCAGGCTCTAATAATGTGTATGAGGAGATGGTGCATCACTGTCTGATTCACAACTGAGCTGATACCACCAGTCTGTCTGATTCACAACTGAGCTGATACCACCAGTCTGTCTGATTCACAACTGAGCTGATACCACCAGTCTGTCTGATTAACAACTGAGCTGATACCACCAGTCTGACTGATTCACAGCTGAGCTGATACCACCAGTCTGTCTGATTAACAACTGAGCTGATACCACCAGTCTGTCTGATTCACAACTGAGCTGATACCACCAGTCTGTCTGATTCACAACTGAGCTGATACCACCAGTCTGTCTGATTAACAACTGAGCTGATACCACCAGTCTGACTGATTCACAGCTGAGCTGATACCACCAGTCTGACTGATTCACAGCTGAGCTGATACCACCAGTCTGTCTGATTCACAGCTGAGCTGATACCACCAGTCTGTCTGATTCACAGCTGAGCTGATACCACCAGTCTGTCTGATTAACAACTGAGCTGATACCACCAGTCTGTCTGATTCACAGCTGAGCTGATACCACCAGTCTGTCTGATTCACAGCTGAGCTGATACCACCAGTCTGACTGATTCAGTGTGTGCGTGTTATCTTGTTTGAGTGTGCGCTGGCTTGACAAGGACCTTTCAAAGGCAGTTTGTGCACATAGGGTATTCATGTGGCGCATGCACTTTCATGAATTTACGCACATGCACTGTCTGGTCCTATGGAGAGTGAAACATGTGTCTGGCCCAGTCTAAGCATCTGCCTAGATGTATTTGTACTGGCTCCCTTGGTTCCCTCTCCCTCTCCCTCTCCCTCTCCCTCTCCCTCTCTCTCTCCCTCTCCCTGTTTGGAGAGAGCGATTAGGAGATGAGGCTGGAGGAGAGACAAAGGAACTTAAACACAAACAAGCTCCAGTCATTTTTACATGCTGCTGTCATTTTGAATTACTTCAGTGTCTTTCTTTATGACTTGGAGTCATACTGGGATGTTTACCCCCAGAACGAAGCAGATAATTGTCATACAATGTTCCACTCATTATCTTCTACTAAACAGAATAATGACTGTGTCTTCTAATGTTTTAGGGAGTGCTCTGTAGTAAATGTGCTTTTTCGTGTAGATGTGTTTTTGTCAACACTTCTGTTTGTTTATTTCTGGTCTTGTGTGTGTGTGTGTGTGTGTGTGTGTGTGTGTGCCAGTGTTCATTTTGTCAACAAAAATAGTGACTCAAATATTAGTCACACCTATTTTTCAGTGGCAATTGACGAGACTATGGCTGACTAAATAGACCCCGAAAAAAAACTGTAACTTAATAAGGAAAATGATTATTAATTTCAGTTGACGGAGACGAGACTATATTATCTCTGTGACTAAAATCGGACTACTAAGTGGACTGACCAAGAGTTTTGAAAAGATTGAGAGCTTTTCACTGATAAGCACAATTAATATTAGATGCACAGATGTTCTGTTCAGCAGTGGGAAGGACACGCCACACCCGGAACGCCCAGCCTACATCAGCTTGTGAGCTGCGGGGGAGCAAGCGATGAGTGTGGGCAGAAAGGCTCTGCTCCGGCTCCACCTCCGATTACACATCATGCAGGCGACTCTCTTGCTTCCTCGTAGCTAACCTTTCCCCACCAGTCTTCTAGTTAGATACCATTCGCCTGGTTAAGAAACACAAGCTGCTTTACGAAATTAAAAACAATAACGGAATTGAGTTTAATAGTAAAACAACAGTCTACTGTAGCTATATTTTTCTCTCCCTTGAGTATAGAAAAGTTTATGAATTTGTAGTCTCGTTCAACCCTCGCACTTTTCTCCACTACATTTCATAGCCAGGTTCTGTAGCCAATGTACTAGCCAAGTCTCCCTCTTTTCCTCAGAGAAATCGTTGAAAATATACAGTTTTTACTTTCTATCATGCATTGGTGGGCCACATTTTACATGAATAAAACGTATCGGACCGGACCATTAACAGTTTGTTTAGGATAAACCTTGTTCAGTCATGTTACCTCGTTCGCTGACTGTAGCTAACAACCTTGGGGTGCATTCAGCAGGAATCAATGTTTTGGAACGTTCTGATAGAAATATGCTATGTAGAACAAACATGCCTCTCTAACATGTTGAATAAGGAACAACTTTGGCTCTCTTCAGGGCATTTCTATCTGCAACGTTCTAGAACGTTTTTCAACTGAACGTAGCCATGGTAACATTACCAATGGTCTATATGCAAACACTTGCTTGCACATAAAGAAAGGAAAATGGAAAGTAAACAATTTATTGACTAAATCCCTCTTGCCATTACACTATATCTGACTGGGTTAATAACTCCTCTATATCTGACTGGGTTAATAACTCCTCTATATATGACTGGGTTAATAACTCCTCTATATCTGACTGGGTGAATAACTCCTCTATATCTGACTGGGTGAATAACTCCTCTATATCTGACTGGGTGAATAACTCCTCTATATCTGACTGGGTTAATAACTCCTCTATATCTGACTGGGTTAATAACTCCTCTATATCTGACTGGGTTAATAACTTCTCTATATCTGACTGGGTGAATAACTCCTCTATATCTGACTGGGTTAATAACTCCTCTATATCTGACTGGGTTAATAACTCCTCTATATCTGACTGGGTTAATAACTCCTCTATATCTGACTGAGTGAATAACTCCTCTATATCTGACTGGGTTAATAACTCCTCTGTATCTGACTGGGTGAATAACTCCCCTATATCTGACTGGGTAAATAACTCTTCTATATCTGACTGGGTGAATAACTCCTCTATATCTGACTGGATTAATAACTCCTCTATATCTGACTGGGTTAATAACTCCTCTATATCTGACTGGGTGAATAACTCCCCTATATCTGACTGGGTAAATAACTCTTCTATATCTGACTGGGTGAATAACTCCTCTATATCTGACTGGGTGAATAACTCCTCTATATCTGACTGGGTGAATAACTCCTCTATATCTGACTGGATTAATAACTCCTCTATATCTGACTGGGTTAATAACTCCTCTATATCTGACTGGGTGAATAACTCCCCTATATCTGACTGGGTAAATAACTCTTCTATATCTGACTGGGTGAATAACTCCTCTATATCTGACTGGGTTAATAACTCCTCTATATCTGACTGGGTGAATAACTCCTCTATATCTGACTGGGTAAATAACTCCTCTATATCTGACTGGGTGAATAACTCCTCTATATCTGACTGGGTGAATAACTCCTCTATATCTGACTGGGTGAATAACTCCTCTATATCTGACTGGGTTAATAACTCCTCTATATCTGACTGGGTGAATAACTCTTCTATATCTGACTGGGTAAATAACTCCTCTGACTGGGTGAATAACTCCTCTATATCTGACTGGGTGAATAACTCCTCTATATCTGACTGGGTTAATAACTCCTCTATATCTGACTGGGTGAATAACTCCTCTATATCTGACTGGGTTAATAACTCCTCTATATCTGACTGGGTTAATAACTCCTCTATATCCGACTGGGTTAATAACTCCTCTATATCTGACTGGGTAAATAACCCCTCTATATCTGACTGGGTAAATAACTCCTCTATATCTGACTGGGTGAATAACTCCTCTATATCTGACTGGGTAAATAACTCCTCTGACTGGGTGAATAACTCCTCTATATCTGACTGAGTGAATAACTCCTCTATATCTGACTGGGTTAATAACTCCTCTATATCTGACTGGGTGAATAACTCCTCTATATCTGACTGGGTTAATAACTCCTCTATATCTGACTGGGTGAATAACTCCCCTATATCTGACTGGGTAAATAACTCTTCTATATCTGACTGGGTGAATAACTCCTCTATATCTGACTGGGTGAATAACTCCTCTATATCTGACTGGGTGAATAACTCCTCTATATCTGACTGGGTTAATAACTCCTCTATATCTGACTGGGTAAATAACTCCTCTATATCTGACTGGGTGAATAACTCCTCTATATCTGACTGGGTTAATAACTCCTCTATATCTGACTGGGTTAATAACTTCTCTATATCTGACTGGGTTAATAACTCCTCTATATCTGACTGGGTTAATAACTCCTCTATATCTGACTGGGTGAATAACTCCTCTATATCTGACTGGGTTAATAACTCCTCTATATCTGACTGAGTGAATAACTCCTCTATATCTGACTGAGTGAATAACTCCTCTATATCTGACTGAGTGAATAACTCCTCTATATCTGACTGGGTGAATAACTCCTCTATATCTGACTGGATTAATAACTCCTCTATATCTGACTGGGTTAATAACTCCTCTATATCTGACTGGGTTAATAACTCTTCTATATCTGACTGGGTTAATAACTCCTCTGACTGGGTGAATAACTCCTCTGACTGGGTAAATAACTCCCCTATATCTGACTGGGTTAATAACTCCTCTGACTGGGTGAATAACTACTCTATATCTGACTGGGTTAATAACTCCTCTATATCTGACTGGGTGAATAACTCCTCTATATCTGACTGGCTAAATAACTCCTCTATATCTGACTGGGTGAATAACTCCTCTATATCTGACTGGGTTAATAACTCCTCTATATCTGACTGGGTGAATAACTCCTCTATATCTGACTGGGTTAATAACTCCTCTATATCTGACTGGGTGAATAACTCCTCTATATCTGACTGGATTAATAACTCCTCTATATCTGACTGGGTTAATAACTCCTCTATATCTGCCTGGGTAAATAACTCTTCTATATCTGACTGGGTGAATAACTCCTCTATATCTGACTGGGTGAATAACTCCTCTATATCTGACTGGGTGAATAACTCCTCTATATCTGACTGGGTAAATAACTCCTCTATATCTGACTGGGTGAATAACTCCTCTATATCTGACTGGGTTAATAACTCCTCTATATCTGACTGGGTAAATAACTCCCCTATATCTGACTGGGTTAATAACTCCTCTGACTGGGTGAATAACTCCTCTGACTGGGTTAATAACTCCTCTATATCTGACTGGGTTAATAACTCCTCTGACTGGGTGAATAACTACTCTATATCTGACTGGGTTAATAACTCCTCTATATCTGACTGGGTAAATAACTCCCCTATATCTGACTGGGTGAATAACTACTCTATATCTGACTGGGTTAATAACTCCTCTATATCTGACTGGGTTAATAACTCCTCTATATCTGACTGGGTAAATAACTCCTCTGACTGGGTGAATAACTACTCTATATCTGACTGGGTTAATAACTCCTCTATATCTGACTGGGTGAATAACTCCTCTATATCTGACTGGCTAAATAACTCCTCTATATCTGACTGGGTGAATAACTCCTCTATATCTGACTGGGTTAATAACTCCTCTATATCTGACTGAGTGAATAACTCCTCTATATCTGACTGAGTGAATAACTCCTCTATATCTGACTGAGTGAATAACTCCTCTATATCTGACTGGGTGAATAACTCCTCTATATCTGACTGGATTAATAACTCCTCTATATCTGACTGGGTTAATAACTCCTCTATATCTGACTGGGTTAATAACTCTTCTATATCTGACTGGGTTAATAACTCCTCTGACTGGGTGAATAACTCCTCTGACTGGGTTAATAACACCTCTATATCTGACTGGGTTAATAACTCCTCTGACTGGGTGAATAACTACTCTATATCTGACTGGGTTAATAACTCCTCTATATCTGACTGGGTGAATAACTCCTCTATATCTGACTGGCTAAATAACTCCTCTATATCTGACTGGGTGAATAACTCCTCTATATCTGACTGGGTTAATAACTCCTCTATATCTGACTGGGTTAATAACTACTCTATATCTGACTGGGTTAATAACTCCTCTATATCTGACTGGGTGAATAACTCCTCTATATCTGGCTGGGTTAATAACTCCTCTATATCTGACTGGGTTAATAACTCCTCTATATCTGACTGAGTGAATAACTCCTCTATATCTGACTGGGTTAATAACTCCTCTATATCTGACTGGGTTAATAACTCCTCTATATCTGACTGGGTGAATAACTCCTCTATATCTGACTGGGTTAATAACTCCTCTATATCTGACTGGATTAATAACTCCTCTATATCTGACTGGGTTAATAACTCCTCTATATCTGACTGGGTTAATAACTCTTCTATATCTGACTGGGTTAATAACTCCTCTGACTGGGTGAATAACTCCTCTGACTGGGTTAATAACTCCTCTATATCTGACTGGGTTAATAACTCCTCTGACTGGGTGAATAACTACTCTATATCTGACTGGGTTAATAACTCCTCTATATCTGACTGGGTAAATAACTCCCCTATATCTGACTGGGTGAATAACTACTCTATATCTGACTGGGTGCGTAACTCCTCTATATCTGACTGGGTTAATAACTCCTCTATATCTGACTGGGTAAATAACTCCCTATATCTGACTGGGTTAATAACTCCTCTGACTGGGTTAATAACTCCTCTATATCTGACTGGGTTAATAACTCCTCTATATCTGACTGGGTGAATAACTCCTCTATATCTGACTGGCTAAATAACTCCTCTATATCTGACTGGGTGCGTAACTCCTCTATATCTGACTGGGTTAATAACTCCTCTATATCTGACTGGGTTAATAACTACTCTATATCTGACTGGGTTAATAACTCCTCTATATCTGACTGGGTGAATAACTCCTCTATATCTGCCTGGGTAAATAACTCTTCTATATCTGACTGGGTGAATAACTCCTCTATATCTGACTGGGTGAATAACTCCTCTATATCTGACTGGGTGAATAACTCCTCTATATCTGACTGGGTAAATAACTCCTCTATATCTGACTGGGTGAATAACTCCTCTATATCTGACTGGGTTAATAACTCCTCTATATCTGACTGGGTAAATAACTCCCCTATATCTGACTGGGTTAATAACTCCTCTGACTGGGTGAATAACTCCTCTGACTGGGTTAATAACTCCTCTATATCTGACTGGGTTAATAACTCCTCTGACTGGGTGAATAACTACTCTATATCTGACTGGCTAAATAACTCCTCTATATCTGACTGGGTGAATAACTCCTCTATATCTGACTGGGTTAATAACTCCTCTATATCTGACTGGGTTAATAACTACTCTATATCTGACTGGGTTAATAACTCCTCTATATCTGACTGGGTGAATAACTCCTCTATATCTGACTGGGTTAATAACTCCTCTATATCTGACTGGGTTAATAACTCCTCTATATCTGACTGAGTGAATAACTCCTCTGTATCTGACTGGGTGAATAACCCCCTATATCTGACTGGGTAAATAACTCCTCTATATCTGACCCGGTGAATAACTCCTCTATATCTGACTGGGTGAATAACTCCTCTATATCTGACTGGGTTGAATAACTCCTCTATATCTGACTGGGTGAATAACTCCTCTATATCTGACTGGGTGAATAACTCCTCTATATCTGACTGGGTGAATAACTCCTCTATATCTGACTGGGTGAATAACTCCTCTATATCTGACTGGGTGAATAACTCCTCTATATCTGACTGAGTGAATAACTCCTCTATATCTGACTGAGTTAATAACTCCTCTATATCTGACTGGGTGAATAACTCTCTATATCTGACTGGGTAAATAACTCCTCTATATCTGACTGGGTGAATAACTCCTCTATATCTGACTGGGTGAATAACTCCTCTATATCTGACTGGGTTAATAACTCCTCTATATCTGACTGGGTGAATAACTCCTCTATATCTGACTGGGTTAATAACTCCTCTATATCTGACTGGGTTAATAACGCCTCTATATCCGACTGGGTTAATAACTCCTCTATATCTGACTGGGTAAATAACCCCTCTATATCTGACTGGGTAAATAACTCCTCTATATCTGACTGGGTAAATAACTCCTCTGACTGGGTGAATAACTCCTCTATATCTGACTGAGTGAATAACTCCTCTATATCTGACTGGGTAAATAACTCCTCTATATCTGACTGGGTGAATAACTCCTCTATATCTGACTGGGTAAATAACTCCTCTATATCTGACTGAGTGAATAACTCCTCTATATCTGACTGGGTAAATAACTCCTCTATATCTGACTGGGTGAATAACTCCTCTATATCTGACTGGGTGAATAACTCCTCTATATCTGACTGGGTAAATAACTCCTCTATATCTGACTGAGTGAATAACTCCTCTATATCTGACTGAGTGAATAACTCCTCTATATCTGACTGGGTAAATAACTCCTCTGACTGGGTGAATAACTCCTCTATATCTGACTGGGTAATAACTCCTCTATATCTGACTGGGTGAATAACTCCTCTATATCTGACTGGGTTAATAACTCCTCTATATCTGACTGGGTGAATAACTCCTCTATATCTGACTGGGTGAATAACTCCTCTATATCTGACTGGGTTAATAACTCCTCTATATCTGACTGGGTGAATAACTCCTCTATATCTGCCTTGGTTAATAACTCCTCTATATCTGACTGGGTTAATAACTCCTCTATATCTGACTGGGTTAATAACTCCTCTATATCTGACTGGGTGAATAACTCCTCTATATCTGACTGGGTAAATAACTCCTCTATATCTGACTGAGTGAATAACTCCTCTATATCTGACTGAGTGAATAACTCCTCTATATCTGACTGGGTAAATAACTCCTCTGACTGGGTGAATAACTCCTCTATATCTGACTGGGTTAATAACTCCTCTATATCTGACTGGGTTAATAACTCCTCTATATCTGACTGGGTGAATAACTCCTCTATATCTGACTGGGTTAATAACTCCTCTATATCTGACTGGGTTAATAACTCCTCTATATCTGACTGGGTGAATAACTCCTCTATATCTGCCTTGGTTAATAACTCCTCTATATCGGACTGGGCAAATAACCCCTCTATATCTGACTGGGTAAATAACTCCTCTATATCTGACTGGGTGAATAACTCCTCTATATCTGACTGGGTGAATAACTCCTCTATATCTGACTGGGTAAATAACCCCTCTATATCTGACTGGGTGAATAACTCCTCTATATCTGACTGGGTGAATAACTCCTCTATATCTGACTGGGTGAATAACTCCTCTATATCTGACTGGGTGAATAACTCCTCTATATCTGACTGGGTAAATAACTCCTCTATATCTGACTCGGTGAATAACTCCTCTATATCTGACTGGGTGAATAACTCCTCTATATCTGACTGGGTGAATAACTCCTCTATATCTGACTGGGTTAATAACTCCTCTATATCTGACTGGGTGAATAACTCCTCTATATCTGACTGGGTGAATAACTCCTCTATATCTGACTGGGTGAATAACTCCTCTATATCTTACTGAGTTAATAACTCCTCTATATCTGACTGGGTGAATAACTCCTCTATATCTGACTGGGTAAATAACTCCTCTGACTGGGTGAATAACTCCTCTATATCTGACTGGGTGAATAACTCCTCTATATCTGACTGGGTTAATAACTCCTCTATATCTGACTGGGTGAATAACTCCTCTATATCTGACTGGGTTAATAACTCCTCTATATCTGACTGGGTTAATAACGCCTCTATATCCGACTGGGTTAATAACTCCTCTATATCTGACTGGGTAAATAACCCCTCTATATCTGACTGGGTAAATAACTCCTCTATATCTGACTGGGTAAATAACTCCTCTATATCTGACTGGGTGAATAACTCCTCTATATCTGACTGAGTGAATAACTCCTCTATATCTGACTGAGTGAATAACTCCTCTATATCTGACTGTGTAAATAACTCCTCTATATCTGACTGGGTGAATAACTCCTCTATATCTGACTGGGTAAATAACTCCTCTATATCTGACTGAGTGCATAACTCCTCTATATCTGACTGGGTAAATAACTCCTCTATATCTGACTGGGTAAATAACTCCTCTGACTGGGTAAATAACTCCTCTATATCTGACTGGGTTAATAACTCCTCTATATCTGACTGGGTGAATAACTCCTCTATATCTGACTGGGTTAATAACTCCTCTATATCTGACTGGGTTAATAACTCCTCTGGCTGGGTGACTAACTCCTCTATATCTGACTGAGTGAATAACTCCTCTATATCTGACTGGGTAAATAACTCCTCTATATCTGACTGGGTGAATAACTCCTCTATATCTGACTGGGTAAATAACTCCTCTATATCTGACTGAGTGAATAACTCCTCTATATCTGACTGAGTGAATAACTCCTCTATATCTGACTGGGTAAATAACTCCTCTGACTGGGTGAATAACTCCTCTATATCTGACTGGGTTAATAACTCCTCTATATCTGACTGGGTGAATAACTCCTCTATATCTGACTGGGTTAATAACTCCTCTATATCTGACTGGGTGAATAACTCCTCTATATCTGACTGGGTGAATAACTCCTCTATATCTGACTGAGTGAATAACTCCTCTATATCTGACTGAGTGAATAACTCCTCTATATCTGACTGGGTGAATAACTCCTCTATATCTGACTGGATTAATAACTCCTCTATATCTGACTGGGTTAATAACTCCTCTATATCTGACTGGGTTAATAACTCTTCTATATCTGACTGGGTTAATAACTCCTCTGACTGGGTGAATAACTCCTCTGACTGGGTAAATAACTCCCCTATATCTGACTGGGTTAATAACTCCTCTGACTGGGTGAATAACTACTCTATATCTGACTGGGTTAATAACTCCTCTATATCTGACTGGGTGAATAACTCCTCTATATCTGACTGGCTAAATAACCTCTATATCTGACTGGGTGAATAACTCCTCTATATCTGACTGGGTTAATAACTCCTCTATATCTGACTGGGTTAATAACTCCTCTATATCTGACTGGGTTAATAACTCCTCTATATCTGACTGGGTGAATAACTCCTCTATATCTGACTGGGTGAATAACTCCTCTATATCTGACTGGGTGAATAACTCCTCTATATCTGACTGGGTTAATAACTCCTCTATATCTGACTGGGTGAATAACTCCTCTATATCTGACTGGGTGAATAACTCCTCTATATCTGACTGGGTGAATAACTCCTCTATATCTGACTGGAGTTAATAACTCCTCTATATCTGACTGGGTGAATAACTCCTCTATATCTGACTGGGTAAATAACTCCTCTGACTGGGTGAATAACTCCTCTATATCTGACTGGGTGAATAACTCCTCTATATCTGACTGGGTTAATAACTCCTCTATATCTGACTGGGTGAATAACTCCTCTATATCTGACTGGGTTAATAACTCCTCTATATCTGACTGGGTTAATAACGCCTCTATATCCGACTGGGTTAATAACTCCTCTATATCTGACTGGGTAAATAACCCCTCTATATCTGACTGGGTAAATAACTCCTCTATATCTGACTGGGTAAATAACTCCTCTGACTGGGTGAATAACTCCTCTATATCTGACTGAGTGAATAACTCCTCTATATCTGACTGGGTAAATAACTCCTCTATATCTGACTGGGTGAATAACTCCTCTATATCTGACTGGGTAAATAACTCCTCTATATCTGACTGAGTGAATAACTCCTCTATATCTGACTGGGTAAATAACTCCTCTATATCTGACTGGGTGAATAACTCCTCTATATCTGACTGGGTGAATAACTCCTCTATATCTGACTGGGTTAATAACTCCTCTATATCTGACTGGGTGAATAACTCCTCTATATCTGACTGGGTTAATAACTCCTCTATATCTGACTGGGTTAATAACTCCTCTGGCTGGGTGACTAACTCCTCTATATCTGACTGAGTGAATAACTCCTCTATATCTGACTGGGTAAATAACTCCTCTATATCTGACTGGGTGAATAACTCCTCTATATCTGACTGGGTAAATAACTCCTCTATATCTGACTGAGTGAATAACTCCTCTATATCTGACTGAGTGAATAACTCCTCTATATCTGACTGGGTAAATAACTCCTCTGACTGGGTGAATAACTCCTCTATATCTGACTGGGTTAATAACTCCTCTATATCTGACTGGGTGAATAACTCCTCTATATCTGACTGGGTTAATAACTCCTCTATATCTGACTGGGTGAATAACTCCTCTATATCTGACTGGGTGAATAACTCCTCTATATCTGACTGAGTGAATAACTCCTCTATATCTGACTGAGTGAATAACTCCTCTATATCTGACTGGGTGAATAACTCCTCTATATCTGACTGGATTAATAACTCCTCTATATCTGACTGGGTTAATAACTCCTCTATATCTGACTGGGTTAATAACTCTTCTATATCTGACTGGGTTAATAACTCCTCTGACTGGGTGAATAACTCCTCTGACTGGGTAAATAACTCCCCTATATCTGACTGGGTTAATAACTCCTCTGACTGGGTGAATAACTACTCTATATCTGACTGGGTTAATAACTCCTCTATATCTGACTGGGTGAATAACTCCTCTATATCTGACTGGCTAAATAACTCCTCTATATCTGACTGGGTGAATAACTCCTCTATATCTGACTGGGTTAATAACTCCTCTATATCTGACTGGGTTAATAACTACTCTATATCTGACTGGGTTAATAACTCCTCTATATCTGACTGGGTGAATAACTCCTCTATATCTGACTGGGTTAATAACTCCTCTATATCTGACTGGGTTAATAACTCCTCTATATCTGACTGAGTGAATAACTCCTCTATATCTGACTGGGTTAATAACTCCTCTGTATCTGACTGGGTTAATAACTCCTCTATATCTGACTGGGTGAATAACTCCTCTATATCTGACTGGGTTAATAACTCCTCTATATCTGACTGGATTAATAACTCCTCTATATCTGACTGGGTTAATAACTCCTCTATATCTGACTGGGTTAATAACTCTTCTATATCTGACTGGGTTAATAACTCCTCTGACTGGGTGAATAACTCCTCTGACTGGGTTAATAACTCCTCTATATCTGACTGGGTTAATAACTCCTCTGACTGGGTGAATAACTACTCTATATCTGACTGGGTTAATAACTCCTCTATATCTGACTGGGTAAATAACTCCCCTATATCTGACTGGGTGAATAACTCTTCTATATCTGACTGGGTGAATAACTCCTCTATATCTGACTGGGTTAATAACTCCTCTATATCTGACTGGGTAAATAACTCCCCTATATCTGACTGGGTTAATAACTCCTCTGACTGGGTGAATAACTACTCTATATCTGACTGGGTTAATAACTCCTCTATATCTGACTGGGTGAATAACTCCTCTATATCTGACTGGCTAAATAACTCCTCTATATCTGACTGGGTGCGTAACTCCTCTATATCTGACTGGGTTAATAACTCCTCTATATCTGACTGGGTTAATAACTACTCTATATCTGACTGGGTTAATAACTCCTCTATATCTGACTGGGTGAATAACTCCTCTATATCTGCCTGGGTAAATAACTCTTCTATATCTGACTGGGTGAATAACTCCTCTATATCTGACTGGGTGAATAACTCCTCTATATCTGACTGGGTGAATAACTCCTCTATATCTGACTGGGTAAATAACTCCTCTATATCTGACTGGGTGAATAACTCCTCTATATCTGACTGGGTTAATAACTCCTCTATATCTGACTGGGTAAATAACTCCCTATATCTGACTGGGTTAATAACTCCTCTGACTGGGTGAATAACTCCTCTGACTGGGTTAATAACTCCTCTATATCTGACTGGGTTAATAACTCCTCTGACTGGGTGAATAACTACTCTATATCTGACTGGGTTAATAACTCCTCTATATCTGACTGGGTAAATAACTCCCCTATATCTGACTGGGTGAATAACTACTCTATATCTGACTGGGTTAATAACTCCTCTATATCTGACTGGGTTAATAACTCCTCTATATCTGACTGGGTAAATAACTCCCCTATATCTGACTGGGTTAATAACTCCTCTGACTGGGTGAATAACTACTCTATATCTGACTGGGTTAATAACTCCTCTATATCTGACTGGGTGAATAACTCCTCTATATCTGACTGGCTAAATAACTCCTCTATATCTGACTGGGTGAATAACTCCTCTATATCTGACTGGGTTAATAACTCCTCTATATCTGACTGGGTTAATAACTACTCTATATCTGACTGGGTTAATAACTCCTCTATATCTGACTGGGTGAATAACTCCTCTATATCTGACTGGGTTAATAACTCCTCTATATCTGACTGGGTTAATAACTCCTCTATATCTGACTGAGTGAATAACTCCTCTATATCTGACTGGGTTAATAACTCCTCTGTATCTGACTGGGTGAATAACTCCCTATATCTGACTGGGTAAATAACTCCTCTATATCTGACCCGGTGAATAACTCCTCTATATCTGACTGGGTGAATAACTCCTCTATATCTGACTGGGTGAATAACTCCTCTATATCTGACTGGGTGAATAACTCCTCTATATCTGTCTGGGTGAATAACTCCTCTATATCTGACTGGGTGAATAACTCCTCTATATCTGACTGGGTGAATAACTCCTCTATATCTGACTGGGTGAATAACTCCTCTATATCTGACTGAGTTAATAACTCCTCTATATCTGACTGGGTGAATAACTCCTCTATATCTGACTGGGTAAATAACTCCTCTGACTGGGTGAATAACTCCTCTATATCTGACTGGGTGAATAACTCCTCTATATCTGACTGGGTTAATAACTCCTCTATATCTGACTGGGTGAATAACTCCTCTATATCTGACTGGTTAATAACTCCTCTATATCTGACTGGGTTAATAACGCCTCTATATCCGACTGGGTTAATAACTCCTCTATATCTGACTGGGTAAATAACCCCTCTATATCTGACTGGGTAAATAACTCCTCTATATCTGACTGGGTAAATAACTCCTCTGACTGGGTGAATAACTCCTCTATATCTGACTGAGTGAATAACTCCTCTATATCTGACTGGGTAAATAACTCCTCTATATCTGACTGGGTGAATAACTCCTCTATATCTGACTGGGTAAATAACTCCTCTATATCTGACTGAGTGAATAACTCCTCTATATCTGACTGGGTAAATAACTCCTCTATATCTGACTGGGTGAATAACTCCTCTATATCTGACTGGGTGAATAACTCCTCTATATCTGACTGGGTTAATAACTCCTCTATATCTGACTGGGTGAATAACTCCTCTATATCTGACTGGGTTAATAACTCCTCTATATCTGACTGGGTTAATAACTCCTCTGGCTGGGTGACTAACTCCTCTATATCTGACTGAGTGAATAACTCCTCTATATCTGACTGGGTAAATAACTCCTCTATATCTGACTGGGTGAATAACTCCTCTATATCTGACTGGGTAAATAACTCCTCTATATCTGACTGAGTGAATAACTCCTCTATATCTGACTGAGTGAATAACTCCTCTATATCTGACTGGGTAAATAACTCCTCTGACTGGGTGAATAACTCCTCTATATCTGACTGGGTTAATAACTCCTCTATATCTGACTGGGTGAATAACTCCTCTATATCTGACTGGGTTAATAACTCCTCTATATCTGACTGGGTGAATAACTCCTCTATATCTGACTGGGTGAATAACTCCTCTATATCTGACTGGGTTAATAACTCCTCTATATCTGACTGGGTGAATAACTCCTCTATATCTGCCTTGGTTAATAACTCCTCTATATCTGACTGGGTGAATAACTCCTCTATATCTGACTGGGTTAATAACTCCTCTATATCTGACTGGGTGAATAACTCCTCTATATCTGACTGGGTAAATAACTCCTCTATATCTGACTGAGTGAATAACTCCTCTATATCTGACTGAGTGAATAACTCCTCTATATCTGACTGGGTAAATAACTCCTCTGACTGGGTGAATAACTCCTCTATATCTGACTGGGTTAATAACTCCTCTATATCTGACTGGGTTAATAACTCCTCTATATCTGACTGGGTGAATAACTCCTCTATATCTGACTGGGTTAATAACTCCTCTATATCTGACTGGGTTAATAACTCCTCTATATCTGACTGGGTGAATAACTCCTCTATATCTGCCTTGGTTAATAACTCCTCTATATCGGACTGGGCAAATAACCCCTCTATATCTGACTGGGTAAATAACTCCTCTATATCTGACTGGGTGAATAACTCCTCTATATCTGACTGGGTGAATAACTCCTCTATATCTGACTGGGTAAATAACCCCTCTATATCTGACTGGGTGAATAACTCCTCTATATCTGACTGGGTGAATAACTCCTCTATATCTGACTGGGTGAATAACTCCTCTATATCTGACTGGGTGAATAACTCCTCTATATCTGACTGGGTAAATAACTCCTCTATATCTGACTGGGTGAATAACTCCTCTATATCTGACTGGGTGAATAACTCCTCTATATCTGACTGGGTAAATAACTCCTCTATATCTGACTGAGTGAATAACTCCTCTATATCTGACTGGGTAAATAACTCCTCTATATCTGACTGGGTGAATAACTCCTCTATATCTGACTGGGTGAATAACTCCTCTATATCTGACTGGGTAAATAACTCCTCTATATCTGACTGAGTGAATAACTCCTCTATATCTGACTGAGTGAATAACTCCTCTATATCTGACTGGGTAAATAACTCCTCTGACTGGGTGAATAACTCCTCTATATCTGACTGGGTTAATAACTCCTCTATATCTGACTGGGTTAATAACTCCTCTATATCTGACTGGGTGAATAACTCCTCTATATCTGACTGGGTTAATAACTCCTCTATATCTGACTGGGTTAATAACTCCTCTATATCTGACTGGGTGAATAACTCCTCTATATCTGCCTGGTTAATAACTCCTCTATATCGGACTGGGCAAATAACCCTCTATATCTGACTGGGTAAATAACTCCTCTATATCTGACTGGGTGAATAACTCCTCTATATCTGACTGGGTGAATAACTCCTCTATATCTGACTGGGTAAATAACCCCTCTATATCTGACTGGGTGAATAACTCCTCTATATCTGACTGGGTGAATAACTCCTCTATATCTGACTGGGTTAATAACCTCTATATCTGACTGGGTTAATAACTCCTCTATATCTGACTGGGTAAATAACCCTCTATATCTGACTGGGTAAATAACTCCTCTATATCTGACTGGGTGAATAACTCCTCTATATCTGACTGGGTAAATAACTCCTCTGACTGGGTGAATAACTCCTCTATATCTGACTGAGTGAATAACTCCTCTATATCTGACTGGGTAAATAACTCCTCTATATCTGACTGGGTGAATAACTCCTCTATATCTGACTGGGTAAATAACTCCTCTATATCTGACTGAGTGAATAACTCCTCTATATCTGACTGGGTAAATAACTCCTCTATATCTGACTGGGTGAATAACTCCTCTATATCTGACTGGGTGAATAACTCCTCTATATCTGACTGGGTTAATAACTCCTCTATATCTGACTGGGTGAATAACTCCTCTATATCTGACTGGGTTAATAACTCCTCTATATCTGACTGGGTTAATAACTCCTCTGGCTGGGTGACTAACTCCTCTATATCTGACTGAGTGAATAACTCCTCTATATCTGACTGGGTAAATAACTCCTCTATATCTGACTGGGTGAATAACTCCTCTATATCTGACTGGGTAAATAACTCCTCTATATCTGACTGAGTGAATAACTCCTCTATATCTGACTGAGTGAATAACTCCTCTATATCTGACTGGGTAAATAACTCCTCTGACTGGGTGAATAACTCCTCTATATCTGACTGGGTTAATAACTCCTCTATATCTGACTGGGTGAATAACTCCTCTATATCTGACTGGGTTAATAACTCCTCTATATCTGACTGGGTGAATAACTCCTCTATATCTGACTGGGTGAATAACTCCTCTATATCTGACTGAGTGAATAACTCCTCTATATCTGACTGAGTGAATAACTCCTCTATATCTGACTGGGTGAATAACTCCTCTATATCTGACTGGATTAATAACTCCTCTATATCTGACTGGGTTAATAACTCCTCTATATCTGACTGGGTTAATAACTCTTCTATATCTGACTGGGTTAATAACTCCTCTGACTGGGTGAATAACTCTCTGACTGGGTAAATAACTCCCCTATATCTGACTGGGTTAATAACTCCTCTGACTGGGTGAATAACTACTCTATATCTGACTGGGTTAATAACTCCTCTATATCTGACTGGGTTAATAACTCCTCTATATCTGACTGGGTTAATAACTCCTCTATATCTGACTGGGTAAATAACTCCTCTATATCTGACTGGGTGAATAACTCCTCTATATCTGACTGGGTTAATAACTCCTCTATATCTGACTGGGTTAATAACTACTCTATATCTGACTCGGTGAATAACTCCTCTATATCTGACTGGGTGAATAACTCCTCTATATCTGACTGGGTGAATAACTCCTCTATATCTGACTGGGTTAATAACTCCTCTATATCTGACTGGGTGAATAACTCCTCTATATCTGACTGGGTGAATAACTCCTCTATATCTGACTGGGTAAATAACTCCTCTGACTGGGTGAATAACTCCTCTATATCTGACTGGGTGAATAACTCCTCTACATCTGACTGGGTTAATAACTCCTCTATATCTGACTGGGTGAATAACTCCTCTATATCTGACTGGGTTAATAACTCCTCTATATCTGACTGGGTTAATAACGCCTCTATATCCGACTGGGTTAATAACTCCTCTATATCTGACTGGGTAAATAACCCCTCTATATCTGACTGGGTAAATAACTCCTCTATATCTGACTGGGTAAATAACTCCTCTGACTGGGTGAATAACTCCTCTATATCTGACTGAGTGAATAACTCCTCTATATCTGACTGGGTAAATAACTCCTCTATATCTGACTGGGTGAATAACTCCTCTATATCTGACTGGGTAAATAACTCCTCTATATCTGACTGAGTGAATAACTCCTCTATATCTGACTGGGTAAATAACTCCTCTATATCTGACTGGGTGAATAACTCCTCTATATCTGACTGGGTGAATAACTCCTCTATATCTGACTGGGTTAATAACTCCTCTATATCTGACTGGGTGAATAACTCCTCTATATCTGACTGGGTTAATAACTCCTCTATATCTGACTGGGTTAATAACTCCTCTGGCTGGGTGACTAACTCCTCTATATCTGACTGAGTGAATAACTCCTCTATATCTGACTGGGTAAATAACTCCTCTATATCTGACTGGGTGAATAACTCCTCTATATCTGACTGGGTAAATAACTCCTCTATATCTGACTGAGTGAATAACTCCTCTATATCTGACTGAGTGAATAACTCCTCTATATCTGACTGGGTAAATAACTCCTCTGACTGGGTGAATAACTCCTCTATATCTGACTGGGTTAATAACTCCTCTATATCTGACTGGGTGAATAACTCCTCTATATCTGACTGGGTTAATAACTCCTCTATATCTGACTGGGTGAATAACTCCTCTATATCTGACTGAGTGAATAACTCCTCTATATCTGACTGAGTGAATAACTCCTCTATATCTGACTGAGTGAATAACTCCTCTATATCTGAC
Organism: Oncorhynchus tshawytscha; assembly: GCF_018296145.1. Classification (NCBI taxonomy): domain Eukaryota; kingdom Metazoa; phylum Chordata; class Actinopteri; order Salmoniformes; family Salmonidae; genus Oncorhynchus; species Oncorhynchus tshawytscha. The sequence continues at coordinate 9,554,396 of NC_056444.1, forward strand.
TGGGTGAATAACTCCTCTATATCTGACTGGATTAATAACTCCTCTATATCTGACTGGGTTAATAACTCCTCTATATCTGACTGGGTTAATAACTCTTCTATATCTGACTGGGTTAATAACTCCTCTGACTGGGTGAATAACTCCTCTGACTGGGTAAATAACTCCCCTATATCTGACTGGGTTAATAACTCCTCTGACTGGGTGAATAACTACTCTATATCTGACTGGGTTAATAACTCCTCTATATCTGACTGGGTGAATAACTCCTCTATATCTGACTGGCTAAATAACTCCTCTATATCTGACTGGGTGAATAACTCCTCTATATCTGACTGGGTTAATAACTCCTCTATATCTGACTGGGTTAATAACTACTCTATATCTGACTGGGTTAATAACTCCTCTATATCTGACTGGGTGAATAACTCCTCTATATCTGACTGGGTTAATAACTCCTCTATATCTGACTGGGTTAATAACTCCTCTATATCTGACTGAGTGAATAACTCCTCTATATCTGACTGGGTTAATAACTCCTCTATATCTGACTGGGTTAATAACTCCTCTATATCTGACTGGGTGAATAACTCCTCTATATCTGACTGGGTTAATAACTCCTCTATATGACTGGATTAATAACTCCTCTATATCTGACTGGGTTAATAACTCCTCTATATCTGACTGGGTTAATAACTCTTCTATATCTGACTGGGTTAATAACTCCTCTGACTGGGTGAATAATTCCTCTGACTGGGTTAATAACTCCTCTATATCTGACTGGGTTAATAACTCCTCTGACTGGGTGAATAACTACTCTATATCTGACTGGGTTAATAACTCCTCTATATCTGACTGGGTAAATAACTCCCCTATATCTGACTGGGTGAATAACTACTCTATATCTGACTGGGTGAATAACTCCTCTATATCTGACTGGGTTAATAACTCCTCTATATCTGACTGGGTAAATAACTCCCCTATATCTGACTGGGTTAATAACTCCTCTGACTGGGTGAATAACTACTCTATATCTGACTGGGTTAATAACTCCTCTATATCTGACTGGGTTAATAACTCCTCTATATCTGACTGGCTAAATAACTCCTCTATATCTGACTGGGTGATAACTCCTCTATATCTGACTGGGTTAATAACTCCTCTATATCTGACTGGGTTAATAACTACTCTATATCTGACTGGGTTAATAACTCCTCTATATCTGACTGGGTGAATAACTCCTCTATATCTGCCTGGGTAAATAACTCTTCTATATCTGACTGGGTGAATAACTCCTCTATATCTGACTGGGTGAATAACTCCTCTATATCTGACTGGGTGAATAACTCCTCTATATCTGACTGGGTAAATAACTCCTCTATATCTGACTGGGTGAATAACTCCTCTATATCTGACTGGGTTAATAACTCCTCTATATCTGACTGGGTAAATAACTCCCTATATCTGACTGGGTTAATAACTCCTCTGACTGGGTGAATAACTCCTCTGACTGGGTTAATAACTCCTCTATATCTGACTGGGTTAATAACTCCTCTGACTGGGTGAATAACTACTCTATATCTGACTGGGCTAATAACTCCTCTATATCTGACTGGGTAAAAATAACTCCCCTATATCTGACTGGGTGAATAACTACTCTATATCTGACTGGGTTAATAACTCCTCTATATCTGACTGGGTTAATAACTCCTCTATATCTCTGTAAATAACTGGGTAATAATAACTCCTCTATATCTGACTGGGTTAATAACTCTATATCTGACTGGGTGAATAACTCCTCTATATCTGACTGGGTTAATAACTCCTCTATATCTGACTGGGTTAATAACTCCTCTATATCTGACTGGCTAAATAACTCCTCTATATCTGACTGGGTGAATAACTCCTCTATATCTGACTGGGTTAATAACTCCTCTATATCTGACTGGGTTAATAACTACTCTATATCTGACTGGGTTAATAACTCCTCTATATCTGACTGGGTGAATAACTCCTCTATATCTGACTGGGTTAATAACTCCTCTATATCTGACTGGGTTAATAACTCCTCTATATCTGACTGAGTGAATAACTCCTCTATATCTGACTGGGTTAATAACTCCTCTGTATCTGACTGGGTGAATAACTCCCCTATATCTGACTGGGTAAATAACTCTTCTATATCTGACTGGGTGAATAACTCCTCTATATCTGACTGGATTAATAACTCCTCTATATCTGACTGGGTGAATAACTCCTCTATATCTGACTGGATTAATAACTCCTCTATATCTGACTGGGTTAATAACTCCTCTATATCTGCCTGGGTGAATAACTCCTCTATATCTGACTGGGTGAATAACTCTATATCTGACTGGGTGAATAATCTCTATATCTGACTGGGTGAATAACTCCTCTATATCTTACTGAGTTAATAACTCCTCTATATCTGACTGGGTGAATAACTCCTCTATATCTGACTGGGTAAATAACTCCTCTGACTGGGTGAATAACTCCTCTATATCTGACTGGGTGAATAACTCCTCTATATCTGACTGGGTTAATAACTCCTCTATATCTGACTGGGTGAATAACTCCTCTATATCTGACTGGGTTAATAACTCCTCTATATCTGACTGGGTTAATAACGCCTCTATATCCGACTGGGTTAATAACTCCTCTATATCTGACTGGGTAAATAACCCCTCTATATCTGACTGGGTAAATAACTCCTCTATATCTGACTGGGTAAATAACTCCTCTGACTGGGTGAATAACTCCTCTATATCTGACTGAGTGAATAACTCCTCTATATCTGACTGGGTAAATAACTCCTCTATATCTGACTGGGTGAATAACTCCTCTATATCTGACTGGGTAAATAACTCCTCTATATCTGACTGAGTGAATAACTCCTCTATATCTGACTGGGTAAATAACTCCTCTATATCTGACTGGGTGAATAACTCCTCTATATCTGACTGGGTGAATAACTCCTCTATATCTGACTGGGTTAATAACTCCTCTATATCTGACTGGGTGAATAACTCCTCTATATCTGACTGGGTTAATAACTCCTCTATATCTGACTGGGTTAATAACTCCTCTGGCTGGGTGACTAACTCCTCTATATCTGACTGAGTGAATAACTCCTCTATATCTGACTGGGTAAATAACTCCTCTATATCTGACTGGGTGAATAACTCCTCTGACTGGGTAAATAACTCCTCTATATCTGACTGGGTAAATAACTCCTCTATATCTGACTGGGTGAATAACTCCTCTATATCTGACTGGGTAAATAACTCCTCTGACTGGGTGAATAACTCCTCTATATCTGACTGTGTTAATAACTCCTCTATATCTGACTGGGTTAATAACTCCTCTATATCTGACTGGGTTAATAACTCCTCTATATCTGACGAGGTTAAGAACCCCTCTATATCTGACTGGGTGAATAACTCCTCTATATCTGACTGTGTTAAGAACCCCTCTATATCTGACTGGGTGAATAACTCCTCTATATCTGACGAGGTTAATAACTCCTCTATATCTGACTGTGTTAAGAACCCCTCTATATCTGACTGGGTTAATAACTCCTCTATATCTGACTGGGTTAATAACTCCTCTATATCTGACGAGGTTAAGAACCCCTCTATATCTGACTGGGTGAATAACTCCTCTATATCTGACTGAGTGAATAACTCCTCTATATCTGACTGGGTAAATAACTCCTCTGACTGGGTGAATAACTCCTCTATATCTGACTGGGTTAATAACTCCTCTATATCTGACTGGGTTAATAACTCCTCTATATCTGACTGGGTGAATAACTCCTCTATATCTGACTGGGTTAATAACTCCTCTATATCTGACTGGGTTAATAACTCCTCTATATCTGACTGGGTGAATAACTCCTCTATATCTGCCTTGGTTAATAACTCCTCTATATCGGACTGGGCAAATAACCCCTCTATATCTGACTGGGTAAATAACTCCTCTATATCTGACTGGGTGAATAACTCCTCTATATCTGACTGGGTGAATAACTCCTCTATATCTGACTGGGTAAATAACCCCTCTATATCTGACTGGGTGAATAACTCCTCTATATCTGACTGGGTGAATAACTCCTCTATATCTGACTGGGTGAATAACTCCTCTATATCTGACTGGGTGAATAACTCCTCTATATCTGACTGGGTAAATAACTCCTCTATATCTGACTCGGTGAATAACTCCTCTATATCTGACTGGGTGAATAACTCCTCTATATCTGACTGGGTGAATAACTCCTCTATATCTGACTGGGTTAATAACTCCTCTATATCTGACTGGGTGAATAACTCCTCTATATCTGACTGGGTGAATAACTCCTCTATATCTGACTGGGTGAATAACTCCTCTATATCTTACTGAGTTAATAACTCCTCTATATCTGACTGGGTGAATAACTCCTCTATATCTGACTGGGTAAATAACTCCTCTGACTGGGTGAATAACTCCTCTATATCTGACTGGGTGAATAACTCCTCTATATCTGACTGGGTTAATAACTCCTCTATATCTGACTGGGTGAATAACTCCTCTATATCTGACTGGGTTAATAACTCCTCTATATCTGACTGGGTTAATAACGCCTCTATATCCGACTGGGTTAATAACTCCTCTATATCTGACTGGGTAAATAACCCCTCTATATCTGACTGGGTAAATAACTCCTCTATATCTGACTGGGTAAATAACTCCTCTGACTGGGTGAATAACTCCTCTATATCTGACTGAGTGAATAACTCCTCTATATCTGACTGGGTAAATAACTCCTCTATATCTGACTGGGTGAATAACTCCTCTATATCTGACTGGGTAAATAACTCCTCTATATCTGACTGAGTGAATAACTCCCCTATATCTGACTGGGTAAATAACTCTTCTATATCTGACTGGGTGAATAACTCCTCTATATCTGACTGGGTGAATAACTCCTCTATATCTGACTGGGTTAATAACTCCTCTATATCTGACTGGGTGAATAACTCCTCTATATCTGACTGGGTTAATAACTCCTCTATATCTGACTGGGTTAATAACTCCTCTGGCTGGGTGACTAACTCCTCTATATCTGACTGAGTGAATAACTCCTCTATATCTGACTGGGTAAATAACTCCTCTATATCTGACTGGGTGAATAACTCCTCTATATCTGACTGGGTAAATAACTCCTCTATATCTGACTGAGTGAATAACTCCTCTATATCTGACTGAGTGAATAACTCCTCTATATCTGACTGGGTAAATAACTCCTCTGACTGGGTGAATAACTCCTCTATATCTGACTGGGTTAATAACTCCTCTATATCTGACTGGGCGAATAACTCCTCTATATCTGACTGGGTTAATAACTCCTCTATATCTGACTGGGTGAATAACTCCTCTATATCTGACTGGGTGAATAACTCCTCTATATCTGACTGGGTTAATAACTCCTCTATATCTGACTGGGTGAATAACTCCTCTATATCTGCCTTGGTTAATAACTCCTCTATATCTGACTGGGTGAATAACTCCTCTATATCTGACTGGGTTAATAACTCCTCTATATCTGACTGGGTGAATAACTCCTCTATATCTGACTGGGTAAATAACTCCTCTATATCTGACTGAGTGAATAACTCCTCTATATCTGACTGAGTGAATAACTCCTCTATATCTGACTGGGTAAATAACTCCTCTGACTGGGTGAATAACTCCTCTATATCTGACTGGGTTAATAACTCCTCTATATCTGACTGGGTTAATAACTCCTCTATATCTGACTGGGTGAATAATTCCTCTATATCTGACTGGGTTAATAACTCCTCTATATCTGACTGGGTTAATAACTCCTCTATATCTGACTGGGTGAATAACTCCTCTATATCTGCCTTGGTTAATAACTCCTCTATATCGGACTGGGCAAATAACCCCTCTATATCTGACTGGGTAAATAACTCCTCTATATCTGACTGGGTGAATAACTCCTCTATATCTGACTGGGTGAATAACTCCTCTATATCTGACTGGGTAAATAACCCCTCTATATCTGACTGGGTGAATAACTCCTCTATATCTGACTGGGTGAATAACTCCTCTATATCTGACTGGGTGAATAACTCCTCTATATCTGACTGGGTGAATAACTCCTCTATATCTGACTGGGTAAATAACTCCTCTATATCTGACTCGGTGAATAACTCCTCTATATCTGACTGGGTGAATAACTCCTCTATATCTGACTGGGTGAATAACTCCTCTATATCTGACTGGGTTAATAACTCCTCTATATCTGACTGGGTGAATAACTCCTCTATATCTGACTGGGTGAATAACTCCTCTATATCTGACTGGGTAAATAACCCCTCTATATCTGACTGGGTAAATAACTCCTCTATATCTGACTGGGTGAATAACTCCTCTATATCTGACTGGGTAAATAACTCCTCTGACTGGGTGAATAACTCCTCTATATCTGACTGAGTGAATAACTCCTCTATATCTGACTGAGTGAATAACTCCTCTATATCTGACTGTGTAAATAACTCCTCTATATCTGACTGGGTGAATAACTCCTCTATATCTGACTGGGTAAATAACTCCTCTATATCTGACTGGGTTAATAACGCCTCTATATCTGACTGGGTGAATAACTCCTCTATATCTGACTGGGTGAATAACTCCTCTATATCTTACTGAGTTAATAACTCCTCTATATCTGACTGGGTGAATAACTCCTCTATATCTGACTGGGTAAATAACTCCTCTGACTGGGTGAATAACTCCTCTATATCTGACTGGGTGAATAACTCCTCTATATCTGACTGGGTTAATAACTCCTCTATATCTGACTGGGTGAATAACTCCTCTATATCTGACTGGGTTAATAACTCCTCTATATCTGACTGGGTTAATAACGCCTCTATATCCGACTGGGTTAATAACTCCTCTATATCTGACTGGGTAAATAACCCCTCTATATCTGACTGGGTAAATAACTCCTCTATATCTGACTGGGTAAATAACTCCTCTGACTGGGTGAATAACTCCTCTATATCTGACTGAGTGAATAACTCCTCTATATCTGACTGGGTAAATAACTCCTCTATATCTGACTGGGTGAATAACTCCTCTATATCTGACTGGGTAAATAACTCCTCTATATCTGACTGAGTGAATAACTCCTCTATATCTGGCTGGGTAAATAACTCCTCTATATCTGACTGGGTGAATAACTCCTCTATATCTGACTGGGTGAATAACTCCTCTATATCTGACTGGGTTAATAACTCCTCTATATCTGACTGGGTGAATAACTCCTCTATATCTGACTGGGTTAATAACTCCTCTATATCTGACTGGGTTAATAACTCCTCTGGCTGGGTGACTAACTCCTCTATATCTGACTGAGTGAATAACTCCTCTATATCTGACTGGGTAAATAACTCCTCTATATCTGACTGGGTGAATAACTCCTCTATATCTGACTGGGTAAATAACTCCTCTATATCTGACTGAGTGAATAACTCCTCTATATCTGACTGAGTGAATAACTCCTCTATATCTGACTGGGTAAATAACTCCTCTGACTGGGTGAATAACTCCTCTATATCTGACTGGGTTAATAACTCCTCTATATCTGACTGGGTGAATAACTCCTCTATATCTGACTGGGTTAATAACTCCTCTATATCTGACTGGGTGAATAACTCCTCTATATCTGACTGGGTGAATAACTCCTCTATATCTGACTGGGTTAATAACTCCTCTATATCTGACTGGGTGAATAACTCCTCTATATCTGCCTTGGTTAATAACTCCTCTATATCTGACTGGGTGAATAACTCCTCTATATCTGACTGGGTTAATAACTCCTCTATATCTGACTGGGTGAATAACTCCTCTATATCTGACTGGGTAAATAACTCCTCTATATCTGACTGAGTGAATAACTCCTCTATATCTGACTGAGTGAATAACTCCTCTATATCTGACTGGGTAAATAACTCCTCTGACTGGGTGAATAACTCCTCTATATCTGACTGGGTTAATAACTCCTCTATATCTGACTGGGTTAATAACTCCTCTATATCTGACTGGGTGAATAACTCCTCTATATCTGACTGGGTTAATAACTCCTCTATATCTGACTGGGTTAATAACTCCTCTATATCTGACTGGGTGAATAACTCCTCTATATCTGCCTTGGTTAATAACTCCTCTATATCGGACTGGGCAAATAACCCCTCTATATCTGACTGGGTAAATAACTCCTCTATATCTGACTGGGTGAATAACTCCTCTATATCTGACTGGGTGAATAACTCCTCTATATCTGACTGGGTAAATAACCCCTCTATATCTGACTGGGTGAATAACTCCTCTATATCTGACTGGGTGAATAACTCCTCTATATCTGACTGGGTGAATAACTCCTCTATATCTGACTGGGTGAATAACTCCTCTATATCTGACTGGGTAAATAACTCCTCTATATCTGACTCGGTGAATAACTCCTCTATATCTGACTGGGTGAATAACTCCTCTATATCTGACTGGGTGAATAACTCCTCTATATCTGACTGGGTTAATAACTCCTCTATATCTGACTGGGTGAATAACTCCTCTATATCTGACTGGGTGAATAACTCCTCTATATCTGACTGGGTGAATAACTCCTCTATATCTTACTGAGTTAATAACTCCTCTATATCTGACTGGGTGAATAACTCCTCTATATCTGACTGGGTAAATAACTCCTCTGACTGGGTGAATAACTCCTCTATATCTGACTGGGTGAATAACTCCTCTATATCTGACTGGGTTAATAACTCCTCTATATCTGACTGGGTGAATAACTCCTCTATATCTGACTGGGTTAATAACTCCTCTATATCTGACTGGGTTAATAACGCCTCTATATCCGACTGGGTTAATAACTCCTCTATATCTGACTGGGTAAATAACCCCTCTATATCTGACTGGGTAAATAACTCCTCTATATCTGACTGGGTAAATAACTCCTCTGACTGGGTGAATAACTCCTCTATATCTGACTGAGTGAATAACTCCTCTATATCTGACTGGGTAAATAACTCCTCTATATCTGACTGGGTGAATAACTCCTCTATATCTGACTGGGTAAATAACTCCTCTATATCTGACTGAGTGAATAACTCCTCTATATCTGACTGGGTAAATAACTCCTCTATATCTGACTGGGTGAATAACTCCTCTATATCTGACTGGGTGAATAACTCCTCTATATCTGACTGGGTTAATAACTCCTCTATATCTGACTGGGTGAATAACTCCTCTATATCTGACTGGGTTAATAACTCCTCTATATCTGACTGGGTTAATAACTCCTCTGGCTGGGTGACTAACTCCTCTATATCTGACTGAGTGAATAACTCCTCTATATCTGACTGGGTAAATAACTCCTCTATATCTGACTGGGTGAATAACTCCTCTATATCTGACTGGGTAAATAACTCCTCTATATCTGACTGAGTGAATAACTCCTCTATATCTGACTGAGTGAATAACTCCTCTATATCTGACTGGGTAAATAACTCCTCTGACTGGGTGAATAACTCCTCTATATCTGACTGGGTTAATAACTCCTCTATATCTGACTGGGCGAATAACTCCTCTATATCTGACTGGGTTAATAACTCCTCTATATCTGACTGGGTGAATAACTCCTCTATATCTGACTGGGTGAATAACTCCTCTATATCTGACTGGGTTAATAACTCCTCTATATCTGACTGGGTGAATAACTCCTCTATATCTGCCTTGGTTAATAACTCCTCTATATCTGACTGGGTGAATAACTCCTCTATATCTGGCTGGGTTAATAACTCCTCTATATCTGACTGGGTGAATAACTCCTCTATATCTGACTGGGTAAATAACTCCTCTATATCTGACTGAGTGAATAACTCCTCTATATCTGACTGAGTGAATAACTCCTCTATATCTGACTGGGTAAATAACTCCTCTGACTGGGTGAATAACTCCTCTATATCTGACTGGGTTAATAACTCCTCTATATCTGACTGGGTTAATAACTCCTCTATATCTGACTGGGTGAATAATTCCTCTATATCTGACTGGGTTAATAACTCCTCTATATCTGACTGGGTTAATAACTCCTCTATATCTGACTGGGTGAATAACTCCTCTATATCTGCCTTGGTTAATAACTCCTCTATATCGGACTGGGCAAATAACCCCTCTATATCTGACTGGGTAAATAACTCCTCTATATCTGACTGGGTGAATAACTCCTCTATATCTGACTGGGTGAATAACTCCTCTATATCTGACTGGGTAAATAACCCCTCTATATCTGACTGGGTGAATAACTCCTCTATATCTGACTGGGTGAATAACTCCTCTATATCTGACTGGGTGAATAACTCCTCTATATCTGACTGGGTGAATAACTCCTCTATATCTGACTGGGTAAATAACTCCTCTATATCTGACTGGGTGAATAACTCCTCTATATCTGACTGGGTGAATAACTCCTCTATATCTGACTGGGTGAATAACTCCTCTATATCTGACTGGGTTAATAACTCCTCTATATCTGACTGGGTGAATAACTCCTCTATATCTGACTGGGTGAATAACTCCTCTATATCTGACTGGGTGAATAACTCCTCTATATCTGACTGGGTGAATAACTCCTCTATATCTGACTGGGTGAATAACTCCTCTATATCTGACTGGGTAAATAACTCCTCTGACTGGGTGAATAACTCCTCTATATCTGACTGGGTGAATAACTCCTCTATATCTGACTGGGTTAATAACTCCTCTATATCTGACTGGGTGAATAACTCCTCTATATCTGACTGGGTTAATAACTCCTCTATATCTGACTGGGTTAATAACGCCTCTATATCCGACTGGGTTAATAACTCCTCTATATCTGACTGGGTAAATAACCCCTCTATATCTGACTGGGTAAATAACTCCTCTATATCTGACTGGGTAAATAACTCCTCTGACTGGGTGAATAACTCCTCTATATCTGACTGAGTGAATAACTCCTCTATATCTGACTGGGTAAATAACTCCTCTATATCTGACTGGGTGAATAACTCCTCTATATCTGACTGGGTAAATAACTCCTCTATATCTGACTGAGTGAATAACTCCTCTATATCTGACTGGGTAAATAACTCCTCTATATCTGACTGGGTAAATAACTCCTCTGACTGGGTGAATAACACCTCTATATCTGACTGGGTGAATAACTCCTCTATATCTGACTGGGTTAATAACTCCTCTATATCTGACTGGGTGAATAACTCCTCTATATCTGACTGGGTGAATAAGTCCTCTATATCTGACTGGGTTAATAACTCCTCTATATCTGACTGGGTGAATAACTCCTCTATATCTGACTTGGTTAATAACTCCTCTATATCTGACTGGGTGAATAACTCCTCTATATCTGACTGGGTTAATAACTCCTCTATATCTGACTGGGTTAATAACTCCTCTATATCCGACTGGGTTAATAACTCCTCTATATCTGACTGGGTAAATAACCCCTCTATATCTGACTGGGTAAATAACTCCTCTATATCTGACTGGGTGAATAACTCCTCTATATCTGACTGGGTGAATAACTCCTCTATATCTGACTGGGTTAATAACTCCTCTATATCTGACTGGATTAATAACTCCTCTATATCTGACTGGGTTAATAACTCCTCTATATCTGACTGGGTTAATAACTCCTCTATATCTTACTGGGTGAATAAATCCTCTTGTCATTACACTATATCTGACTTCATTTAGAGTTAATATGTTCCCAGTGACTCAGAGCACTTGGACCAGGACTCAAGCACAGGGGCTCGGACTTCAGCCATATGGACTCGTGACTCGACTATTGATGACTCGGACTCGAGCACAGGGGACTTTTGACTCAAGGTTTCGTGACTTGACTACATCACTGGGCAGAACAGCCATCAGCTCCCATTCAAAGTTATTATTGTACTACTTCTGGACATCAGAGTGGTGTCTATGGAACGTTGATAACAAAGACTTTGTGCCTCTCGCTGTGTCTCTCTCTCTCTGTCTCTCTCTCTGTGTCTCTCCGTCTCGCTCTCTCTCTCTGTCTCCCTCGCTGTGTCTCTCTCTCTCTCTCTCTGTCTCTCTCGCTCTCTTGCTGTGTCTCTCTCTCTCTCTCTGTGTCTCTCTCTCTCTCTCTCTCTCTCTCTCTCTCTCTGTCTCTCCGTCTCGCTCTCTCTCTCTGTCTCCCTCTCGCTGTGTCTCTCTCTCTCTCTGTCTCTCTCGCTGTGTCTCTCTCTCTCTCTGTGTCTCTCCGTCTCACTCGTTCTCTCTCTAGACTACATTTTTTAAAGAGTGCCAAAATGAATACTGGTGTGTGCTTCACTGTGTCCCTATGTGTGCGCATGTCTATGTCTCTGAACGGTGTGGATGCTTATGCGTAAGAATCCTGTTGCCCAGGGGGACATAGAGCTGGAGAACCCTCCCGATCTCATCAGCACAGCTCAAATGGTTTTCCTCCCCGTGCTTGGTCATGCTTAAGTTGAGCCTGTCTATATTTATTTTATTTATTTATCTGTTATTTTACCAGGTAAGTTGACTGAGAACACGTTCTCATTTGCAGCAACAACCTGGGGAATAGTTACATGGGAGAGGAGGGGGATGAATGAGCCAATTGTAAACTGGGGATTATTAGGTGACCATGATGGTTTGATGGCCAGATTGGGAATTTAGCCAGGACACCAGGGTTAACACCCATACTCTTAAGATAAGTGCCATGGGATCTTTAATGACCTCAGAGAGTCAGGACACCCGTTTAACGTCCCATCCGAAAGACGGCACCCTACACAGGGCAGTGTCCCCAATCACTGCGCTGGGGCATTGGGATCTTTTTTAGACCAGAGGTAAGAGTGCCTCCTACTGGCCCTCCAACACCACTTCCAGCAGCATCTGGTTTCCCATCCAGGGACTGACCAGGACCAACCCTGCTTAGCTTCAGAAGCAAGCCAGGGTGGTATGCTGCTGGCATATATGGTCTATATGCTGTTACCAAGGCCACAGTGTACTACTATATGAGAGTGGCAGGTAGCCTAGTGGTTAGAGCGTTGGACTAGTAACTGAAAGGTTGCAAGATCGAATCCCTTTTTTAGCTCCACAGATAAATTATTAGACTGTATTAGTAATTTAAATACTTGGATGGCTCACAACTTCCTCCAGCTAAATCAAGACAAGTACTTATTGTTGGAGCCAAAGAACTAACAATTTTTCCTTTTCTACATGTTTTATTGGACCTTTATTTCACTAGGCTTGTAACTGTGAAGCGTGTTATGTTGCATTCATGCCTGAAATGTGCTCTATGAAGCTTGATTTGATCTGATGGAGGTCTGGAGACTTTAGGTTCATATGTTATCAACGCTTACAGTGCATTCGGAGAGTATTCAGACCCCTTCACTTTTTCCACAGTTACAACTTTATTATAAAATGTATTAAATTGTGTGTGTGTGTGTGCGTGCGCGCGCGTGTGCGTGTGTGTGTCAGAGAGATAAATAACTCCAATCCAGAGGGCAGAGGACCCAGTAAGTCAGTGTTCCCCAACTGGCGGCCCACTAGTTGTATTTGGACCTTGGGTGATTTTATTTGGCCCCCTAAGTTTTCTGAGCAAATTTCTTTTTTTTTTTATTGGACATAAAAATTTAAAAAAGTAAATACACCAGCCAATCAGCTCCACGTGATTTTAATCTTGGAAATGTGTTCCCAAAATATTCCCACGCCTAATAGAGAGATGTGCTCGTATAAAAATGGAAGTCAGTTTTGGAAGGATGATGTTTCAGTGAAACATTTTATCTGTTTGTTCGTTTGTTGCAGTCAATTTATTTTGTAATTATGTTCCCGGGCCCCTGACCGCTCCAGAAAAAAAATCTGAATTTAGTTGATGACGCCTGCAGTAAGCGTTGCCATGATGAATGTGGATCATCCTTGTGTGTGTATGTCTAGTGTCATGCCAGTATACAGTATTCAGTAGATGATGCCTAAGTCCTTCCAAAAGCTGACTGTCCAGCCTGACATCATATGGAATTACTTTTCATTAATTGCCTGGGTTTTTAATTTATTTCTGCCTTTTTGAAGTTGCCTTTGGCGAATATAAGCCTTTGTGGTGATCAGATCCACACTTGAGTCACACACCAAATGAGCAGCTTTTAGCATGAAGAAGAATGGCTCCTTTCTTTGACAGCTGAATGCAATGAAACTCCATGGCGTCCACTCTCACTAAATCACTCCAGACATTCTATGGATGGCCAGCAGCTTCCTTGATGTGTCGCTGAGGGGGATCATTCCTTTGGAAGGCGTTCCAGGTGAGCTGGAGGTGTAATGACTGTCTTTTAATGAGACTATGTTTGCCTTGAGGATTGATCTAGTCGAATCAAATCAAATCAAATTTATTTATATAGCCCTTCGTACATCAGCTGATATCTCAAAGTGCTGTACAGAAACCCAGCCTAAAACCCCAAACAGCAAGCAATGCAGGTGTAGAAGTCATCTGAGGAACCAGAAAGAAATAGCCAAGAAAGTAGTCAGGATATTCATTGGTAGTTTTGAGTGTCAGTGTTGTAGCAGGTAGTCAAGGATCCCAGTTTGGGTTTCCTCACAGTTAACGTTGACATTTTCTGGTGGCAAGTGGGGTTTCCTCATCTGATGCAATGATGGTACTTGAAGAATCCAATGGGCTCAACATCCACGTGAAGATGTTAGCATCTCTGTCATGTTTTTTTTATCACCTCATAAAAAAAATGCAAGGGTCAGAAAATGGATTCAATGCTGTTTAGCCACCTTAATAGGGCTTGAGGTGTGTCTAAGGGCTATTTGACCAATAAGGAGAGTGATGGAGTGCTGCATCAGATGACCTGGCTTCCACAATCACCCAACCTCAACCCAATTGAGATGGTTTGGGATGAGTTAGACCACAGAGTGAAAGAAAAGCAACCAACAAGTGCTCAGCATAGGTGGGAACTCCTTCAAGACTGTTGGAATAGCATTCCAGGTGAAGCTGGTTGAGAGAATGCCAAGAGTTTGCAAAGCTGTCATCAAGGCAAAGGGTGGCTACTTTGAAGAATATAAAATATATTTTGATTTGTTTAATTCTTTTTTGGGTTACTACATGATTCCATATGTGTTATTTCATAGTGTTGATGTCTCCACTATTATTCTACAATGTATAAAATAGTAAAAATATAGAACAATCCTTTTGACTGGAACTGTATATAATTGGCTTCACACGTGACCGTCACAATGTCATCACATCTCCAGATAATGACTTCCCTCACAATGATATCAGCCTCATAGACCCTAGGAGTGATGGATGATTCTAATCAGATGCTCTATTCATGATTTATTAATGTCCTTCTACTGAAGGGTTTCAAAATGGCTGCCTGTTTTACCTTTTTACCCTTGCTGTTCAGTGAATGGGGAGACTGAGACACAGAGCTGGCTGTCGAGGAGTGTGTTGGCTTCAGCGGATTTCTAGGTCCCAAAGTTCTCGTGGTATTCCACAGATCACCTCTGTTGGTATTCATCCATTACCTGGTGAATATGACATGAAAATGGAGCACAGTTGATGAGGTTGTTTAGAGAGGTGGGGGTGAAAGGAGCACATTGGATATCAAATATCTTCGCTAAGTAAGATATCAAGTTTATATGTGATTTATTCAGACATGTTCATTAAAGCTCATCGTTGTTTGTGCTGTGGACTATAGGGACGAAGCCTCAAGTCGTCCTGCCTTGTCTACTTCAATTCTCTTTGTCTTGTCGTGGGTGGCAGGTAGCCTAGCAGTGTGTTGGGCCAGTTATCGAAAGGTTGCAAGTTTGAATACCCAAGGTGAAAAAGATCTATCGATGTGCCACACTTCCAATCCACACATGTATGTATATAATACACACGGGTACATGTGTGAAGTAGGCCAAATTTAAGCACCCACCAAATTACTATATTGTGTAGTCTGACTGGATTTCGGTCTTAATGAATTATTCCACCTATTGGTTTCTCTGTTTTTCCTCTGTTCTCCTCTTCTGATGTTTGTGGAGCGCCATATATGGTCACGCAAGGCGTCTCCACTAGCAATAGGTTTTTCTGTTGACTCAACATGGGTCTCCTCCCCCTCTCTATCCCCCTGCTCCACGCCCCCCACTTCAGGCAGCCCGTTGCTCTCTAATTGCTCATTTGGGTGCTTCGACCAAAACAATTGGAGACGTATTACCAAAGGTAGGGGTTTCAGGTGTGCAGTAATTGAAGTAGGGTCAGGTGGTAAGTGGACCGTCCTGCCTCCTCTCACACAAATCAGTTGGGCTTTGCTCTGGCTGATTATACTGAGCCTTTTCAAAATGGCTCATTTCAGATCTCATAACAGTGTATGGAGCTGATAGACTTTTAAGCGAATGGGGGGGGATGTTATAGGATGGAAATATGACAGTCAACGATATCTCATCCATGGTATGTAGTGGATGAGCTGTTTTACTGGGTTGTAGCTGACACACTGCAAGGCTGAAATAGTATGGATTTCTGTATTACTCCACAAACCCCTGGAATCATATTGATTTAGTTGGTTATTTAGCCATGAAGATACGGGTCTATTTAAACATGACTGAGCTATTTGCTCTTTGCATTTTAGATTTCTTGGTGTATTGGTTCCATTAGGTCATTCTCCTGTCCAGCCTTGTCATCAGCCCTTTAGCTCTGTATCCTCAGGTCAGTATAGTAAACATGAGATGCACTAACACGTGGAAACGTTAGGGCCTGAGGCCACTAATTTCTCCTGTGGTGTGGAGCGGGTCAGTACCCCAGATGGCCTGCCCTGCAATGAGGGTGGGTGAGGAATGGGACCCGCTTCTGGAGAGGGGGGCGTTGCCAGTCAGGGGGATGGAAGGGGGCAGAGCTTCAGGGATATGTCCAAGAAAAAAGAGTGGTAAATGTGAGTTTGTGTGTTTCACATACTGCACATTGCTAGAACATTCTGTTGAGTTTGTTAGATTTGGGTTATGGTGATTGTGTGTCCTCTTGATGACCTATTCCAACCATATTCTACCCAAGGCTTAGTCGGGTCTTGTCCCTCCATTGAATGTGTCAAGGCTGCAGAGCTTGTTTCAGTTGATGTGACAATGCTAATTAGGCTTTCTCTGGGTGACTGTGCCGCCATATCTCAGTGTGTCCAGCCCTGGGTCTAATGCAGAAGGACAGACAGACTGGCCTGCCTGCCACACGCTCACGGCCATATTTTACTAGAAGACCATACTTAATTAGACAAGCCATATTTTACTAGAAGACCATACTTAATTAGACAAGCCATATTTTACTAGAAGACCATACTTAATTAGACAAGCCATATTTTACTAGAAGACCATACTTAATTAGACAAGCAGAGCATCATAAAACATTTGCAGTGACCAAAGGGTCTTTAAAAACCACTGCCACTTTTTCCCCTGTGAAGATAAAGATTTTGTTCTTTACTCAGAACACTTCAAGATACTGTATGGTTTTTAGAATGAAGGTGAAACTATGTACTGTACTAGTGCAATATATAGCCTAAATGAAATGGAAGTAGTTGTGTGTCTTCGTGTAGGCTGGTATATGTGTAACTGCGTAGGTTTGTGTTGGTGCATACATACATGTTTTAGGAACACAATAATTGTGTGTGAATTTTTCTGTCTGTCTGGGACGTCTGTCTCTCTGTCCATGACAATATTGAGAGATGGACCTTAAGAGATGGTCATGGTCATTTTGGTTGTGGATTTGCCTCAGCTCTGCTGATTGGTTTGATTGCCAGGGTCAAAGGCCATCTCTAAATCGAGCTGAGCCCACAGGATAATTCCAGTCCCCACATTTTAATTTAGCCTACTGTTGATTCATCTGATAGTTGCATTATTAAAGATTCACTTGTTCCAACTTCAGTAGAGTTTGTTTTTTGAAAGCCTTTGACCATGCCCTTTGGGACTATTTATCCTATTTATTTTATTTAACTAGGCAATAGGCAAGTCAGTTAAGAACAAATTGTTATTTATATTGACGGCCTACCAAAAGGAAAAAGGCCTCCTGCGGGGACGGGGGCCTGGGATTAAAAAATAAAAATATAGGACAAAACACACAATCACGACAGGAGAGACAACACAACACTACATAAAGAGAGACCTAAGACAACGACATAGCATGGCAGCAACACATGACAACACAGCATGGTAACAACACCACATGGTGGCAAAGTAACAGCACAAAGGCAAGAAGGTAGAGACAACAATACATCACGTGAAGCAGCCACAACTGTCAGTAAGAGTGTCCATGATTGAGTCCTGACTAAAGGATATTGTGTGTGTGTGTGTATTGTGGTTAATCACTTAAAATGTTTGTCATCCGGTTTGGTCATCTGCCCTGTTCTGTGGTGGTACTTGAGGTCAATCTTTGAGGTCAGCAAGGCATTTGATGATGACTTCTGTCGTGACGTGACTGTCATTAATGTGATGACTGCTATTTGTCGAATAATTACCTACTACTTTTAATTATCACTCGATTGAATTAATCATGTAACAATCAACTCATTAGGAATTTGGGGCACCACGGGAAAAGTTGTTTAACGAGTTACTGTCTCCCGGCTTAAACTCTAAAGATATACAGATCTCTTACATCAATAACAGTCAATGATTAATTATTACCTAATCAGTCTCATTCTGAACGTTGCGTAATTGTTGGATATCTGCACGAACCCTAACCTAAGTGGTGAATCAGCGATACACAAATTGGCTTAATTATTTCTTTACAAACTAACTAAATCATCACACAGAATATGTAAACACACAGCATAGGTTATTGATTACATACATAATACAATGAAAACAGGTCCCTAGTGGACTAACAAAAGCATGCCCGTTTGGTTACGCAATGGAAAGGGAGGGGTATGTAAGGAGAGGGAGAGACAAAGAGTCAACTTATCGTACATACATTTGGAAACTACGCTCACCATAACCAGAATACTTACACCCTAACAACCGCTCATTCGAATTAGAAATGCAATATATATTTACACATAGATGTCTTTCTCTGTCGTCTCTGTTGAAACTACTCTATGCGTCTATGGGAAGTGGTTCGATATAAGTCTCTGGTTGTCTACCAGAGGTCAAAATGTCCTTCTTAGTTGTAGCCTTCTTCTGTCTTGGGGTGTTCGTTATAAAAGCTATCTGTCAGCCATGTGCCGAGTTGATCTGGCACCTTTAATCCTCAGCAAGGAGAGAGAGTCATGACACTTCATTCACATGATCGGTATGGTTCTAAAATATGTTGTGTTTTCTCTCTCACACAGTAAAATCAAATAAGATGGACAAACCAGAGAAAGAGGAGAATATGGACAACTTCGAGAAGTTGGACCAATTTAAGATGCTCGATAAACTAGACAAAGTGGAGAAGAAGGATACGACTGCGAAGACTGAAGCATCAGTGAAGGTGGAGTACGCAGTCCCACTGGACAAAGAGGAGAAGATAGATCAAATGGACAAGGCAGAGAAAACAGAAAAGCTAGAGCCAACAGATAAGGCAGAAAACACAGATGAAGAAGAAAAATCAGAGAAGATGGATAAAATGGACAAGAAGACTGACAAGATAGAGAAGATGGATAAGGTGGAAACACCTGAGAAGACAGAACAGAAAGAACAGAGTATTGAAAAAGTGGAGAATACCCCAGAAAAACAGGAGACATCGGTGAAGTTGAACACATTTGACAAGATGGAAACACAGTCTGACAAGGAGAAGACAGCCCATGTTGGAAAGGTAACAGTAACAGCTGAGAAACAAACAGACAGAGCAGAGGAGCCCACAGACAAAGTGGAGGAGGAGAAGACAGAGAAAACAGACAAGGTGGGGGAGGAGGAGAAGAAGACAGAGAAAACAGACAAGGTGGAGGAAGAGAAGAAGACAGAGAAAACAGACAAGGTGGGGGAGGAGGAGAGGAAGACAGAGAAAATAGACAAGGTGGGGGAGGAGGAGAGGAAGACAGAGAAAACAGACAAGGTGGAGGAGGAGAAGAAGAAGAAGAAGACAGAGAAAACAGACAAGGTGGGGGAGGAGGAGAGGAAGACAGAGAAAACAGACAAGGTGGAGGAGGAGAAGAAGAAGAAGACAGAGAAAACAGACAAGGTGGAGGAGGAGAAGAAGAAGAAGACAGAGAAAACAGACAAGGTGGTGGAGGAGGAGGAGGAGAAGAAGACAGAGAAAACAGACAGGGTGGAGGAGGAGGAGAAGAAGAAAAAGACAGAGAAAACAGACAACGTGGAGGAGGAGGAGAAGAAGAAGACAGAGAAAACAGACAGGGTGGAGGAGGAGGAGAAGAAGAAAAAGACAGAGAAAACAGACAAGGTGGAGGAGGAGAAGAAGACAGAGAAAACAGACAAGGTGGAGGAGGAGGAGAAGAAGACAGAGAAAACAGACAGGGAGGAGGAGGAGAAGAAGACAGAGAAAACAGACAAGGTGTGGGAGGAGGAGAGGAAGACAGAGAAAACAGACAAGGTGGAGGAGGAGGAGAAGAAGACAGAGAAAACAGACAAGGTGGAGGAGGAGGAGAAGAATAAAAAGACAGAGAAAACAGACAAGGAGGAGGAGGAGAAGAAGACAGATAAAACAGACATGGAGGAGGAGGAGAAGAAGAAGACAGAGAAAACAGACAAGGTGGAGGAGGAGAAGAAGAAGAAGAAGACAGAGAAAAGAGACAAGGCGAAGGATGAGAAATCCGAGAAAAAAGAGCTTAAAAGTCCTGAGAGGAAAACGGACAAGATAGCAGAGACAGCTGATAAGGCCAAAAAAACTGCAAGTAAACCTTCAACCAATGGGAGCGGTGCTGCACCAAGCCGGGACCTGCCAAGTCCAGACAAGAAGACCAAGGTAGGCCAGAGTCAAGGTTTAAAGTGGAACATTATCAAATCTTACATCATTCTTGCTGCTAACGCTGCTGCTGCTGCTTCTTTATTTGTCCATACAGTAGTGGGATAAGACTAAAAGTAGTCCATGGTACTCACTTTCATTTAAGTCATATCAGTCAGAACATTGTTATCAGAGCAATAAAGAGATTTTGGTCCTTATTGTTTTAGTGCGGATTTGAACTCCATGTAACTTCTTCATTGAGTGTTTGTTTTTGTCAGGGCACACAGTTCCATTTGTTGGTATTCTGTTGATTATGGTTAGGGCTGCTTCTGCTGCTGTTATCCTGCTGCTGTTATCCTGCTGCTGTTATCCTGTTATCCTGCTGCTGTTAACCTGCTGCTGTTATCCTGTTATCCTGCTGCTGTTATCCTGTTATCCCGCTGCTGTTATCCTGCTGCTGTTATCCTGTTGCTGTTATCCTGCTGCTGTTATCCTGCTGCTGTTATCCTGTTGCTGTTAACCTGCTGCTGTTATCCTGCTGCTGTTATCCTGTTATCCTGCTGCTGTTATCCTGTTATCCTGCTGCTGGTATCTTGTTATCCTGCTGCTGTTATCCTGCTGCTGCTATCCTGTTTCTGTTATCCTGCTGCTGTTATCCTGTTTCTGTTATCCTGCTGCTGTTATCCTGTTGCTGTTATCCTGCTGCTGTTATCCTGCTGCTGTTATCCTGTTGCTGTTATCCTGTTGCTGTTATCCTGTTTCTGTTATCCTGCTGCTGTTAACCTGCTACTGTTAACCTGCTGCTGTTATCCTGTTGCTGTTATCCTGTTTCTGTTATCCTGCTGCTGTTATCCTGTTGCTGTTATCCTGCTGCTGTTATCCTGCTGCTGTTATCCTGTTGCTGTTATCCTGCTGCTGTTATCCTGTTGCTGTTATCCTGCTTCTGTTATCCTGCTGCTGTTAACCTGCTACTGTTAACCTGCTGCTGTTATCCTGTTGCTGTTATCCTGTTTCTGTTATCCTGCTGCTGTTAACCTACTACTGTTAACCTGCTGCTGTTATCCTGATTCTGTTATCCTGTTTCTGTTAACCTGTTGCTGTTATCCTGCTGCTGTTATCCTGTTGCTGTTATCCTTTTTCTGTTAACCTGTTGCTGTTATCCTCCTGCTGTTAACCTGTTGCTGTTATCCTGTTGCTGTTATCCTGCTACTGTTAACCTGCTGCTGTTATCCTGTTGCTGTTAACCTGCTGCTGTTATCCTGTTGCTGTTATCCTGTTTCTGTTATCCTGCTGCTGTTAACCTACTACTGTTAACCTGCTGCTGTTATCCTGTTTCTGGTATCCTGTTGCTGTTATCCTTCTACTGTTAACCTGCTGCTGTTATCCTTTTGCTGTTAACCTGTTGCTGTTATCCTGTTGCTGTTATCCTGCTACTGTTAACCTGCTGCTGTTATCCTGTTGCTGTTAACCTGCTGCTGTTATCCTGTTTCTGGTATCCTGCTGCTGTTATTATGCTACTGTTAACCTGCTGCTGTTATCCTGTTGCTGTTATCCTGTTTCTGTTATCCTGCTACTGTTAACCTGCTGCTGTTATCCTGTTGCTGTTATCCTGTTTCTGGTATCCTGCTGCTGTTATTATGCTACTGTTAACCTGCTGCTGTTATCCTGTTGCTGTTAATCTGTTTCTGTTATCCTGCTGCTGTTAACCTGCTGCTGGTATCCTGTTATCCTGTTTCTGTTATCCTGCTGCTGTTAACCTGCTGCTGGTATCCTGTTATCCTGTTTATGTTATCCTTTTTCTGTTATCCTGCTGCTGTTAACCTGCTGCTGGTATCCTGTTATCCTGTTTATGTTATCCTGCTGCTGTTATTATGCTACTGTTAACCTGCTACTGTTATCCTGCTGCTGTTATCCTGTTGCTGCTATCCTGCTGCTGTTATCCTGCTGCTGTTAACCTGCTGCTGGTATCCTGTTTCTTTTATCCTGTTTATGTTATCCTGCTGCTGTTATTATGCTACTGTTAACCTGCTACGGTTAACCTGCTACTGTTATCCTGCTGCTGTTATCCTGTTGCTGTTATCCTGTTTCTGTTATCCTGCTGCTGTTATCCTGTTGCTGTTATCCTGCTGCTGTTAACCTGCTACTGTTATCCTGTTGCTGTTAACCTGCTGCTGGTATCCTGTTATCCTGTTTATGTTATCCTGCTGCTGTTATTATGCTACTGTTAACCTGCTACTTTTATCCTGCTGCTGTTATCCGGTTTCTGTTATCCTGCTGCTGTTATCCTGTTTCTGTTATCCTGCTGCTGTTATCCTGCTGCTGTTATCCTGTTATCCTGTTTCTGTTATCCTGCTGCTGTTATCCTGTTGCTGTTATCCTGTTTCTGTTATCCTGCTGCTGTTAACCTGCTGCTGTTATCCTGTTGCTGTTATCCTGCTGCTGTTAACCTGCTGCTGTTATCCTGTTTCTGTTATCCTGTTGCTGTTATCCTGTTGCTGTTATCCTGTTGCTGTTAACCTGCTGCTGGTATCCTGTTATCCTGTTTATGTTATCCTGCTGCTGTTATTATGCTACTGTTAACCTGCTACTGTTATCCTGCTGCTGTTATCCTGTTTCTGTTATCCTGCTGCTGTTATCCTGTTTCTGTTATCCTGCTGCTGTTATCCTGCTGCTGTTATCCTGTTATCCTGTTTCTGTTATCCTGCTGCTGTTATCCTGTTGCTGTTATCCTGTTTCTGTTATCCTGCTGCTGTTATCCTGTTGCTGTTATCCTGTTGCTGTTATCATGCTGCTGTTATCCTGTTTCTGTTATCCTGCTGCTGTTATCCTGCTGCTGGTATCTTGTTATCCTGCTGCTGTTATCCTGCTGCTGTTATCCTGTTTCTGTTATCCTGCTGCTGTTATCCTGTTTCTGTTATCCTGCTGCTGTTATCCTGTTGCTGTTATCCTGCTGCTGTTATCCTGCTGCTGTTATCCTGTTGCTGTTATCCTGCTGCTGTTATCCTGTTGCTGTTATCCTGTTTCTGTTATCCTGCTGCTGTTAACCTGCTACTGTTAACCTGCTGCTGTTATCCTGTTGCTGTTATCCTGTTTCTGTTATCCTGCTGCTGTTAACCTACTACTGTTAACCTGCTGCTGTTATCCTGCTGCTGTTAACCTGCTACTGTTAACCTGCTGCTGTTATCCTGTTGCTGTTATCCTGTTTCTGTTATCCTGTTTCTGTTAACCTGTTGCTGTTATCCTCCTGCTGTTAACCTGTTGCTGTTATCCTGTTGCTGTTATCCTGCTACTGTTAACCTGCTGCTGTTATCCTGTTGCTGTTAACCTGCTGCTGTTATCCTGTTGCTGTTATCCTGTTTCTGTTATCCTGCTGCTGTTAACCTACTACTGTTAACCTGCTGCTGTTATCCTGTTTCTGGTATCCTGTTGCTGTTATCCTACTACTGTTAACCTGCTGCTGTTATCCTGTTGCTGTTAACCTGTTGCTGTTATCCTGTTGCTGTTATCCTGCTACTGTTAACCTGCTGCTGTTATCCTGTTGCTGTTAACCTGCTGCTGTTATCCTGTTTCTGGTATCCTGCTGCTGTTATTATGCTACTGTTAACCTGCTGCTGTTATCCTGTTGCTGTTATCCTGTTTCTGTTATCCTGCTACTGTTAACCTGCTGCTGTTATCCTGTTGCTGTTATCCTGTTTCTGGTATCCTGCTGCTGTTATTATGCTACTGTTAACCTGCTGCTGTTATCCTGTTGCTGTTATCCTGTTTCTGTTATCCTGCTGTTGTTAACCTGCTGCTGGTATCCTGTTATCCTGTTTCTGTTATCCTGCTGCTGTTAACCTGCTGCTGGTATCCTGTTATCCTGTTTATGTTATCCTTTTTCTGTTATCCTGCTGCTGTTAACCTGCTGCTGGTATCCTGTTATCCTGTTTATGTTATCCTGCTGCTGTTATTATGCTACTGTTAACCTGCTACTGTTATCCTGCTGCTGTTATCCTGTTGCTGCTATCCTGCTGCTGTTATCCTGCTGCTGTTAACCTGCTGCTGGTATCCTGTTTCTTTTATCCTGTTTATGTTATCCTGCTGCTGTTATTATGCTACTGTTAACCTGCTACGGTTAACCTGCTACTGTTATCCTGCTGCTGTTATCCTGTTGCTGTTATCCTGTTGCTGTTATCCTGTTTCTGTTATCCTGCTGCTGTTATCCTGCTGCTGTTATCCTGTTGCTGTTATCCTGCTGCTGTTATCCTGCTGCTGGTATCCTGTTATCCTGTTTATGTTATCCTGCTGCTGTTATTATGCTACTGTTAACCTGCTACTTTTATCCTGCTGCTGTTATCCGGTTTCTGTTATCCTGCTGCTGTTATCCTGTTTCTGTTATCCTGCTGCTGTTATCCTGCTGCTGTTATCCTGTTATCCTGTTTCTGTTATCCTGTTTCTGTTATCCTGTTGCTGTTATCCTGTTGCTGTTATCCTGCTACTGTTATCCTGCTGCTGTTATCCTGTTGCTGTTATCCTGCTGCTGTTAACCTGCTGCTGTTATCCTGTTTCTGTTATCCTGTTGCTGTTATCCTGTTGCTGTTATCCTGTTGCTGTTAACCTGCTGCTGGTATCCTGTTATCCTGTTTATGTTATCCTGCTGCTGTTATTATGCTACTGTTAACCTGCTACTGTTATCCTGCTGCTGTTATCCTGTTTCTGTTATCCTGCTGCCGTTATCCTGTTTCTGTTATCCTGCTGCTGTTATCCTGCTGCTGTTATCCTGTTATCCTGTTTCTGTTATCCTGCTGCTGTTATCCTGTTGCTGTTATCCTGTTTCTGTTATCCTGCTGCTGTTATCCTGTTTCTGTTATCCTGTTGCTGTTATCATGCTGCTGTTATCCTGTTTCTGTTATCCTGCTGCTGTTATCCTGCTGCTGTTATCCTGTTATCCTGTTTCTGTTATCCTGCTGCTGTTATCCCGTTGCTGTTATCCTGTTTCTGTTATCCTGTTTCTGTTATCCTGTTTCTGTTATCCTGTTGCTGTTATCCTGTTTCTGTTATCCTGCTGCTGTTATCCTGTTATCCTGCTGCTGTTATCCTGTTTCTGTTATCCTGCTGCTGTTATCCTGTTTCTGTTATCCTGCTGCTGTTATCCTGTTTCTGTTATCTTGCTGCTGTTATCATGTGTTTTTTGTTATTTTCTTTCTCGCTTTCTTTTGTTCTTTCTTTTGCTCTCCATTTGTCTGGTGTGCCGTCCATCGCGCAGCCTGTTGCTGGGGCAACCAAACCGAGCGCTGCTAAGCCGCGGCCGAGCTCGGCAGCATCCGTCAGTGCTGCCGCCCCCAAACGCCCCACCCATTCCTCCACCTCAGCCACACTCAGCAAAAAAACGCCCATGCCCAAGGCCCCCACCCCCACCACTGCCCACAAGCGACCCTTGTCCGCAGCCAACCTCTCCACATCTGCCTCCACCCCTGCGCCCCGTGAGGTCAAGTCTAAGGTGAGTGCCCCTGCCCTGCTTTAGGGACAGCCGCAGTCCCCTCCGCCTCAGATATCGGCACCTCCATACCTTACCACTGTGTGGTGTCGGTCTGTCTAGGCAAAACTACTACCTACTTCTACTCTCCTAGCCTGTCTTTCAATCTCCTTCTCATTATCTTGTTGATCAGAAGAATGGGCATGTTCAGTTCTGTTTAGCGGAAGTGTTAGCATAGTTAGCTCCTGTGTTAATTTTTACAGGAGTTGTAAATTAGACACTGACTTCTGTGGTGCTCAGAGTATAATCTGCCTGTAAGGTATCCACCTTTTTAAACTTGGCTCCCAGTAAGCCTCGTAGGCTCCCAGTAAGTCCCGAGTGCTGAGTGGCCGTACACAGGATTAGTCAGAGCAGGGTTCATAGAGGGGAGGGGGCCAGAGATGAGGGGTCAGAGGAGAGGCCACAAGGGCAGCCTGCATTCATCACTCCTTCCCTGGCATTTACTAGAGAGACCTAAGGACAACCATCAAGGACAACCATCAGTCGCTCAAGGCTTCCCTCACCACACCTAAGTCTCTCACCTTCAACAGTTAGTGTATCAGATATACACTACAATGTACATGATGTACAGCCACTTCTCTAAACTGCTGGTGTAACATATTTGCCTTTAACTACAGCACCAGTCAAAAGGTTGGACATACCTACTCATTCCAGGGTGTTTCTTTATTTTGACTATTTTCTACATTGTAGAATAAAAGTGAAGACATCAAAACGATGAAATAACACAATATGGAATCATGTAGTAACCAAAAAAGTGGTAAACAAATCAAAATATATTTTACATTCTTCAAAGTAGCCATCCTCTTGGCATTCTCTCATCCAGCTTCATGAGGTAGTCACCAGTAAAGCATTTCAGTTAACTTCTTGCGTCGAGCCATCCCGGATCCGGGATCGTGAATACAGCCTCAAGCTCATTACCATAACGCAACGTTAACTATTCATGAAAATCGCAAATGAAATGAAATTAATATGCTAGCTCTCAAGCTTAGCCTTTTGTTAACAACACTGTCATCTCAGATTTTCAAAATATGCTTCTCAACCATAGCAAAACAAGCATTTGTGTAACAGTATTGATAGCTAGCGTAGCATTTAGCATTAGCATCAGCAGGCAACATTTTCACAAAAAACAGAAAATCATTCAAATAAAATCATTTATCTTTGAAGAACTTCAGATGTTTTCAATGAGGAGACTCTCAGTTAGATAGCAAATGCTCAGTTTTTCCTGAAAGATTATTTGTTTAGGAGAAATCGCTCTGTTTGGTGCGTCACGTTTGGCTACCAAAAAAAAAAACGAAAAATCAGTCATCAAAACGCCAAACTTTTTTCCAAATTAACTCCATAATATCGACTGAAACATGGTAAACATTGTTTAGAATCAATCCTCAAGGTGTTTTTCACATATCTCTTCATGATATATCGTTCGTTGAAAGCCTCCTCTCTCCTCTCAATCACTGGATGACTGCATGCAGCTTGTAGATTACGCACCAATTTAGACAAAGGACACCGGGCGGACCCCTGGTAAATGTAGTCTCTTATGGCCAATCTTCCAATGATATGCCTACAAATACGTCACAATGCTGCAGACACCTTGGAGAAACGATAGAAAGGGCAGGCTCATTCCCGGCGCATTCACAGCCATATAAGGAGACAATGGAAAACAGAGCCTCAAAAATTCTGCCCATTTCCTGGTTGAAGTTTCATCTTGGTTTCGCCTGTAGCATGAGTTCTGTGGCACTCACAGATAATATCTTTGCAGTTTTGGAAACGTTAGAGTGTTTTCTTTCCAAAGCTGCCAATTATATGCATAGTCGAGCATCTTTTCGTGACAAAATATTGCGCTTAAAACGGGCGCGTTTTTTTATCCATAAATTAAAAGAGCGCCCCCTATATCCAAGAAGTTAACAGGTGTGTCTTGTTAAAAGTTAATTTGTGGAATTTATTTCCTTCTTAATGCATTTGAGCCAATCAGTTGTGTTGTGACAAGGTAGGGGTGGTATACAGAAGATAGCCCTATTTGGTAAAAGACCAAGTCCATATTATGTTAAGAACAGCTCAAATAAGAAAAGAGAAATGACAGTCCATCATTACTTTAAGATATGAAGGTCAGTCAATCTGGAAAATTTAAAGAACTTTGAAAGTTTCTTCAAGTGCAGTCACAAAAACCATCAAGCGCTATGATGAAACTGGCTCTCATGAGGACCGCAACAGGAAAGGAAGACCCAGAGTTACCTCTAATGCAGAGGATAAGTTCATTAGAATTACCAGCCTCAGAAATTGCAGCCCAAATAAATGCTTCACAGAGTTCAAGTAACAGACACATCTCAACATCAACTGTTCAGAGGAGACTGCGTGAATCAGGCCTTCATGGTCGAATTGCTGCAAAGAAACCACACCTAAAGGACACCAATAAGAAGAAGACTCACTTGCTTGGGCCAAGAAACACAAGCAATGGACATTAGATCAGTGGAAATCTGTCCTTTGGTCTGATGAGTCCAAATTTGAGATATTTGGTTCCAACCGCTGTGTCTTTGTGTGATGCAGAGTAGGTGAACGGATTATCTCCACATGTGTGGTTTCCACAATGAAGCATCGAGGAGGAGGTATGATGTGTGGGGGTGCTTTGCTGGTGACACTGTCAGTGATTTATTTAAACTTCAAAGCACACTTAAACAGCATGGCTACCACAGAATTCTGCAGAGTTACGCCATCCCATCTGGTTTGCGCTTAGTGGGACAATCATTTGTTTTTCAACACCTTCAGGCTGTGTAAGGGCTATTTGACCAAGTAGAAGAGTGATGGAGTGCTGCATCAGATGACATGGCCTCCACAATCACCAGACCTCAACCCAATTGATTGGTTTGGGATGAGTTGGACTGCAGAGTGAAGGAAAAACAGCATATGTGGGAACTCCTTCAAGACTGTTGGAATAGCATTCCAGGTGAAGCTGGTTGAGAGAATGCCAAGAGTGTGCAAAGCTGTCATCAAGGCAAAAGGGTGGCTACTTTGAAGAATCTAAAATATATTTTGATTTGTTTACCAAGTTTTTGGTTACTACATGATTCCATATTGTGTTATTTCATAGTTTTGATGTCTTCACTATTATTCTACAATGTAGAAAATAGTCAAAATGAAATAAAGACCCTTGAATGAGTAGGTGTGTCCAAACGTTTGACTGGTACTGTATGTATGACACTAATGTTTATTGTAATATGGTAATGACGTCTAAGGCAAAAGGTCCGGCAGCTCAAAGTATCGCAAGAGACAGAGGAATGAATGAGGAGGCTGTGGGGAAAACAAGGCCGGTTTCCATGTAAAGCCTCCCTCGGGCGGTGTGTCCACGCGTGGGGAAATCAGACAGGCATTGGCCTTCTTTTAATATCCCTGGTTCCCAGTGCAATCCTTACATCAGCGCCAAGGCAACACACATCCTATTGTGAAACCAGACACCTGCCAACACCTGCCTCTCCTGTGTATTGAGGATTCCGTCGCATGCCATTCGATTCCTCCCAGTTTCGATGCGACACATTCCAGATGCTTCCGTGACAAGATTGTCTGGAGAGGATAGGACATAAATAAGCACTTCTTTCCTGAAATCTTGATCGTATTAATCTGACCTGTGCTCTCTGAGGTGATAGATGGTGTAAAGCAGGGCCATCTGTTACCATAGACCGTATTCAGTAAAAGAAGTGTCCAATCTTCTCGACAGCAGGCCAGTGTGAGTCCAGGCTTTTGTTCCAGACAAGCCAAAGCACACCTGATTTAGTTTGACTCTTGATTAGTTGAATGAATCACGTGTGTTACTGCTTGGTTGGAGCGAAGGTCTGGACAAACACCAGCCCTCTATGGATGATAGCGCCCGCTACTGCTGTGTATGATGGCCCATAGTTGTAACTAAGCATGAACTAGGAGTTCCACACATGCTCCAGACAGTAAGTATCTGCCATTGTCCTCTAGTGGTGGCCTGTTTAACTAGGAATAGGGACATTATCACAACTTATTTGTCTGAAAAACATCCCAGGGGCATGAGGGGTGAGGCAATTTAACGTGCCCACTGTTGTGAAAATACCCCATAGAGCAGTGCATTATGAAAATGCTTCAAAAAACACCATGGGACCTGGCCCTTGTTCTGCTCTGCTCTGATTGCAGAGGACAGATGGCAATAAGAGTGATATCATGAATAATCCTACAAGGTGCAATTACATTATAAGGATTTTGTTGATATTTTTGTGGTACATCAAATAGTACATATTTATGGTAAGTGTTTTTTACGAATATGTCATTATCCAATGGTTTTTCTGAACGTAACATGATGCCACGAGGAGGTTCTTTCCCACAGCTGAAGTTTTTTAGAGTGCTACGTAATGCATTCAAACTTTTATTTGTATTGAATTCTAGTACTCCATTATTTGTGACTGAAGAGTGGAGCTCCTTCCTTCCTTCCTTCCTTCCTCCCTTCCTTCCTTCCTTCCTTCCTTCCTTCCTTCCTTCCTTCCTTCCTTCCTTCCTTCCCTTTCCTTCTTTCCTTCCTTCCTTCCTTCCTCCCTTCCTCCCTTCCTTCCTTCCTTCCTTCCTTCCTTCCTTCCTTCCCTTTCCTTCTTTCCTTTCTTTTTCCTTTCTTCCTTCCTTCCTCTCTGTTTACCACACACTCTCTCTCCCTCCAGACCACAGAGAGACGTCCTCTAGTACCAAAGGCGACCACCACCTCCACGGCTCCAAATGCTGCCCCCAAAAACGTCTCTGCTACCACGGCAACCAGTAAACCAGCCATGGCGCCCCGCACCGCCACAAGCACACCCGCAACCAGACGCCCCCTGGGTGAGTCTCTATACCACACACTTACACATCTTTGAACACGCATACAGTACACACCCGCGCACACCCACGCACACACACACACACATCCGTACACACCCGTGCACACCCACACACACACACACGCATACACACACCCGCGCGCACACACACACTGCCACCAATTATTTTGGTGACTCAAAGTGTCTGATGTCGAGCCAGCAGGGTACAAAACTGTTTCTGCATTCCACAACCTGACTTCACTGCTTTGCCAAACAATCTTTGGCAAGTTTGTTTGGAGGAACAGGAACAGGCTGAGCTCTGATCATGAACGATCTCTTCTGTTTTGCCTCTCAGCATCAAAGACTGACAGCAAGCCAGGAGAGGAAATCAAGCCCAGCACTCTGAAGTCAACAACAGGTACAGAAACACTCCTCTCTTCCACTCTCTCTCTCTCTCTCCTCCTTTTAAAGGCAGCACGAGGTCCCTCAGCCAGACAGTACTGTAACTCCAGCTGGGGGATTAGAGGCGGCTGTTGCACAGAGTGGGACAGAAATGAAGAGTGACACAGTGGTCACGCAGGAACACATAGATGACGCATGCAGGCCGTGACAAAGAGGTGGTGAAGTCTCAGAGAAAAAAAAGGAAAATGTATTTCTAAAAGCAGAAGAGAGTAAAACCTCGACACAGCACTCTAAGGATTACTTTCCCCTGCTGACACTACATCTCAACACTCTAGGGATTACTTTCCCCTGCTGACACTACATCTCAACACTCTAGGGATTACTTGGGATAGTGGGATAATACATGTAGCAGTTCATACTGGGGTTTACAGTGGTCCTGCCCGATTTATACTGGGGTTTACGGTGGTCCTGCCCGATTTATACTGGGGTTTACGGTGGTCCTGCCCGATTTATACTGGGGTTTACGGTGGTCCTGCCCGATTTATACTGGGGTTTACGGTGGTCCTGCCCGATTTATACTGGGGTTTACGGTGGTCCTGCCCGATTTATACTGGGGTTTACGGTGGTCCTGCCCGATTTATACTGGGGTTTACGGTGGTCCTGCCCGATTTATACTGGGGTTTACGGTGGTCCTGCCCGATTTATACTGGGGTTTACGGTGGTCCTGCCCGATTTATACTGGGGTTTACGGTGGTCCTGCTCGATTTATACTGGGGTTTACGGTGGTCCTGCTCGATTTATACTGGGGTTTAAGGTGGTCCTGCCTGATTTATACTGGGGTTTACGGTGGTCCTGCCCGATTTATACTGGGGTTTACGGTGGTCCTGCTCGATTTATACTTGGGTTTAAGGTGGTCCTGCCCGATTTATACTTGGGTTTAAGGTGGTCCTGCCAGATTTATACTGGGGTTTACGGTGGTCCTGCTCGATTTATACTTGGGTTTAAGGTGGTCCTGACAGATTTATACTGGGGTTTACGGTGGTCCTGCTCGATTTATACTGGGGTTTACAGTGGTCCTGCTCGATTTATACTTGGGTTTAAGGTGGTCCTGCCAGATTTATACTGGGGTTTACAGTGGTCCTGTCTGATTTATACTGGGGTTTATGGTGGTCCTTCCTGATTTATACTGGGGTTTACGGTGGTCCTGCTCGATTTATACTTGGGTTTAAGGTGGTCCTGCCAGATTTATACTGGGGTTTACAGTGGTCCTGTCTGATTTATACTGGGGTTTAAGGTGGTCCTGCCTGATTTATACTGGAGTTTATGGTGGTCCTGCCTGATTTATACTGGAGTTTATGGTGGTCCTTCCTGATTTATACTGGAGTTTATGGTGGTCCTGTCTGGTTTATACTGGAGTTTATGGTGGTCCTGTCTGATTTATACTGGAGTTTATGGTGGTCCTGCCAGATTTATACTGGAGTTTATGGTGGTCCTGCCAGATTTATACTGGAGTTTATGGTGCTCCTGTCTGGTTTATACTCTGAGCTGACCTACAGTGCCCTCTGTAATTATTGGGCTGACAGTGACACATGTTTTCTGGTTTTCAAATGATACAATGACTATGAGGTTAAAGTGCAGACGGTCAGCTTTCATTTGTATTTTCATCCATGTCAGGTGAGCCGTTTCGAAATTAAACATATTTTTTTGTACATTGTACACCCATTTTACGCGAAGAAGTTTTGGGTCAAATTCACTTATGTGTATTAAAGTAGTCAAAAGTTTAGTAATTGGTCCCATATTCCTAGCACGCAATGATTACATCAAGCTTGTGACTCTACAAATTTGTTGGATTCATTTGCAGTTTGTTTTTGGTTGTGTTTCAGATTATTTTTTGCCCCACAGAAATGAATGGTAAATAATGTATTGTGTCATTTTGCAGTCACTTTTATTGTAAATAAGAATATAATATGTTTCTAAACACATTAATGTGGATTCTACCATGATTTCAGATAGTCCTGGATGAATCGTGAATAATGATGAGTGAGAAAGTTACAGACGCACCAATATCATACCCCCCAGTAATGCTAACCTCCCCAGTTATTGTAATGGTGAGAGGTTAGCATGTCTTGGGGGTATGATATAAAATGCTAACCTCCTCAGTTATTGTAATGGCGAGAGGTTAGCATGTCTTGGGGGTATGATATTTGTGTGTCTGTAACTGTAAAAAGTGCTGAAGTACAGAGCCAAAACAACAAACGTGATGCTGTTCCAATAATTACGGAGGGCACCGTATATAATTTGTCTGTTTACTTTTTACAGCTTCATGACCTGTTTTATTACTGTCCTCCTCCTCCCTCCTCCTCTTCCTCCTCCTCTCCTCTCCCTGCTCCTCTTCCCCTTTCACCTTCTCTCCCTCCTCCTCTTCCCCCTCCTCTTCCTCCTCCTCTTCCTCCTCCTCTCCCTCCTCCTCTCCCTCCTCCTCTTCCTCCTCCTCTCCCTCCGCCTCTTCCTCCTCCGCCTCTTCCTCCTCGTCCTCTTCCTCCGCCGCCTCTTCCTCCTCCTCCTTTTCCTCCTCCTGCTCCTCCTCCTCTTCCTCCGCCTCTCCCTCCGCCTCATCCTCTCTCTCTCCCCCTCCTCCCTCCTCTTCCTCCTCCTCCTCTTCTTCATCCCCTAGCTGACTCCACCCGGCCCCGGATCAGCACCACCAATGCCACCCCCCGTGTCCGCCCCACCACCACCAAACCAGCCCCCGCCCCCTCCTCCACAGTACCAGAGAAGAAGCCCCCTGGGCCCCGTGTCCCCCGTCCCACCTCTAACACCACCTGGGGCAATGTCAGCGCCTCGGGGACCACCTCCCACCCAAGCACAGCTCCCGCACCTGACATCCGCAACGTGCGCTCCAAGATCGGCTCCACGGACAACATGAAGTACCAGCCCGGAGGGGGAAGGTAGGGAGTCGTGCATCAGTGATAGAGGGGGTGATGGGGGGGGGAATACCATGTTGATGAGCCAGGTTGGGTTTTATACATTTGGTATTCTGTTTCACAGATGGCCTTGCTTTACAGACACTGTTGTTCTAATATTCTGTAGGGTTCTCCATGTTGAGTCTCAGTGTTGACCATCTAATGGCTTTACCTCCTACAGCCAGGTTATGTTCAGTAGATGATGCCCCAGTTAACACGCTATTTTCCCATAGTACCCTGCTCCTAACGCCACGTCCCACATCAGAGCTTTCCCAGTTAACAACCACCTCCCGCTGGTTTCTTCTCCTAGCTAGTAACTGGTCCCACCTAGTAACTGGTCCAACCTAGTAACTGGTCCCATCTAGTAACTGGTCCCAGCTAGTAATTGGTCTCACCTAGTAACTGGTCTCACCTAGTAACTGGTCCCACCTAGTAACTGATCTCACCTAAAAACTGGTCCCAGCTAGTAACTGGTCCCATCTAGTAACTGGTCCCACCTAGTAACTGGTCCCACCTAGTAACTGATCTCACCTAAAAACTGGTCCCACCTAGTAACTGGTCCCAGCTAGTAACTGGTCCCATCTAGTAACTGGTCCCACCTAGTAACTGGTCCCACCTAGTAACTGGTCCCACCTAGTAACTGGTCCCATCTAGTAACTGGTCCCATCTAGTAACTGGTCCCATCTAGTAACTGGTCCCACCTAGTAACTGGTCCCACCTAGTAACTGGTCCCACCTAGTAACTGGTCCCACCTAGTAACTGGTCCCACCTAGTAACTGATCTCACCTAAAAACTGGTCCCACCTAGTAACTGGTCCCACCTAGTAACTGGTCCCACCTAGTAACTTGTCCCATCTAGTAACTGGTCCCACCTAGTAACTGGTCCCACCTAGTAACTGGTCCCACCTAGTAACTGGTCCCATCTAGTAACTGGTCCCATCTAGTAACTGGTCCCATCTAGTAACTGGTCCCACCTAGTAACTGGTCCCACCTAGTAACTGATCCCACCTAGTAACTGGTCCCACCTAGTAACTGATCTCACCTATAAACTGGTCCCACCTAGTAACTGGTCCCAGCTAGTAACTGGTCCAAACTTGTCTTCTATTTTAATTCAAAATGTTTCCCAGTTAACCTCAGTTAACTCTGTGACTTCCGCCATAAATCTCCATTTGATTCCATTGACCATCTTGCATCCATCCTGACATCTCACCCCATTCTCTGAATCTAACCTCTGTACAACTTCACCTCTCACTTTCTTTTTCCTGTCTGTCCCCTTATACTACACCTTTCACTTCTACTGTCAAGTGTCAACATGATGGAGTGACCAAGTCCAATGTTGAACTAACCAATAACCAACGTTGATAGAAATATGGTTCCACATGTTGAGCAATGGACCCCGAACTGCATGTGCCCAGTAACACAGGCATGCACGTTCTCTGAAATAAACATAGCCCTGCTGTTTTGGATACATCCTCAAATTAGAGGAGGTAGTCCTGCAGCCCCCTCTCCTCCCTCCCTCCCTTCCTCTCTCCACCCCTCCGTTGGTTTTCCTGTGTGTAGTATTGACCCAAGGTGGGCCTTGTCTCCCCAGGTCTCTGGCAGGAGCGACGCCCTGGGCCAAGGCTCCTCCTCCAAAGAGACCAGACAGGCCAAAGTGAGTTCACCCCCATCTCTCACCCCCATCTCTCTTAACCTCTGTTTATGACTCTCTATTTACTACTCTCTGTTTACTACTCTGTCTCTTACTCTCTATTTACTACTCTCTGTTTACTACTCTCTCTCTTACTATCTATTTACTACTCTCTGTGTACTACTCTCTCTCTTACTTTCTATTTACTACTCTGTTTACTACGCCTCTCTGTTTACTACGACTCTCTGTTTGCTACGACTCTCTGTTTACTACGACTCACTGTTTACGACTACTCTCTGTTTACTACGACTCACTGTTTACGACTACTCTCTGTTTACTACGACTCACTGTTTACGACTACTCTCTGTTTACTATGACTCACTGTTTACGACTACTCTCTGTTTACTACGACTCACTGTTTACGACTACTCTCTATTTACTACGACTCACTGTTTACGACTACTCTCTATTTACTACGACTCACTGTTTACGACTACTCTCTATTTACTACGACTCACTGTTTACGACTACTCTCTGTTTACTACGACTCACTGTTTACGACTACTCTCTGTTTACTACGACTCACTGTTTACGACTACTCTCTGTTTACTACGACTCACTGTTTACGACTACTCTCTGTTAACTACGACTCACTGTTTACGACTACTCTCTATTTACTACGACTCACTGTTTACGACTACTCTCTGTTTACTACGACTCACTGTTTACGACTACTCTCTGTTAACTACGACTCACTGTTTACGACTACTCTCTGTTTACTACGACTCACTGTTTACGAC
Organism: Oncorhynchus tshawytscha; assembly: GCF_018296145.1. Lineage (NCBI taxonomy): Eukaryota > Metazoa > Chordata > Actinopteri > Salmoniformes > Salmonidae > Oncorhynchus > Oncorhynchus tshawytscha. The sequence goes on from NC_056444.1 coordinate 9,591,451, forward strand.
TACTCTCTGTTTACTACGACTCACTGTTTACGACTACTCTCTGTTAACTACGACTCACTGTTTACGACTACTCTCTGTTTACTACGACTCACTGTTTACGACTACTCTCTGTTTACTATGACTCACTGTTTACGACTACTCTCTGTTTACTACGACTCACTGTTTACGACTACTCTCTATTTACTACGACTCACTGTTTACGACTACTCTCTATTTACTACGACTCTCTGTTAACTACGACTCTCTGTTAACTACGACTCTCTGTTTACGACTCTGTTTACTACTCTCTGTTTAATATTCTCTCTCTTACTCACTGTTTACTACTCTCTGTTTACTACTCTCTGTTTACTACTCTGTTTACTACTCTGTTTACTACTCTCTGTCTTACTCTCTGTTTACTACCCTCTATTTACTACTCTCTGTTTATGACTCTCTGTTTACGACTCTCTGTTTACTACTCTCTCTCTTACTCTCTGTTTACTACTCTCTGTTTAATATTCTCTCTCTTACTCTCTGTTTACTATCCTCTCTCTCTTACTCTCTGTTTACTATCCTCTGTTACTACTCTCTGTTTACGACTCTCTGTTTACTACTCTCTGTTTACTACTCTCTGTTTACTCCTCTCTGTTTACTACCCTCTGTTTACTACTCTCTGTTTACTACCCTCTGTTTACTACCCTCTGTTTACTACCCTCTGTTTACTACCCTCTGTTTACTACTCTCTGTTTACTACCCTCTGTTTAATATTCTCTCTCTTACTCTCTCTTTACTACTCTCTGTTTACTACTCTCTGTTTACTCCTCTCTGTTTACTACCCTCTGTTTAATATTCTCTCTCTTACTCTCTCTTTACTACCCTCTCTTTACTACCCTCTGTTTACTACTCTCTGTTTACTACTCTTTCTCTTACTCTCTGTTTACTACTCTGTTTACTACTCTCTGTTTACTACTCTGTGTTTACTACTCTGTTTACTACTCTCTCTTACCCTCTGTTTACTACCCTCTGTTTACTACTCTCTCTCTTACCCTCTGTTTACTACCCTCTGTTTACTACTATCTGTTTACTACCCTCTGTTTACTACTCTCTGTTTACCACCCTCTGTTTACTACTCTCTGTTTACTACTCTCTCTCTCTTACCCTCTGTTTACTACCCTCTGTTTACTACCCTCTGTTTACTACTCTCTGTTTACTACTCTCTCTCTCTTATCCTCTGTTTACTCCTCTCTGTTTACTACTCTCTCTCTTACCTTCTGTTTACTACCCTCTGTTTACTACCCTCTGTTTACTACCCTCTGTTTACTACTCTCTGTTTACTACCCTCTGTTTACTACTCTCTCTCTTTATTTGTCTCTATCCTCTTGTCATTGTCTTCCAAAGTGTCTCTTCATATCTCCTCCATTCTTCCCCAAACTGTTTATATCTCCTCCATTCTTCCCCAAGCTGTTTATATCTCCTCCATTCTTCCCCAAACTGTTTATATCTCCTCCATTCTTCCCCAAACTGTTTATATCTCCTCCATTCTTCCCCAAGCTGTTTATATCTCCTCCATTCTTCCCCAAACTGTTTATATCTCCTCCATTCTTCCCCAAACTGTTCATATCTCTTATATCTCCTCCATTCTTCCCCAAACTGTTTATATCTCTTATATCTCCTCCATTCTTCCCCAAACTGTTTATATCTCCTCCATTCTTCCCCAAACTGTTTATATCTCCTCCATTCTTCCCCAAACTGTTCATATCTCCGCCTTCTGTTTGTTCATGAAAACATTGCGGTTTTACAGTTTTTTTTGTGCCACATTTCATTCTTCACACACGTAAACACATGCACTCACTCATCCTCTGATTGTCCCTCATTCACTGCATGGACTGACGGACTGCTGTCTAAAAGTAGATGAACAAGTGACTGACCGACCGACTGACACTGTTCCTGACTTTTCCATTGTGAGAATGAAGCCTGAAAAGAGAGTCATGATTCACTGGTGTGACCTCACAGTGGACTGTACACCAGTGTGTTTACAGTCAGACAGCTCTCATCTCTCTGGAGTTTATCATCAATGTGAGATTTCGTGGCAGCGGACCACAGAAGAGAAACAAGCATTTAAAATACAACCGTTCTGATTCATGTTGTATTTCAGGTTTCACCTCAAAAACACAGTGATTATTGAGATATGGAAGAATGGTAAATGGGAAACCGGATCGGATGGCGTACTCCTCACAGGACCTCATACAGTAACACAAGGCTCAAACCAGAGCCAGAGAGACGGGAGTCCATATTGACAATGTTGCTTGACAGCAGTACAAATATATACAGTATATCCTGACTGATGGGGCGGCAGGGTAGCCTAGTGGTTAGAGCGTTGGACTAGTAACCAGAAGGTTGCAAAGTTCAAATCCCCGAGCTGACAAGGTACAAATCTGTCGTTCTGCCCCTGAACAGGCAGTTAACCCACTGTTCCTAGGCCGTCATTGAAAATAAGAATTTGTTCTTAACTGACTTGCCTAGTTAAATAAAGTTAAATGCCCTGAGCCAGAGTCATTGCTGAGGGCTGTTCTCAGTCATTATGTGTCTCTGAGTTCTGCTCAGTCACACTCTACTAAATCTCTAGAATGATACCCACCAGTCTCCTATGGCTGTCAAGGATGTGAGCTTAAACCTCCTACTGCTTAGTGTGTGTTTTTGTTTAACTACCTTTGTTACGGACCAGAATTCCTCACTAGAATAGTAAAACAAGAAACATTTGGACAAGTGGGGACATTTTTCCGGTCCCCACGAGGCAAAAAGAAAAGCTATTTTAGGCTTAGGCTTACAATTAAGGTTTGGGTTATAATTAAGGTTCGGGTTAGATTTAGGGTTACGGGTTAGGGAAAATAGGATTTTGGATGGGAATCAATTATTTGGTTACAAGGATAGCTGTGTGTGTGTGTGTGTGTGTGTGTGTGTGTGTGTGTGTGTGTGTGTGTGTGTGTGTGTGTGTGTGTGTGTGTGTGTGTGTGTGTGTGTGTGTGTGTGTGTGTGTGTGTGTGTGTTTCCTTTATTTAACTGTCAGCACAAGGGTGGTTGCAGTGATTTCTAACAAAAATGTCTAGTGAACAGTATGACGTTTTGTCACGTTCCTGTCTAAATCCAAGTAGTGGGTTTGTGGGTTCGTAGCACTAATTTCATATTGTCACACTGTGATTATCGGTCTATGTGCTAACAAGTACGAATGTCTCAAAATGTCTCAATATCATCAGAGTGACTATTAAACTAACAGTGACTTACGTCATCCACTTAAGACCATTAAAAGGGCATATCAAATCAAATGAAATTGTATTTGTCACATACGCCGAATACAACAGGTGTAGACAAGCATTTCGCTACACCCGCAATAACATCTGCCAATCACGTGTATGTGAACAATACAATATGACTTGATCTTACCGTGAAACGCATACGCATAAGTCCTTAACCAACAATGCAGTGCATAGAAATATACATAGCAATATGCATAGAAATATACATAGCAATATGCATAGAAATATACATAGAAATATACATAGAAATATACATAGAAATATACATAGAAATATACATAGCAATATGCATAGAAATATACATAGAAATATACATAGAAATATACATAGAAATATACATAGAAATATACATAGAAATATACATAGCAATATACATAGAAATATACATACCAATATACATAGCAATATGCATAGAAATATACATAGAAATATACATAGAAATATACATAGAAATATACATAGAAATATACATACCAATATACATACCAATATACATACCAATATACATAGCAATATACATAGCAATATGCATAGAAATATACATAGAAATATACATAGCAATATACATAGAAATATACATACCAATATACATACCAATATACATACCAATATACATACCAATATGCATACCAATATACATAGCAATATACATACCAATATACATACCAATATGCATACCAATATACATACCAATATACATAGCAATATACATACCAATATACATAACAATATGCATAGCAATATAAATAGCAATATACATAGCAATATACATAGCAATATACATAGCAATATACATAGCAATATCACCACAGTTCTTGTAATTAGCACTCGTAACAACACAAGTATATTAGCAACAACATACAATACACAACAGGAGGAAGCATCACTATCATAATACAATCCCATTTAAAGAGGGGCCTGTTTCAATACGGTAGCAATTGAGCGTCCTCAAAGGGCAGGTGTGGATGTGGGACCCGCATGTGTGACTTAATACACCTCTCTGTCTGTGGCCTCTCGATGTTTCTGCACACTTCTCATCCTTCCTCGTCACAGCACTATCCCGACCTTCCCTCTAACCCCCCACGGTGATCCTACTCTTCCTTTCTGCCTGCTATGCTGTGTTTGTAGGTTCAGATAGTCTCCAAAAAGCTGGACTTCAGCCACGTCACCTCACGCTTGGGTTCCAAGGACAATATCAAGCATGTTCCTGGTGGAGGGAAGGTTAGTACCGGATTGCAGCTTAGCTTCAATGGCCCCCAACCCCATACGACCGACCGCACGTCATGACCAATAAATACCACGGAGAGTTTTATTTATTAGTCTACTGAAGCCTCTGCTGGAACAGGTTTGAGACAGGCTGAACTAGACTGATACAAAAAAGAATAACTCCCGCCCGTTTATTATAGACTTTTCGATTGGAGACCTTTTTCAAGAACCTGACTCAAATGATCTGAGTCACTGTCCTGCAAATGACAATTATTTTCAGGATTCTGTTCCAGTCTAGGAAATGCTACAGTGCTGCCCCCTTTTGGCACTGGCACGTCATTGCCTGAACGTAATTATATATTTATTTTTTAAATTAAATTTATATATATATATTTTGGTGGCCCCAATTTTCAATCTTTTCTCATCGCTGCAACTCCCCAACGGGCTCGGGAGAGGCGAAGGTGGGGTCATGCTTCCTCCAAAACATGACCCGCCTAACCACGCCCCTTAACATCCGCCAGCTCAACCTAGAAGCCAGCCGCACCAATGTGTCGGAGGAAACACCGTGACCCTCCCCTAACCCGAACAACGCTGGGCCAATTGTGCTCCGTCCTACGGGACTCCCGGCCTCGGCCGGGTTGTGGCGCAGCCCCGGAATGAACCCGGGTCTGTAGTAACGCCTTAGACTGCTGGTCTAAGCGAGAGGCCCAGAGACACGTCACTCAATCACAGTTTTTTTTTCCTGTTGTTTTTGGACCTTGGCGACAAGAGGCTGTTGTGTGATATATTTTCTCAGCCAGCATGGTAGCTCTAGATAACCCTCCTCCGTAGTGCCTGCTACTGCCCTTGGCTTAGACTTCCCCTGTCTCTGTCTCTCTAACTCACTCAACACCAAACACCACCCTTCCCTGTCTGACCTCTGACCTGCACAGACACTCAACTCTGATTGGCTCTCCATGCATACTTCCTCCTTTGATTGGTTGTGCTCTTATTGCTACTGTTTGCGCTGGACACATTGGTAGGAGGGGCAGTACAGAACAGATGGCAAATGATAAAGGTAAATAGATTCAACTGCACGGCGAAGAAGATGGCTGCCATGGCTCTTTGACTGATTTTCATGAAGGACCTCTTCGGTGTGTGTAACTGGGTCTGTTGTACGGTTTGCAGGTTCAGATACTCAACAAAAAGGTGGACTTAAGCAAAGTGACATCAAAGTGTGGCTCCAAGGCCAACATCAAACACAAGCCTGGTAAGGTTTTCTTGGATAGACCTGTTGAGTTGTCATCCTGTATGTACACAGTGATTCATGTATCTCTATGGGTTTGATTGACCACAGCACCTTACTGTCATTATATTCTCAACTCTATACAAGTATTGATAGATGAAATCCAAAAGTAATCAAGGAACATTCAAACATGACTACCAAAGATGATTATAAAGATTAAACAAAACCATAAAATCCATAATCACCAACTGATATATTCCTCAGACCTATACAGTGACTGTGTGTGTCCTGCAGGGGGCGGCGATGTGAAGATCGAGTCCCAGAAAGTGAACTTCAAGGATAAGGCTAAGTCCAAAGTGGGTTCAATGGACAACCTGTGTCACGGGCCCGGTGGTGGCAACATCGAGGTGAGGTCACCAGACAGAGGAACCTCATACTGAGTAACTTTGTACTCCTACTTACATACACATTACAGTTTAGTCTGCTGCATGTCAGATGTTCAGCCTAGTTTAGTCTCGTATGTCTGATATGTTCAGCCTGGTTTAGTCTCGTATGTCTGATATGTTCAGCCTGGTTTAGTCTCATAGGTTTATTGCATGTCAGATGTTCAGCCTGGTTTAGTCTCGTACGTCTGATATGTTCAGTCTGGTTTAGTCTCGTAGGTTTACTGCATGTCAGATGTTCAGCCTGTATCAAATGGCATAGTCGAGATAACAACTTGGAAATGTGATCAACACAATGATAGCATTCTGAAAAACATTTAAGGGAAGATAGCCAAGATAGTACTTACCGTACCTGGGCCATTGGCTATCTGGCCCTGTTTACTGATCGATAATCAAGTCACGTTATTACACTGTGGACAATATCGGCTGTGGAATGTGTCGCTCCCCACTATTTTGCTTGTGTGTGTGTGTGTGTGTGTGTGTGTGTGTGTGTGTGTGTGTGTGTGTGTGTGTGTGTGTGTGTGTGTGTGTGTGTGTGTGTGTGTGTGTGTGTGTGTGATAGAGAGGGACAGAGAGACAAAGAGAGAGAGACAGAAAGAGAGAGAGAAACAGAGAGAGAGATAAAGTGAGAGAGACAGAGAGAGAGAGAGATACAGTGAGAGAGAGAGAGAGAGACAGAGGGAGAGAGAGAGATAAAGTGAGAGAGACAGAGAGAGAGAGACAGAGGGAGAGAGAGAGATAAAGTGAGAGAGACAGAGAGAGACAGAGAGAGACAGAGAGAGAGACATTGCTTTGGCAATGTTAACACATGTTTCCCATGCCAATAAAGCCCCTTGAATTGAATTGAATTGAATTGAATTGGGAGAGAGAGAAATAAAAATAAGCAATGGGGGGGAAAGCATTGTGTTTAGTTTCTCTGTACTCTTTCCTCACTGTGTTCATAACAACACTTGAAGACGCTGGGAGGTGTTTTACTAATGACTGTTGACAGCATGGCTCTCTCTTCATGTGGCACCTCAAGAATCTGCCTCCCTCCTCCCCCGTTTCTCCTCCTTGGAGATGTGGGAAGACTGGACCTTCAGGCATAGCAGTTCTAGTCTGAGCAACAGAGAAAGACTGGGTGATGGAAGGAGGGAGTTGGGGTGGAGGAGAGAGAGAAGAGGAGGGGAATGTGCACCCTTATAGTGGGGAGATGAGGGGGAATGAGGGTCAGACACAGACTGATTCCCCCATAAGAGGACATGTGTGAGGGGAGTGAGGATGACCAAGAGGAGAGGCTGGTAATACAGGAAGGAACTACTATGGCTCATCTCCTAGGGACCCTCCATCTTTTTTTACAACCATCTAGGTGGGTAGGGGATGTCTGTGCATCAGCCAGTCCTATCTAGTGTGATGTCACCTGTCCCCTCAGCCTATCACAGTCCATAATATCAGTCACATGACCACCATCTCAATGGCTGCACCATTCATCTCCTCTGGCACTGGGAATGAACTTGATCTTTCTACAATGCATAGAGAGTACATAGTTAATCATAAACACACACGACGAGACATGTTTTCAGTTGGTCCTCCATCACATTCTTTAGGATTTCATCTCATCAATACTTGTATACAGTTGAGAATATAATGACAGTAAGGTGCTATAGGTCTGTTTGAGAGATGTTGTAGTATGCCTACACATACCTATCATCTTACACAACACTTGACCAGTCCATGTTTACATCATAGTTGTTCTGGTACTCTCTGTGGTTTCGGCTGGAACATTTCCTTTGAATGAAAATGGTCCAAAAAAAAACAAGGGTTTAATGGGTTTGAAATATATTGAAATACAAAACACATTTACCAAACGATCTAAATTCCCCTGGATTTTGTCATTGATCTCTTCCATTGTAGTCTTTTTGTGAAATAGAGACACATGATTTATGGACCCTGACATTACCGTACTCCTAAACCCCAGTCTAAAGATTCCGATTATTATTATTCCGATTGTTAAATATAGCTGAAGGTTATATTCCTCATCTAACATTTTTGATTTAATATAAGCTCTTTATTTTCCACTTGATTTGATACCGTTAAACCACTCACCCTGGTACTGCAATAGCTTTAATGAGTTTCTTACCATTTGAAGACAACATCAGCGCCTGTTTTCTTTGAGTACTCTTTTTGTTATTGTCCCACTTGTCCTACTGTATACACACTGAAACCCCTGTTCCATTGCCCCAACTGACACCCGGCCACTGTGTTTGTTTCTAGGCTGAGGGGGCCCAGGAGATAGCAGAGGGGAATGAGGTTCCCCCCAGTGATACCCCAGTTCCAGCCACGGTGCCAGGACAGGCAAGCAGCCCCTCCCGGGAGAATGGGGTAAAGGAGGATGCCCCCTGCCAGGGCCTCCATGACTCCCAGGGCCTGGACTCAAGCATCCCTGAGACAAGTAAGTAGAGAGGGGATGTCTGGTCTGGAGAGGGGCCTTTTGACGTTGGGATACAAAGTCCCTGACCTCCACATTACCTTTGACTTCTTATTCTACAGGCTTCTAATTCTTCTTTGTGTTATCCCTCTACCCTCTTCATCTCAACATCTCCTGTCCCACACTCCTCTCTCCTTCTCTCCTCTCTCACCTTCTCTCCTCTCTCTCTTCTCTCTCTCCTTCTCTCCTCTCTCTTCTCTCCTCTCTCTTCTCTCCTCTCTCTTCTCTCTCTCCTTCTCTCCTCTCTTCTCCTCTCCTCTCCTCTCTCCTTCTCTCCTCTCTCTCTTCTCTCTCTCCTTTCTCACTTTCTCCCCTCTCTCTCCTTCTCTCTCCTCTCTCTCCTTCTCTCCTCTCTTCTACTCCTCTCTATCCTTCTCTCCCCTTCTCTCCTCCCTCTCCTCTCCTCCCTCTCTTCTCTTCTTCTCTCCTCTCTCCTTCTCTCCTCTCTTCTTCTCTCCTCTCTCCTTCTCTCCTCTCTTCTTCTCCTCTCTATCCTTCTCTCCTCTCCATTTCCCTCCTTCTCTCCTCTCTCCTTCTCTCAACTTCTCTCCTCTTTCCTTTTCTTCCTGCTACAGATTGAGTCTTTCAAGCTCAGCTTCTGCTAGAACGCCTGCTCTCGCACGGATCACGGCGCCGACATCATAACCTGGCCAGCCCCAGACAACAGCCCCTCACACCTGCAACCCAGTGTCTCTCTCAATGACTTCCTGGCCTCTGCCGGCTACCCCCAGCCCCCTCCCTCTTCCCCCCGCCAGGGCATGGGGCAACGGCACACTAGCAGGACTCGGATCATGACCTTCAACCCCACACCCCAGTTCCAAACACCTCACCTTTCCTATGATCTAATTCATGTATCATGTTATTATGCCTACCCTGCGCTACCTACCTACCGCTGTCCTGTTCCCATTGGCTGAGCTGACATTGTACATACAGTAGACCAAGCTTCAGGCAGGGTGGGATATCAATGGGAGGGTAACGGAGGCTTGCCATGTTCTCTCTGATTTGTCTGGTTGTGCTAATCTTGTATTAATGTGCTCGGAGGACTTTCCTAGGATCATGGTTTTCCGTTGGTCCCTCTGATCAGGTGATGGGAGGGGCGATGGGCTGTGTTGTATATGAACCTTTTCCTTCCTGGCTTTCTGACAACAGCGCTCATTTTAGATCATGTTTCCTGGTCTCTACAAGAGCAGAACATGGCAGTCACAGTAGCAGACGCCAGTCATGTCCAGTATTACAGTACGTACTAGTGCCGTTTTAGTGAGAGCGTAATCTACCAGGCAACAGCGGCCTTGAACAAACCTGTTTGCTTCGTACAGACACCCCCATAGACACTACCCAATGGGAAACCCTCCTAGACTCACCTGTGGGTTACGTACGGAGAGTAATATGTGTGTAGCACCCATGTAGGGCTGCCGTGTGTTCCCAATAACCATTGATTATTCACTCAGTATTCACTAACCATCGACTCACTCACTGGTTCACCTCCCTCCTCTCTTCACTGTCCATCATCAGAGCATTTGAAACTAGTAGACTGTTTGAACAGTAGGCTATTTAACTCTCTTTAATCTATGTGTTTGTGATGGTGTGTTTGAGTGAATTCTGCTGTAACAATGAGCTGTGGTGTTCTGTTCCGTTTACTCTTTCTCTCTCTCTCTCTCTCTCTCTCTATCTCTCTCTCTCTCGCTCTGTCTCTATCTCTCTCTATCTCTCTCTCTCTCGCTCTGTCTCTATCTCTCTCTCTCTCGCTCTGTCTCTATCTCTCTCTCTCTGTCTCTCTCTCTCTCTCTCTCTCTCTCTCTCTATCTCTCTCTCTATCTCTCTCTCTCTCTCTCTCTCTCTCTCTGTCTCTCTCTCTCTCTGTCTCTCTCTCTCTCTGTCTCTATCTCTCTCTCTCTATCTCTCTCTGTCTCTGTCTCTATCTCTCTCTCTCTCTGTCTCTATCTCTCTCTATCTCTCTCTCTCTCTCTCGACTTTGGTTTATTTTCCTCATCTGTTTTGGTAGAAGGTTTTTCTCATCGTTTCCTTCTTTATTAGTTTTTCTTTCTCGTACAAGCAATACGCTGGATGGTCTATTTACCGTTAGGACTCAGAGAGCTTCTTGAATACACACAAACATTGTTTTTTTTCTTTTTCTTGAAACAAAGGCACACAGTCATGAAGACGCAACTCTGTTTAGGGCTTTGAGACCGAGGAAGCAGGTTGGGAATGTGAGGAGGGAGATAAAGACGGATAAGAACAGAGAGACAACGAACAACGAGGCGTAGTGAAAAGACGTGTCCACTTCAGTGTGTTAAAACAACAATGTGATGGCAGTGGAACATTCGATGTTCAAAACAGTTTGCGTATATAATATGTACAAACTGTTCTGAACGTTGAATGTTCCACTGTCAGAATAGTAGTCTGGGAAAGTTGAAGAAAGTAGAGTTTGGAAGCTTTTATTTTGAATACAGTACAAGGGACTTGTGTGAAGATTAGTTATTTGAAGGGAAGGGTCTTGGAAACTGTGTGTCTTGTACGTGCCTCCTGTCCTGTTTACCTGAAACTGGGATGGAACTCGGGCTGGAAGCTCAAGCTGATGGGCCCTTGTCCCTGGAGAGTAACAGACCCGTCAAGCCGCCTGGTGGCTCTGCAGTCTGATTAGGATTGACAATAATTCTATTTTGTAACTAATCCTTGTTGTTGTTCCATTTCAGCTCTTTTCTGAGGGTTCTGGTCTGATGTTTTTTGACAGTTATAAGTGGACTAGCGGAAGGACTTCTTTTGTCAGGCTATTGGCAGTGGAACATTCGATGTGGCTTATTGTACATGTAGTAATGTATCCAACGATTGCCTCCAATTGCTTTATTTTAGTGCATGGCCAGGTAATATCATGCCCAGAGCAGAAAGCCTATGTGCATTAAGACTTGCAGTGTTGTGGTTCAGTATATTTGTCCTTGGGGGGCAAATCATAGTCAGTGGTTTATCTTTCCTTATTATTGCGTTCTTTGCTTTAGACAGTGGGCAGGAAGAGAGTCAGAGGCTGTCATTTTGCCTGAATATTATATTGCAGTTTGGTATATAAATCAGCAATACGTTCATCGGGTTTATTTGTGTTGTACTCAAAATGAGGACTGTACATCAAGTAATGTTTTTGAGTAATGATCTGTTTTTCCCCCCCCACGCCCCGCTAATTCAAGTCAAAATGTAGACCTCCTAAAAGTAGCACCTACACTCCAAAATGTGCAAGAATAATACAACTGACATTTTTAATATCCTCTTAAATCAGAGGTATGGAAACTATTAAAAGCACCTTAAAGGCTTGAATATATCAAAGAGGGTTCACCGTGATGGAAATGTGTATTTGATTGAAGCTATCCTTGGATATGTCTGCAATGCATAAGGGCCACTTAACAAAGTTAAGGAGCTTAGCACACTCCTGTACAGCATAGAACTGTGTTTCATCTTGATGGCCTCCCATTTTGCTCCTAGGACCACCATGAAATATTGTTTGAGGGTAACAATCTTTTGAGATGTGTGGAATAATCCCCAGAGCCAAATGTTTTAAGAAAATAGATTTTATTGTTATCAACAATATTTTATTTTAAAATTATTTTGATTTGTAGATATTGATATTTGAGAGGTTTGTCGTGCATCAGAGGAGCGCCTGCTGAGGTGGATCGTAGTATGGCCTTTGGTGCCACGTTCCTCTTCTGATGAGGACATGTCCTCCTTGTGCCTGTCCATAACCACTTTCACTATCACTTTCACCCCTGGTCTTCATGTTCTCTTTGAGATCTCACGTTTTTTTTTTTTTTTTTTTTTTAAATATAGATTTTGACTGTTTATACACTATTTCGCCACAGCAACAACAACAATATGAAAACAACAATTGTGTGTGTGTGTGTGTGTGGGGGGTAATAAGGATGTTAAGTATAGCTTTTATGTTCATCTACCTTTAACAGATTTAATGGTAATGAGTAATATTAATTATTATTATTATTGAGCAAGTCTACCTTTTTTCCAAGAAAAGGGCTGCTAAAGTGAAAGAATGTTCTGGAGATTTAGTGTACTAAAGAAACAACATTTTTTTCTATGTGTATTTATCTTGTGTATTTATCTTGTGTTCCCATTGGTGTGTGGTTGTGTCAGTGGGGGAGTGTTAGGGGAGTGTTAGGGGGAGTGTTAGGGGAGTGTTAGGGGGAGTGTTAGAGGGAGTGTTAGGGGAGTGCTAGGGGAGTGTTAGGGGAGTGTTAGAGGGAGTGTTAGGGGAGTGTTAGAGGGAGTGTTAGAGGGAGTGTTAGGGGAGTGTTAGAGGGAGTGTTAGAGGGAGTGTTAGAGGGAGTGTTAGAGGGAGTGTTAGAGGGAGTGTTAGAGGGAGTGTTAGAGGGAGTGTTAGAGGGAGTGTTAGAGGGAGTGTTAGAGGGAGTGTTAGGGGAGTGTTAGAGGGAGTGTTAGAGGGAGTGTTAGAGGGAGTGTTAGAGGGAGTGTTAGGGGGAGTGTTAGGGGAGTGTTAGAGGGAGTGTTAGAGGGAGTGTTAGGGGAGTGTTAGGGGGAGTGTTAGGGGAGTGTTAGAGGGAGTGTTAGGGGAGTGTTAGGGGAGTGTTAGAGGGAGTGTTAGGGGAGTGTTAGAGGGAGTGTTAGAGGGAGTGTTAGGGGGAGTGTTAGAGGGAGTGTTAGGGGGAGTGTTAGGGGGAGTGTTAGGGGGAGTGTTAGAGGGAGTGTTAGGGGGAGTGTTAGAGGGAGTGTTAGGGGAGTGTTAGGGGGAGTGTTAGAGGGAGTGTTAGGGGAGTGTTAGGGGGAGTGTTAGAGGGAGTGTTAGGGGGAGTGTTAGAGGGAGTGTTAGGGGAGTGTTAGGGGAGTGTTAGGGGAGTGTTAGAGGGAGTGTTAGGGGAGTGTTAGAGGGAGTGTTAGGGGGAGTGTTAGGGGGAGTGTTAGAGGGCTTATGGAAGGCATAGTAGGGTCTTGTCCAGTTTGTGCATTGCTGTCTATTGAACAGCCTTTCTTTCACAAATTGTAAGAGTTTTGTTAACTTTCACATAACCTTTGTCCATCCCCACAACCCCAGTCTTAAGAAATTTAAATACTGTTATTTACAGGAAGGTCTTTTTAGATGTGATTTTCACATTGTAGGATACAGTGGACGACCTCGCGTTGATTTGAAAACAAGATACATGTAACATGAAAGGGATTGAAACTAATATGTATGAATTGCACTGTATAACATACAAAATGCGTGGAAGAGGGATTAGAAATCAGAGTTTGTATCGGGTCATTTAGTAACATAGTTCTGCCCTGGAGTATCATGGAAAGCTCCACGTCCTAACACACCTTTGTGTAAGACTAACAGCAGCTGTCAGGTTTGGCTTGTGTTATACTTAGAGTTCTCCAGTGATGCAACAATGAGCTCCATAGATCTGCTTCTAGCTGTTAGCACACACAAAGTGTACTGATAGAAAACACCTACTCAAGAGCAGAAACAATTGGGATGTGTTAGGATGACTTATGTCAATTTATTTTATTTTGATTTTTGTTTTTTCATTCATTTAGAATTTATTTTTTGGGTTTTGAAAGAAGTGTTTCTTGTGGTTAATTGTTCATTAGTGATGTGATGATTAAAAATGTAATAAAATACAAATGTTTAAGATATTGTGCTTGCCTTTTGATGAATTACGTAATCCTCTCTGCCACAGATGAGCCATACGTACAGGATGTAGATTTACATTGCAAATAGAAAGCAGGAAACATTTTGACACATTCCCTTTGGAGAATTACTTAGTGAGGCATGATAACATTGTTGATTATGACTGCAATTGATTAGTGAAGAGTAGCGAAATGGTATTGTAGAAGTGAGTCCTATCTGTCGGAAGACAATCTCACATTAACTATTTGGGGGCTTGGTGCTGAGGAGTATTTTCCATGTTAATACAGGAGTAATAAAGGCCTAGTTCACAAATCACTATTACTTTTTTTTTTTTATCAGGGTGCTGTGCCCTCAGCACCGCAACTTCCCGCGGCTATGCATAAGAGGAATCAATTCAAGTCACATAGTGACAGTGAACTGTAGATTTAAACAAGCTACACACATTTCATCACTTCCTGGTCCACTTCCTGGTCCACTTCCTGATATTTACTGACCCTGGCTATGACCCCACTCTCTGAGGGTCTCAGGGTGAGATGGGATATGCAATAAAATACATTTCCAATTCAAATGTGTATAATACACACTTGTACAAGTGTGAAATAGGACAAATATTTTCACCCACCAAAATTATTATTAGGTCAAATAGTTTGTTCAGAAGTCAAAGCATTGTCCATTCAGGGTGGACATGGGGAAATCAGCTTATTTAAAAAGAAATTGGACAGGCATTTTATAATCCCCATTGAGTGTATGCTAGTGCAGGACAGAAATATTTGGAGTTGACTGGAGCTGATCAATCTTATTTTTGTGTGTCCGCAAAGAAACATTATTGGCTTTGGGGGAAAACTGTTGGCCTATAATCGTCCAATTAATCTTAGCTATAGTCTCATATAGCCTACTCTTGTATGAGACAATAAATGATTCATTCACTCCTCCACCGAGCAACCTGTATGGCAACGAGGATGATGGGACTTGGCCGACAACGACAACGACGAGACAGCCTATAGGGAGGAAGTCAGAGACCTGGCCGGGTGGTGCCAGAATAACAACCTATCCCTATCCCATGTTACAACAGTGGTAGGCCTGATCACAGACAACGACGAGACAGCCTATAGGGAGGAAGTCAGAGACCTGGCCGGGTGGTGCCAGAATAACAACCTATCCCTATCCCATGTTACAACAGTGGTAGGCCTGATCACAGACAACGACGAGACAGCCTATAGGGAGGAAGTCAGAGACCTGGCCGGGTGGTGCCAGAATAACAACCTATCCCTATCCCATGTTACAACAGTGGTAGGCCTGATCACCGACAACGACGAGACAGCCTATAGGGAGGAAGTCAGAGACCTGGCCGGGTGGTGCCAGAATAACAACCTATCCCTATCCCATGTTACAACAGTGGTAGGCCTGATCACCCACAAAGACGAGACAGCCTATAGGGAGGAAGTCAGAGACCTGGCCGGGTGGTGCCAGAATAACAACCTATCCCTATCCCATGTTACAACAGTGGTAGGCCTGATCACAGACAACGACGAGACAGCCTATAGGGAGGAAGTCAGAGACCTGGCCGGGTGGTGCCAGAATAACAACCTATCCCTATCCCATGTTACAACAGTGGTAGGCCTGATCACAGACAACGACGAGACAGCCTATAGGGAGGAAGTCAGAGACCTGGCCGGGTGGTGCCAGAATAACAACCTATCCCTATCCCATGTTACAACAGTGGTAGGCCTGATCACCGACAACGACGAGACAGCCTATAGGGAGGAAGTCAGAGACCTGGCCGGGTGGTGCCAGAATAACAACCTATCCCTATCCCATGTTACAACAGTGGTAGGCCTGATCACCGACAACGACGAGACAGCCTATAGGGAGGAAGTCAGAGACCTGGCCGGGTGGTGCCAGAATAACAACCTATCCCTATCCCATGTTACAACAGTGGTAGGCCTGATCACCGACAACGACGAGACAGCCTATAGGGAGGAAGTCAGAGACCTGGCCGGGTGGTGCCAGAATAACAACCTATCCCTATCCCATGTTACAACAGTGGTAGGCCTGATCACAGACAACGACGAGACAGCCTATAGGGAGGAAGTCAGAGACCTGGCCGGGTGGTGCCAGAATAACAACCTATCCCTAAACGTAACCAAGACTAAGGAGATTATTGTGGACTACAGGAAAAGGAGGGCCGAGCACCTACCTATTGTTCACCTAGTACCTTTTTTTGCGCTATTGGTTAGAACCTGTAAGTAAGCATTTCACTGTAAGGTCTACACCTGTTATATTCAGCGCACATGACAAATACACTTTGATTTGATTTTTAGTATCTTCCAGGAATAATTCATCATAACCAGTAGTATCTACCTTTGATAATGAATCATAACCACTATTATCTACCAGGTAGCCTAGTGTGTAGGGCGTTGGACTAGTAACCGAAAGGTTGCAATATCAAACCCCCGAGCTGTCAAGGTAAAAATCTGTCCTTCTGCCCCTGAACAAGGCCATTAACCCACTGTTCCTAGGCCGTAATTGAAAATAAGAATTTGTTCTCAACTGATTTGATCTCCATGCAGCACCGCGCATCTTCGGAAAAGCAGCCCTCAGAAGATGCCCTTCTGGAGGCATGCAGCCATATAGAGTCTTTATACCCTAATGTAAGGCCTATTTGCTGACTAGTCAAATAAACTGCAGGGAATGCATGACGCGTGCAACTCGTCATTCCAACATATTTGAACATTTAATTCATCATTCATTCAGTTCAGTCAGTCAGTTTGTCATCCATTCAGTCATTTGTCTGAGTTGCAATAGGAACTAAATAAAATACAATAGATCAGTCTTATCTATTTGTTTATTTAAATCCATGTGTGTATTCAAAATTATCTAAACTCTCCAAAGTTCTTTAGCCTATCACTTGAATAATTCTGTGTTTAACTTAGGCCTATCCAAATTTTTAACAATAGGCCTTCAACTTGTAGGCATTGCAATTTAGACCATCATGTTGGGGACTGGTGTCTTGAGGAATAATTTCAAATTAAATGTAATTGTGTTTTATAACTGTTTTTATTATAGGGCTCCCCTTAAAAAGAGACCCTAGCTCACAGTCCTCTAAATATCTTCTCTAAATAAATGTTAAACAAAATAGTTGTATTTGTATTTATTATGGATCCCCATTAGCTGCTGAAAAGGCAGCTTCTGTCCCCTCTGTCCCCTCTGTTCCCTAAGGTGTTTATCTCATTTTACTGATGGCATCGGTTTCTTCATGTGGAATAGAGTTCCATGTAGTCATGGCTCTATATAGTACTGTGTGCCTCCCATAGTCTGTTCTGGACTTGTCATCTGCAATTATCCTCAGTAATTTGCCATCCAGATTGTCAGACCCCGGTGGCTTGTCATTGTTGATAGACAACAATTAAATTATGCAATTATATGGCCATTAAATAACACACAACAGCATGGCATTTGTAGATGGCGGAATAGGCCTAGCCTAAATCATATTTACTTTCTATTTTGCAGCTCAGGTGGCTATTCTAGACAAGGCTCTTCTGTGTCTTTATCATTCTCACACAAGTCATTTGCTGAAGCCCAAGCCTATACTAAGCCATCTACTGGTGTAACATTCTAAAATAAGCTCTAGACTTTTATTTTGGAAATTAAACCAGAAGCTGCATAAATGACTCTAATATCTGGGCTAGAGTTGCTTGATTGACTTGCTAACTCCAACTAGCTACATTTGGTTCATGTCCACTGCAGACACCACATTACCTACATTACCTATAAAAGTTTGTAGGTATAGAAAATATCTATAGCCGAGTAAAGGGTAAAGTAAGAAAAAAAAAAATCTCTCTCTCTCTCTATATATATATATATATACCCCCACAATATAAATGACAAAAAATGGTACTTGTAAATGTTAATTCGTAGTCGTAATATAGTACATTTACAGATCTAATTTACATTTCACATGGCTTCTCTTATGATCCTAACAATTTACATATGGATTTTATTACAATCCTAACGATAAGTACATTCAACCTTTTGGCAGCTATCTCCCTCCATAGAGGATCCCCATTAACTGACAGAGCGACCGTTACAATTTAAAAAAATAACTACATCTGACGAAGGAGAAGACCAGTCATTACCAAAAGCTTTCTCATGGAAAATTGCATTTTATTTAATTACATATGTATAACATTGATTTAAAATATATTTCCACCTGGGTTGACAGAGGAAGAAAATAAATTAATTCGGAACTTTTTCATCGAGCTGGTAACGTTAATGTTAGTTAAAACAGCTAACGTTAGCTTTAGCTTGCCAGTTGCCACCAACTGCCACTTACTGACCAAGGTAAGAATAATTGTTCTGGAAATGTATGTGTTTAGTTAATATGATATAGGTAATAAATACAATTTAATTGTCAAAGCTAGCTAGTTCATGTTAAATGTTCTTGGTTAGCTAGTTAGTTAAGGTTACATAACATACTGGCACGACTATAGTGCCCAGGTGGATAGGAGCGTTGGGCCAGTAACGTTAACCGAAAGACTGCTAAATCAAATCCACGAGTTGACAAGGTAAACATCTGTCTTTCTGCCTCTCTGATTCAGAGGGGTTGGGTTAAATGCGGAAGACACATTTAAAAACATGTTTTCGCTTTTGTCATTATGGGGTATTGTGTGTAGATTGATGAGGATTATTTGTTTAAAAAAAATCAATTTTAGAATGAGGCTGTAAGGTAACAAACTGTGGAAATAGTCAAGGGGACTGAGTACTTTCAGAAAGCACTGTATACGTTAATGAAGCAATTGTACAATCATACAATCAATTTGACTTTATTTATTTTTTACCAATCTAACGCCATAGCAACATAATGGTAATCAATTATTTGAATGGTATATCTCTATTGATAAACTGGGTAAATCAAGATGTAGCCTAGGCCTATTATTAACAGTACAGGTGAATGCATATGTGACCAGATGCCTCCATTCGGTTTTATGTAGCAAAATTTGAAATAGTGTTTTTTACATTCGATAAAAGTAGAGACCCAGAACTAGAAAATGGTATATCATACACTGCAGTTGAGGAACAATGGGAAAGTAATTATGCTTTAAAAGTTTATTAACTTGTAACCCCACAGAAGAGCTACTGGAGAGCATTTGTGTGTCTACACCCATTCAGAATCAAAAACAGAAAGTGTCCAGATAAAAATATTTTATTATTATTAGGTGATTCTTACCCAGACACACTTGTATGGGTAAATGTATGGGTCATGTGAAGGAAATGGTCACTTTTGTCTAGACATGTACACATGATCATGAAAAAAAATAGATAGCCTTAATCACTCTCAGACACAGCAGGCTAACTTGATGGGTCATGTAATCATCAGGGATGGAAACTAGTCACCTTTCAGCGAAATTCACCGTTTTGATTCCAAAATAGGTGACCTACGTGATTCGTGTAGCTCCGATGAGAAAAGTTTAGGCGGGGGGGGGATCTTCGGATCGTATGCGAACAAGACAGCATCAGCGCGTGTTGAAAGGGCGGAGAGTGGAATGGCATGGCAGTTGACCACCTACAGCAGCGCGTCCTCTGAACAATAACGAAGAGGTAGGTGAGAAGCCTGACCACGGAGACAGGAGTGAGGAAGCGTACTTCATGAGCTGTAACCGAAAAACAACTGGCATTTGGAAAGTTTGAGGTGAGGGAGAAAGTGTGGTGGAACAAGTATTGTTAGCATTGTTAAGGATCTTGCTACAGTAGCTGGGTCGAATTATCTGTTAGCTAGCCAGAGAAATGTTGAGCAACATTAGCCAATTTAACTGATCGAATAATTGAGTTTATGGTGTGAAAATGAGCAAACAGCTAACGTTACAACAGATGAGCTAACGTTAGTAACCTAACCATTCTCTATAGTATTAACTGGTATACGACTCCTTGCCGTTCCTCAAGTTATGACGCGTTAGTTGCTTACTTGATCTGTGTGAAATGTTAACAAGTTAACAAACTAACTAGAGTACTATCGGTGAACTAATGTTTTCCCTCTACAGTATGTGGTTAATTTTCAGAATGAGAGAATTACGTGAAAATGAGGCGTTGCTTGTTAAACAAGTGGATTCAAGGATGAAGTGTAGCTGGAGCTGGGCCTGGCTTAAGCTGGATGCCACCATAGAGTTGAAAGGAACACCACACACTTTCCTTCCTTCTCACTTTTTCAATACAGTGGATAAAAAGGGGTATGCCAGGTGTACTCTCAGCCTGAAAGAGATCAATTATGCAAACAAAGGGTATCATGCCCTGCTGGCACATTGTAGAACAAGATGTCCACAGACAGAACGTGAACGATGTAATAATGTGCAGAGTAGCCCAAGTATATTGTTTTTGTTAGGTTGAACTAGACAGTAACACGTGAGTGAGAGGGGATTATTTAATTTTTTACTCAGTGAATGTTATTTTTGCACACGTGTAGCATTGTGCACTTGATCTACATCTACTATAGTGGCCACTATAATAGAGCAAAATAGAATGCCTGTTTGTTTCATTCTATTTCTACTTTAAGATGTTTATTTCACAAGTGCAATATTTAGATGTGTGTGGTCACAAGCGTTCTATTATACAGGCTGTCATGGCTAACTGCAATATTAGTGTATTGTTTTTTTCTCAAGACTTGAGTGTCATTTGCAGGAAAGTCTAGGCAACAATTGGATTGCTTTCTTTACATTTTTTTTAGCTGTGAGTTAGGTTCACATTAACCACTTGTTATTTTACACATAGAGACGGATCATGTAGATCATATTCTTTGTTGTTTAATTAGTTAAAACCTGCATTACCCACTAGTGGGTTTTTTCTTGCAAGTTTCAGTGCAAAAAAGTACATCCCTGTATCATCTGGCGAAGTGGAGTCTTTTGTTTAGCCTTGTACCTATCCAGCAAAACAATGAACTGGCATAATCCCAACTCATACTACTACCAGTACAAACATTGTCATAGCTGTAATATGAATCTGCAGGTAGCTAAAGCTAACAACTAAGTCCAGTGTTAGCTAGCTAACATTAGGCTATAACTAGCAATGCAAATGGACTTCTGATTCATACACGTAAAAGTTAGCTAGCGAGCCAGCAAGCTAACGTTCGCTAGCTAGTGCACAGTATGCCAATAGAATACACAGTGTCCATGGAGTCAAGTTGCACTTCCTACGGCTTCCACTAGATGTCAACCGTCTTTAGAAACTGGTTTGAGGATTCTACTATAAAGGAGGGGCTCATGAGACCTGTTTGAGTCAGTGGTCTGGCAGAGTGTCTCAGGCTCGTGACGCGCGCCCCCGACAGAGTTAGCTCTTGTTCCAGTGCTTTTCTTCAGACATAGGAATTGTCCGATTGGAAGCTTATTGATGTTTTATGTTAAAAACATCCTAAATATTGATTCCATACATCGTTTGACTTGTTTCTACGACTTGTAACGGAACTTTTCAAGTTTTTGTCTGGACGAAGTGCCCGCTCCTCATGAAGATGGATTACTGGGCTGAACACGCTAACAACAAGTGGCTATTTGGACATAAATGATGGACTTTATGGAACAAATCAGTCATTTATTGTCGAACTGGGATTCCTGGGAGTGCCTTCTGATGAAGATCATCAAAGGTAAAGTGAATATTTATTGTGTTATTTCTAACTTCTGTTGACTCCAAAATGACGGATATTTCTCTGGCTGGATTGGGCTCTGAGCGCCGTTCTCAGATTATGCTTTTTCCGTAAAGTTTTTTTGAAATCTGACACAGCGGTTGCATTAAGGAGAAGTCTATCTTTAATTCTGTGAATAACAGTTGTATCTTTTATCAATGTTTATTATGAGTATTTCTGCAAAATCACCGGATGTTTTGGAATCAAAACATTACTGCACGTAACGCGCCAATGGAAACTGAGATTTTTGGCTATAAATATGCACATTATCGAACAAAACATACATGTATTGTGTAACATGATGTCTATATATTTATATATATATCTATATATATATTTCTGCTTTTTGTGACTCCTATCTTTGGCTGGAAAAATGTCTGTGTTTTTTTGACTTGGCTATGACCTAATATGTTGTGCTTTCGCTGTAAAGCATTTTAGAAATCGGACACGATGGGTAGATTAACAAGAAGTTTATCTTTCATTTGCTGTATTGGACTTGTTAATGTGTTACATATTTATATTTTATAAAAAATATTTTTTAATTTCGCGCACTGCCTTTTCAGCGGAATGTTGTTGAGGGGTTCCGCTAGAGGAACGCCTGCACTAGAAAGGTTCATTACTAATGCAGTCATTCACGAGGCAAGAGGGGGACTGCCTAGAGTCAGTTCGCTGAGGCAATAGATCATCTTTGGGAGAGGTGAGAGAGAGACCGAGTAAGTGAAGGAATAAAGTTTTGGTGGCAATAAGCTTTGAAATATAGCATAATTTGCATGTTATCATAAACAAAGTACCAGGGTAGTGAATTGATGATAGCTTCAGCTGTAAGCTAGCAAGACAAGTTAGCCTACAAAGCTGGAAGTTATCGGCATCTTCTTGCATTGTGAAGTGTTCTAGCCTGTATGGACATTGTTTTGTGAATAGTAATGAACAGTTTCAACATTCCTACATGTTGTGTCGCATTATTCAAATGTGGTACGGCGATTTTGCACTATAAGGGGGACATTGGCTGCGCTGATAGACAGAGTGGAATTTTATTTTACCCCTTTTTCTCCCCAATTTCGTAGTATCTAATTGATAGTTACAGTCTTGTCTCATCACTGCAACTCTCATATGGACTCAGGAGCTTACAAGCATACAAGTATCTAAGTATCTGACTGAGCGGTGGTAGGCAGAAGCAGGCGCGTATACATTCATTCAAACAGCACTTTCATGCGTTTTGCCAGCAGCTCTTCGTGTGCGTCAAGCATTGCGCTGTTTATGACTTCAAGCCTATCTGGTGTAAGGCTGGTGTAACCGAAGTGAAATGGCTAGCTAGTTAGCGCATGCTAATAGTGTTTCAAACGTCACTCGCTCTGAGCCTTCTAGTAGTTGTTCCCCATGCTCTGCATGGGTAACGCTGCTTCGAGGGTGGCTGTTGTCGTTGTGTTGCTGGTTCAAGCCCAGGGAGAAGAGGGACGGAAGCTATACTGTTACACCGGCAATACTAAAGTGCCTATAAGAACATCTAATAGTCAAAGGAATATGAAATAAAAATGGTATAGAGGGAAATAGTCCTATAATTCCTATAATAACTACAACCTAAAACTTCTTACCTGGGAATATTGAAGACTCATGTTAAAAGGAACCACCAGCTTTCATATGTTCTCATGTTCTGAGCAAGGAACTGAAACGTTAGCTTTCTTACATAGCACATATTGCACTTTTACTTTCTTCTCCAACACTTTGTTTTTGCATTATTTAAACCAAATTGAACATGTTTCATTATTTACTTGAGGCTAAATGGATTTTTATTGATGTATTATATTAAGTTAAAATAAGTGTTCATTCAGTATTGTTGTAATTGTCAATATTACAAATAAATAAAGAAAAATCGGCCGATTAATCGGTATCGGCTTCGTCGGGCCTCCAATAATCGGTATCGGCGCTGAAAAATCATAATCGGTCGACCTCTAATGTGTAGTAGGAAACACTGTACACCAGGTGACCGTGTCAGTGTGCATGCGTCCGGCCCGCCACACGAGTCACTAGAACACGATGGGACAAGAACATCCCTGCCTGGCCAAACAAAAAGTGTGGTTGAGAGAATGCCATGAGTGTGCAAAGCTGGCATCAAGGCAAATGGTGGCTACTTTGAAGAATCTCAAATATAATACATTTGGATTTGTTTACACTTTTTTGGTTACTTCATGATTACATATGTGTTATTTCATAGTTTTGATGTCTTCACTATTATTCTACAATGTAAAAAAAATAGTAAAAAATAAAGAAAAACCCTGGAATTAGTAGGTGTGTCCAAACTTTTGTTTGGTACTGTATGTCAATAGATAGATAAACCATTTTTATATAATGCGAGTGCTAGTGGGAAAGTCACTTTCTGTCCAGCATGTCACTGGGCCATGTGATTAGAAGTCAATTTGAATTAAATAACCAAATTAGATTATAGAACATACCAGAAATATTGAAATGGAATCAACACCAACCCTGATAGATGTCTATACCAGTGTCACGACTTCCACCGAAGTCGGCTCCTCTCCTTGTTTGGGCGGCGTTCGGCTAACGCTGTCACTCTCCGCTCCATTTCTCATATTCCATTGGTTTTTGTCTTGTTCCATTACACACCTGTTTTTCATTCTATAATTACTGCATGTATTTATCCTCTGTTTTCCCTCCATGTCTTTGTGTGTATTGTTTGTTTGTGATGTGGATTATTGTCGGGCGCTTTACTTTTGCCATGTTCCGTGTTTTTGGCACGTTATTGTTTTTATGTGCTGTATTTTGTGGAATGGAATTAAAGTGCACATGTTCACTACACTCTGCTCTCCTGCACCTGACTTCGCCTCCGTACACACCATCGACAAACAGATATGAAAAACCGTTGTCATACAGGTAACATGTTACAAGGAATACACAGAGGGGCTATTTTAAATTTAGTTTATTCTTTATTCTGCTCATGTTGCATGGAGAATATAGAAAACTAAAGCAGTACAGTCAGGACATTTTCAGAAAGGTCCATCTGAGAGCTTCACTCTTCATCATGTTCTTTCTGTGACAAAGAAGATAGATAAAGGTTGAGAAAATGTGCTTCTGAAAACGTTATTATTAAATACTGTTCTTCATTTATGTTTAAATCTTACAATCAAATCTTATAATAAATAATTTACAAAAACAGTTTTGCTTGCCATTGCACAGAAAGTGACCACTGAAACCATTATGCTTTAGAAATAATGTTTAAAAAATAATTAAAAGTAAACAATAATCCAATTCATATTTGATTCTGTTTTATAATGAGTGTACATAACATTAGGAATACTTCATAATATTTAGTTGCAACCCCTTTTGCCCTCAGAACAGCCTCAATTAATCTCATTCCACAGGGATGCTGGACCATGTTGACTCCAGTGCTTCCCACAGTTGTGACAAGTTGGCTCGATGTCCTTTGGGTGGTGGACAATTCTCAATACACACAGGAAACTGTTGAGCGTGAAAAACCCCAGCGTCATTGCAGTTCTTGACAAACTCAAACTGGTGCGCCTGGCACCTACTACCATACCCCGTTCAAAGGTACTTAAATCTTTTGTCTTGCCCATTCACCCAATGAACGGCACACATACACAATCCATGTCTCAACTGTCAACTGGCTTTAAAATTCTTCTTTAACTGGGCTCCTCCCCTTCCTCTACACTGATTGAAGTAGATTTAACAAGTGACATGAATAAGGGATCATAGCTTTCACCTGGATTCACCTGCTTAGTCTATGTCATGGAAAGTGCTGGTGTTCCTAATGTTTTGTACACTCAGTGAGTATAAAAATATGTCATGTGAATGATAGTATAGCTGTTTGACATCAAATACTTACAAAGCTATTGAGGTAGAAGCTGTTGACATGAGGGAATTTGAAAATTATAATCAATATAATTATTTTGATGGAAAGAACTGACCTGAGAGCTGGCATCACAACTCTTGGCCTCACTCTTCATCCTTTCCTTTCTGTGACAGAGAAGATGGATTGTTCATGAGCATTTTTTTAATATTACTGTGTGAAGGAAAACATTTGATATACTGTGTGCTTAAAATGATATGGTTGGAAACTTCAACAGGTATGTACAGTATGTATATTATGGAAAATGGTTTGTGTTAGTTTTTAGAAATCTGTATTTTCAAAACCATCAGACCATCAAAAAATGTTTTAAACCATTTAGTTTTGCATTTATATTGAAAGTCCACAGGTTTCTTTTGCTTCAATAGAGTGATCAGAGGCATGCAACTATAGTTTTCCTTTCCTGCACATTCAGCAGAAAAAAGCTTCATTTTTAAGCTCCCGGGTGGCACAGGGGTCTAAGGCTCTGCATCAGTGCTAGAGTTGTCACTACATACACTGGTTCGATTCCAGGCTGTATCACAACCGGCCGTGTTTGGGAGTCCCATAGGGTGGCGCACAATTGGCCCAGTGTTGTTAGGGTTTGGCTTGTGTAGGCTGTCATTGTAAATAAGAATTTGTTAACTGATTTGCCTAGCTAAATAAAGGTTAAAAAAAATGATGACAACAGAAGTGCAATGCTATTTTGGGTAGCAGCTAAACAAGTAAATTAGGATTTTTTTTGCAAAAATGAATGGTCAACATATTTCTCATGTTTATCATAGAAAGAATGTAGCCAACTGTTTCCTAATGTTTTGTTCATCTTGTGTTTTACCAGAGTAAAGTACACAGAGAATTGGAGAAAAGTAGCTACACATCAGTCAGAGTGCAATCTGCTGATAGAATGCCTGTTAGTGAATGCAGGAATTTGATTGGTCTAACCACATGAGTAAGGATTTCTTATCTGAGTGGGGAAGTGCAACTGAAGCACAACATTAGTCAGAAGCCGAGCAGAAATGACAATAAGAAACATTTTAGATCTACAGTACATTTACAAAAGTGTTTTATACTTTTTTTTCTGCGTGAAAACGCAGAATTCTGCATTAACGCAACCCCTCCTGGTATGGAATACACTATGAACTTCATGCTGTCCCTATACAGATACTAAACAAGTACCTGATTCACCTTACTGTGTAATACACTCAAGAGTTTACACAACATTTATTATAGAGCCATTATGTGCCATTAAAGACTTCAATGGCCACAAAAAAAATAACTTAGGGCCCTATGAAATCTGTTAAATTTTTTGCAATAATTCATTTTTTTTCCAAATGCATTTTTTTCTGTTTTGTCAATCCAGGTTTCTGTTTTTTTGCCCAGTTTTTTTCTGTTTTTTGCTCTCAAAATTGCACATTTTTAATAGAAAAACAACTAAATTGGATGTTCTAAGTCTATATCAGGAGACCACTATATCAGGAGACCACTTTTGAGGTCTGGGAAAAATCTAATACATTTTCATTTTTGGGTGTAGATACCATTTAATTCAACTGGGCACCAGCAAGAGACTTGTTTGGTTAGTGGTGTTTCTGTACCACACATGTAATTATGGAGTTTGCAAAAAAAAAGATCGCACTGGATAGATGCAAATTATCATGATACCAGGTAGGTTTACTTTGTAGTTAACATTTAATTGAGAATGCTTTTGGGAAACCCTTTCCATCTACCAGATGACGGTTATCATTATTAGCATCATCACTAACAGCTACACAAAGTGGTAGACAAACACGCACACAAAGAAAGGGGCATTCCTGCATTGCCTCTTCAGAAAGTTTAAGGAAAATACAAATCCCTGATGGACTTTGTTAATGTATTATGATAATCTTGGGCAATACATTGATTTCCTACTAAGTTCAATAGATTGCTGCTCTTCAACTACAGGATGTACCGCAGAAAATTGTTAAACCTGTTTGTGGCACAAATTCAAGGAGTAATCTAAAACAATTTTAGGATGAGACACAATTAAATTAAAGGGGAAACAGGAATATAAATAACGATAATGCGAATAGCTATTTGATGAAATATGCCTTAAAGTTTCGTTTTTTTGCCATCTACAGTACATGGGATGTTTGCAAATGATCCTTTCGGACTCTTGAAAAAATAACTTTACTGACCTTGGAGCCGGAATCACGACTCTTGGCTCTCATCTTGTTAACCTGAGACTCAGCAATATCAGCCCTCTCCTCTGCCTCATCCAGTTCATGCTGAATCTTGCGGAACTTGCCCAAATTAGAATTGGCTTGTTCCTCCTGTGAAATGTTTTAAGCATGATTTAAGTTTTTAGAAAACACAACAATTTGAGAATTACAGATGTATTAGTTGGATGATGGAACATGTTCTACTTACAGCCTCCTCTGAAGTTCTCTTGTAGGATTTGACCTTCAGCTGCAGTTTGTCCACCAGGTCTTGAAGACGGGACAAATTCTTACGGTCTTCCTCAGTCTGTCCCCAAAAAGAAAGGAAATAATTGTCATTGGTGTGTCTTACATTTGATTCTTAGCGTGTTAATAATGCAAATCAAATTAAAATATATGATGTACCTGGTAGGTGAGCTCCTTGATGCGTCTCTCATATTTACGGACACCTTTCACAGAATCACTGCTCCTCCTTTGCTCCATTTCCACTTCACTCTCTAGCTCCCTCACCTTGAAAGAAATGATGAATGTTAACACATTAATTCCATTTACGTTGTTAGTTACCACTGCTTTTAATATTAAAGCTAGAAATATGACTATAAATATGAAAAAATGATTTAGAATTAATAGAAGATTATGTAGCTGGGCCTCAGACACTTACTCTGGACTCCAGCTTCTGGATCTGCTTCTTGCCACCTTTCATGGCAATTTGTTCAGCTTCATCCAGGCGGTGCTGCAGGTCCTTGATGGTCTGCTCCATGTTCTTTTTCATACGCTCCAGATGAGAACTGGTGTCCTGCTCCTTCTTCAGCTCCTCTGCCATCATGGCAGCATCAGTAATGGCCTTTTTGGCCTTTTCCTCAGCATTTCTACACTCCTGCACGGCCTCCTCCACTTCATTCTGAAGCTGGGATGTGTCGCCCTCTAGCTTCTTCTTCTGGCTCAACAGGCTGGTGTTCTACACATATATATGACAAATTCATTTTAATATAACCTCAGCGAATCTCAAATCGCAGACATTTTAAGGAGAACACGAATTGTTATCTATTACCGTCTTACCTGTGAGTGCAGCAGCTGAACTCTCTCACTAACATCCAGCAGTTCCTGCTCAGCCAGTTTGCGGCCTCTCTCAGTCTGCTCCACTATGGCTCTCAGCTCATCTAGTTCAGCCTGCATCAGATTGTTGCGTCTCTCTACAATAGCAATGTTCTCCTTCAGATCATCATTGCCACGAAGAGCATCATCCAGCTGCATTTGAGAATCCTGTAGAGAGAATGTATGATTTTACTATATTTTGTTTCACAGTGTGGTTTGGCTTTTTGTGAAGGCACAAGCAATGTTATTAATTCACAATGGTGTGGAGGTGTTACCTTCAGATGGGAATGAAGACCCTTAAGTTGCTTCTGGGCCTCTGCTGCCTGCCTGTTGGCCTGGCTGAGCTGGATCTCCATCTCATTGAGATCTCCCTCCATCTTCTTCTTCAGCCTGAGAGCTTCATTCCTGCTGCGAGTCTCTGACTCCAGGGAGCTTTGCAGGGTATCCACCACTCTCTGCTGGTTCCTCTTATTCATCTCCATCTCCTCATCCTTCTCCACTAGCTTCCGTTCAATGTCAGCTTTGACCTGATTGAACTCCAGCTGTGCTCTCAGGATCTTGCCCTCCTCATGCTCTAGGGAGCCCTATGAGACCACAGCCACCCATAGTTTAGAAGATTTTACATTTAAATTCTGGTACTTTCACTATCAGTAAATGTTTTCTATTCTTACCTCAGCTTCCTCTAGAGCAGACTGTATCTCAGCCTTCTCCTGCTCCAGCTGTTTACGGATTTTCTCCAGCTCATGGATGCTCTTTCCTCCCTCACCAAGTTGCTCAGTCAGGTCAGAAATTTCCTCTGTGGAAAAATGTAATTGTTCATCAGAATATTTGTTATCTCTGATGTTGTTGTATTTTCCATCTTTAATTGTCTAGGTTATGCTATTTAGTGATAAGAAGAAGGAGAAGAAGACGAAGGATAATAATAATAAGAAGGATAATAAATTTACCCAATTTCCCCAAGTGTTATTCCGCTACCAAATATGTTTTATTATGATAATTTATATAAACTCAATTGAATTATACATATTCTCTTTTACAGAAAGTGAATAGATTTGATAGTGACAGAGTCACACATTGTATAAGATACAGGGATGCAAACTAGTCACCTTTAGGCAAAATTAGTTTTGAATCCAAAATAGGTAACATACTTGATTCGTATAGATCCGATGATCATTTTTTATAAATGTTTTTGTCTAATATGGACGTTTTGATCACTACTGACTAGAGCTCGACCGATTATGATTTTTCAACGCTTTTTTGGAGGACCAAAAAAGGCCGATACCGATTAATTGACCAATTTTTATTTGTTTATTTATTTGTAGTAATGACAATTACAAGAATACTGAATGAACACTTTTATTTTAACTTAATATAATATATCAATAAAATCTATTTAGCCTCAAATAAATAATGATACATGTTCAATTTGGTTTAAATAATGCAAAATCAAAGTGTTGGAGAAGAAAGTAAAAGTGCAATATGTGCCATGTAAAACCATTTGTATTTCATATACCTTTGACTTTTGGATGTTCTTAGAGGCACTTTAGTATTGCCAGTGTAACAGTATAGCTTCCGTCCCTCTCCTCGCCCCTACCTGGGCTCGAACCAGGAACACATCGAAAACAGCAACCCTCGAAGCATTATTATCCATTGCTCCACAAATGCCGCGGCCCTTGCAGAGCAAGGGGAACAACTACTTCAAGGTCTCAGAGCGAGTGCCGTCACCGATTGAAACGTTATTAGCATGCACCCTCTAACTAGCTAGCCATTTCACATCGGTTACACCAGCCTAATCTCGGGAGTTGATAGGCTTGAAGTCATAAACAGCTAAATGCTTGAAGCACAGCGAAGAGCTGCTGGCAAATGCACGAAAGTGCTGTTTGAATGAACGCTTACGAGCCTGCTGCTGCCTACCACCGCTCAGTCAGACTGCTCTATCAAATATCAAATCATAGACTTAACTATAACATAATAACACACAGCAATACAAGCCTTAGGTCATTAATATGGTCAAATCCGGAAACTATCATTTCGAAAACAAAATGTTTATTCTTTTAGTGAAATACGGAACCGTTCTGTATTTTATTCTAACGGGTGGCATCCCCAAGTCTAAATATTGCTTTTACATTGTACAACCTTCAATGTTATGTCATAATTATGTACAATTCTGGCAAATTAATTACGGTCTTTGTTAGGAATAAATGGTTTTCACACACTTCGCAACGAGCCAGGTGGCCCAAACTGCTGCATATACCCTGACTGCTTGCACGGAACACAATTTGACACAATTTCCCTAGTTAAAAGAAAGTCATGTTAGCAGGCAATATTAACTAAATATGCAGGTTTAAAAACATATACTTGTGTATTGATTTTAAAGAAAGGCATTGATGTTTATGGTTAGCTACACATTGGTGCAACGACAGAGCTTTTTTCACGAATGCGCTTGTTAAATCATCACCCATTTGGAGAAGTAGGCTGTCAATCGATGAGAAATGAACAGGCACCGCATCTATTATATGCTACTCAGGACACGCTAGATAAACTAGTAATACCATCAACCATGTGTAGTTAACTAGTGATTATGTTAAGGTTGATTGTTTTTTATAAGATAAGTTTAATGCTAGCTAGCAACTTTCCTTGGCTTCTTGCTGCACTCGTGTAACAGGTAGTCAGCCTGCCACGCAGGCTCCTCATGGAGTGCAATGTAAGGCAGGTGGTTAGAGCATTGGACTAGTAACCGGAAGGTTGCAATATCGAATCTCTGAGCTGACAAGGTAAAAATCTGCCGTTCTGCCCCTAAACAAGCAGTTAACCCACAGTTCCTAGGCCGTCATTGAAAATAAGAATGTGTTCTTTAACTGACTTGCCTAGTTAAATATAGGTTTAAAAAATTAATACATTTGGCCACAATCGGTGTCCAAAAATAAATATAGATATAAACTAATGTTTTCCCTCTTATGTGGTTAATTTTCAGAATGAGAGAATTTGGTGAAAATGAGGCGTTGCTTGTTAAACAAGTGGTTTCAGGAATCAAGTGTAGCTGGAGCTTGGCCTGGCTTAAGTTGGATGCCACTATAGTGGTGAAAGGAACACCATACATTTTCCCTTTTTCTCACATTTTGTTGTGTTGAACTTCGCATACTGTAACATTTTGTGAGTATTTTACTTTTTACTCAGTGAATGTTATATATTTCTTTTGTTTGGACTTTTTACCCCTTTTTCGTGATATCCAATTGGTAGTTAGAGTACTGTCCCAACGCTGCAACTCCCATACGGACTCAGGAGAGGCGAAGGTCGAGAGCCATGCGAAACAGCACTGCTTCTTGACACACTGCTCGCTTAACCCGGAAGCTAGCCGCTCCAATGTGTCAGAGGAAACACCATACAACTGGCGACCAAAGTCAGCATGCATGTACCCAGCCCACAACAAGGAGTCGCTAGAGCGCGATGGGACAAGGACATCCCGGCTAGCCAAACCCTTCCATAAACCCAGACGACGCAGGGCCAATTGTGCACCACATCATGGGTCTCCCTGTCGCGGCTGGCTACGACACAGCCTGGGATCAAACCAGGGTCTGTAGTGACACCTCTAGCACTGCGATGCAATATCTTAGACCGCTGCGACTATAATCGTAGTCACTGTAATAGAGCAGAAATAGAATGGATGTTTGTTTGTACTTTACAATGTTTTTTTCCCCAAGTGCAATATTTAGTGTGTGTTTGTGGTCACATGCGTTCTATTATAAAGGCTGTCATGGCTAACTGCAGTATCAGTTGTTTATTCTGTGGACTTGAGTGTCATTTGCAGTAAAGCCTAGGCAACAAATAACATTTGATAGCTTTCCTTAACATTTTTATCTATGAGTTAGGTTCACATTAACCACTTTTTAGTTTACACAGAGACTGATCATGTCGATAATAATCTTTGTGGTTTAATTAGTACACAGTTTAAACCTGCATTTCAAGAAGGGATCAAGCCTGAAAGTCACTAGACATGTTCACTTTAAAGCAGCAAGTTTCTGTGCAAAAAAAAACGTGTCACCTTTTTGGGCCCTCACTGAAGATGACTTCCCAAACAAAGTACAATTTTTTAAAACTCCTCGACTTTAGAAGGTCATGGCTCAGCTTCTGAATGTCATAGAGACAACCAAATACATTCCCATGTGCCTTTCTCTGGCAGTTTGCTGCTTGTTTTCTATCCTAAAGCATCGCGGATGTATGCATTGTTTTAGATCAGTGTAACAATTGTGAATTGTGCCCTTCAAATCAAGGAAGGTCCCGTGTCCCCCCATGAAATGTGGGCTCCCCCTATGCCGTGCATCTAATAATGCATATCCTCTGACCTTGAAGGTTCTTGTTCTCCCTTTTCATGGACTCCAGATGATCCAGAGATTCCTCATAAGAGTTCTTGAGTTTGAAGAGTTCAGTGCTGAGAGATCTGGCCTCTTTCTGGGAGCTCTCCAGCTCAGTCTGAGCCTCTTCAAACTTCTGCTTCCACTCAGCCAGGACCTGGAAAGATAAGTGGTTTCAGTACAGTATATGATTAGGATAAGATGTACTTTATTGTCCATTAACTTACAGAGGAAAGACGGTCACAACCCAAGCCCCGAGACACACAGTTGCAGGAAGCAATGGGTCAGCTGCAGTTCTGTGCCCCTGAAGCAATTATAGGGGGTTAAGTGCCTTGCTCAAGGGCACAACTGCAGGCGATGGTAGGATGATGTCAGAAAACCTCCGGTTACCGGCTCACTCCGCACCAGGTTTTCCAGTCTGAAGTTGCTGGCCTACTTCTCTAACCACTAGGCTACCTGCTGCCCCTATCATGTACTATAATGAAGGCTAATTGGACTTGTCTACAATTAATTTTCTTACCTTGTCGAAGTTCCTTTGCTTTTTGTCCAGAGCGGCAGCAGCTGCATTGGATCTCTCCACATCCACCATGAGATCTTCAATCTCATTCTGGAGTCTGTGTTTAGTCTTCTCCAGGGAGGAGCATTTAGCATTAACAGCTTCCACAGCCTCCTCTGCATCCTGCAGACGCTGAGCCAGCTTCTTCCTGGATTAACATAGATGAGAAATATTTAAGACATCTGCCTTTTTTGTACGGTGCATTCGGAAAGTATTCAGACCACTTGACTTTTTCTACATTTTGTTACGTTAGACTTATTCAAAAATGTATTCAATTATATATTTTTCTCATCAATCTACACAATACACAATAATCAATCCACACAATAACCCATAACGACAAAACAAAAACAGGTTTTTAGCAAATTTCTTTTAAAAAATAAAAATAATACCTTATTTACATAAGTATTCAGACCCTTTGCTATGAGACTCGAAATTGAGCTCAGGTGCATCCTGTTTCCATTGATCATCCTTGAGATGTTTCTACAACTTGACTGGAGTCCACTTGTGGTAAATTCAATTGTTTGGATGTAATTTGGAAAGACACACACCTGTCTATATAAGGTCCAACAGTTGACAGTGCATGTCAGAGCTGAAACCAAGCCATGAGGTCGAAGGAATTGTTTGTAGAGCCCTGAGAGAGGATTGTGTTGAGGGACAGATCTGGGGAAGGGTACCAAAAAATATCTGCAGCATTGAAGGATGCCAAGAACACTGTAGCCTCCATCGTTCTTAAATTAAAGATGTTTGGAACCACCAAGACTCTTCCTAGAGCTGGCCGCCCGGCTAAACTGAGCAATCGGGGGAGAAGGGCCTTTTGTAGGGAGGTAACCAATAACCCTTTGGTCACTCTGACAGAGCTCCAGAGTTCCTCTGTGGAGATGGGAGAACCTTCCAGAAGAACAACAATCTCTGCAGCACTCCACCAACCAGGCCTTTATGGTAGAATTTTCAGACGGATGCCACTCCTCAGTAAAAGGCACATGACAGCCTGCTTGGAGTTTGCCAAGAGGAACCTAAAGGACTCTCAGACCATGAGTATAAGATCCTCTGGTCTGATGAAACCAAGATTGAACTCTTTGGCCTGAATGCCAAGCGTCATGTCTGGAGAAAACCTGGCACCATCCCTACGGTGAAGCATCGTGGTGGGATGTTTTTCAGCAGCAGGGACTGGGAGACTAGTCAGGATTGAGGGATAGATGAACGGAGCAAAGTACAGAGAGATCCTTGATGAAAACCTGCTCAAGAGCGCTCTGACCTAAAACTGGTGCAAAGGTTCACCTTCCAACAGGACAATGACCCTAAGCACACAGCCTAGACAACACAGGAGATGCTTCGGGACAAGTCTCTGAATGTCCTTGATTTGCCCAGCCAGAGCCCGGACTTGAACCTGATCAAACATTTCTGGAGAGACCTGAATATAACTGTGCAGCGACGCTCCCCACCCAAGCTTGAGAGGATCTATAGAGAAGAATGGGAGACACTTCCCAAATGCAGGTGTATCAAGCTTGTAGCGTCATACCGAAGAATACTCAAGGCTGTAATCGCTGCCAAAGGTGTTTCAACGAAGTACTGAGTAAAGGGTCTGAATATTAATGTAAATCGGATGTTTCAGTAATTTTTTTGCTATTAATTTCTAAAAACCTGTTTTTGCATGGTCGTTATGGGGTATTGTGTGTAAATTGATTAGGGAAAAATACAATTAATCCATCTTAGAATAAGGCTGTAACGTAACAAAATGTGGAAAAAGTCAAGGGATCTGAATAATTTCTGAATGCGCTCTATGTCAGGTAATACAAGTATCATTCATGTACTTTTGTGTGTCACTAATTCAGCCAAGGTTGAATAGCCTTAAAAGTAAGAAAACGTCCTTACTTTGCATCTTCAAGCTCCTCGGTCTTCTGGATGGCATCAGTTTCATACTTGGTTCTCCACTGAGCCACTTCAGCATTAGCCTTGGACATGCCACGCTGCAGCTCAGACTTGGCCTCCTGCTCCTCCTCATACTGCTCCCTCAGCAGATCTGAGTCATGGCGAGCAGACTGCACTGCATGGGCAAGTGCGTTCTTTGCCTGGTAAGGACATTTTGTAAAGAATCAAATTATGCCGGAGGTTAAATGAAGTTGATTATTGACACTGCATTTTTAGTATAAATACCTTGACTTCCTCCTCCAGTTGTCTCTTGAGGTCTTCAATCTGTTGAACGTTGGACTGCTTACCTCTGGTCAGTTGGGAGACCAGAGAGTCCTTCTCCTCCAGCTGTCTGGCAAGTTCACCTGTTTTAATGCAATTCTAATTATTTCAAATTATATTACTTATTTGGTTATTTGTTGTTGCTGTTCATGTGAATGTCCATATTTTTTGTTAATATACCATTCTCAGTTTGAAGCTTTGCTTTCTGCATGGTGAAATCATTGATGGATCGCTGTCCTTCCTCAGATTTCGTCCTGTATTCACTCATCTGGTCCTCGAGTGTGCGGCACATTTTCTCCAAGTTTGTCTAAAAACAGATTTGTTTTTTGAATGACAGAACACCGTCACTAGATTCCATCATTAAAAAGCATGTGCAGATAACACGTTTTGATTGCTTAGTGATACCACATACTTTAGACTTGACAATCTGCTCCATGTTGGAGGCCACATCATCCAGCTCCAGCCTGAGCTCACTCTTCTCCTTCTCCAGCTTCTGCTTCACTCTCTGAAGGTTGTCAATCTGCTCTCCCAGGTCAGCCACACTGTCAGCATTTTTCTTCCTCAGAGTGGCAGCTGTAGCCTCATGCTGCAGAGTAGCCTCTTCAAGGTCTCTGCGCACCTTCTGAAACTCAGCCTCCCTCTTCTTGTTCATCTCAATCTGGGCAGCAGTGGCTCCACCTGCTTCCTCCAGCCTCTCACTGATCTCTTCCAGCTCTCTGGCCAAGTCTGCCCTCTGTTTCTCCACCTTGGCACGGGCAGCTCTCTCAGCCTCAAGCTCTTCCTCCAACTCCTCAATGCGGGCCTGCAATAGAGGGAATTACGATTTACAGAACAAGTGTCAAGTGTACAATGTTGGAAAGAGTACTGAAATACCCTTCTCAAGTAAACGTAAACGGTAGATAATTTAAAAAGTACTCTGGGTACTTCATTAAGCTTGATAACCTTAGCAAAATGAGCTAATTATCTGAATGTTGTTACACATATTTTCCATGCATTAAATTGAAAAAGTACAGTAGGATCTAAGTTAGTTTATTTTATGAATTTCAACAAGGCAATATTTTAAAATAAATTAAACATTCAAAGCAATTAAAATCAGGGGTGCAAGGATTACTGAAATATTTTCCTTAAGTAGAATACTGTTACAAAACATTTTCCTCAACTAGAATAAAATGACTGACTTTGAAAAATACTCGGAAAAGCTACTAAATTACATTAACGAGAGTAGTTGTAATTCGTTACTTTACAACTCTGCAAGTGTAACAGAAAGAGTCCCTTTTCAATAATGCTATTGAAATACCTGCAGCTCCTTCAGTTTTTTCTGGAGTTGGGCACCCATGGCCTGCTCATCCTCAATCTTGCTGTTGAGTTGGCTCATCTCAAAGTCCTTCCTGATAAGTAAAGCACACATTTTAGAGCTTTCTGTAAAGGAATTAATTAATTCGATTTTGTGGGTTGTGATCTTACTTCTTCATTCTCTCCTCCAGTTGCTGCTTGTCGTTCTCCAGGTCCATTAGGCTCTCCTGGGTCAACTTCAAGTCTCCTTCTAGCTTTCTTTTGGCTCTCTCAAGGTCCATCCTGACCTTCTTTTCTTGCTCCAGAGACCCTTCAAGCTGATAAAGGATATATTAAACATTATTGTGCTGTAGGCTATTTTAGGATATTACTTAATTTGTTGTAATTTTTTATTTCCTATTTGGTACTCACATCATCAACTTGCTGTTCCAGTTTGGCTTTGGCCTTGGTCAGCGTGTTGACCTTGTCCTCCTCACTCTGCAGGTCATCCAACGTTTGCTGATGAGCCTCCTGCAGAGCCTTCTTCTCCTTGGTCAGCTTGGCAATGATTTCATCCAGAGCTGCCATCTCTTCAGTCAGGTTTTTAACCTAAGGAAACAATGTCATTACGTTTTCATCCAAAACAATAAATTGGAGTTTTAACAATACAATAATGAAGAACAACTTTTACCTTGTTCTCTGTGGCATGCTTTTCCTTCTCCACTTTAGCCAGAGTGAGCTCCAGATCATCAATGTCCTTCTTGAGTTCTGAGCACTCATCTTCCAGCTTCCTCTTCTTAGCAGTCAGCTCTGAATTCATCTCCTCCTCATCCTCCAGTCTTTCTGTCAGCTCTTTGGCTTTGGCCTCAAGCTGGATTTTGCTCTTGATCAGACCCTCGCATCTCTCTTCAGCATCACCAATAGTGTCTTCTGACTGTCAATGTGTCAATATATTGTAAGTATATCAAATTCTCCAAAGCTCAGAAGATTGTTTGGTGGCAAAATATTTGGAGACTACAAATGCTCCGCTGATTGTACATACCTATTTAGCAAATCATGTCTCCTCTTTCTCTGTTTTTACATTTCTCTAGTTAGCTAAGGCAATTTTGACAAAGGATTTGAGTGCAGCAATGTAACGGTAGTTCAGTTAAAGTTACTCACAGTTTGGACAGCGATCTGCAGGTCATTCTTCTCTTGGATAAGGGAGACCATCTTCTCTTCCAGCTCCTTTCTACGGGCTTCACTTTTAGCATAAGCCTCTTTAAGCTTCAGGAATTCTTCCTTCATGTTCGCCATCTCCTTCTCAGTCTCTGCTGACTTCAGCAGAGGTTTAATCTTGAAGTACATCTTCATCCAGGGCCAATTCTTGACACCCATGAAGGCACGAATGTTCCATTGGATCACAAGCAAGGCGTCCCTGTGAAATGGAACAGAAGTAGCTTTTTATACACCCTTTTCCACCTCCACCATATTGTCTGCAGAAGTTTTATCTACTCTTATTCCAACCTGCGTTCAACAATTTTCTGGAACTCAATTCTGGCAAGTAGACCACGTGATCGGGCTTGCATTCCAGTGATGATAAGAGCGAGACGGTCATCTCTCATCTCCTCAAGGGTACCCAGGAGACCAGCCTTGAAGAACACCTAATGAGACACAAAGGCCATAATGTGGTGGTTGGA
Source organism: Oncorhynchus tshawytscha (assembly GCF_018296145.1). Taxonomy (NCBI): domain Eukaryota; kingdom Metazoa; phylum Chordata; class Actinopteri; order Salmoniformes; family Salmonidae; genus Oncorhynchus; species Oncorhynchus tshawytscha. The sequence continues at coordinate 9,630,566 of NC_056444.1, forward strand.
TCATCTTGTATTCGGTAGGATTGTATTTTTCTGCCAGTTGACCACAAATAACTTGAATGTGTTATCCCCCATGTTTATAGTCATGTTTAGATTGTTGATGTCTTGCCTCTGTGCGAAAAAGGCACAAATTGACCACAAGGTGGCCTTAGAATGAGAAATTGATTTTACAACTAGCATGTTGACCAAGATTTAAAACATTTGGCACGGACTATCTCAAACAGTATGTGCACAATGCTTTTAATATCTTATATGTAGCCAGATCTGGATTTACTACATGGTGGCGCTACACCAAGTATATATTTGTATCTCTTGACTTGATCCATTTGGCCTAGAGACAGATGATATGTAGTAAGCATGATCAGTGGTATATCAGCAAGTGGCATTGCGCCGGTCGACCTGATGGTGTTGTATTCTTAATGTCATGCTTGGACCCCATAATTGCTGCTGTTGTTTTTCATCTATTTAGAGAACGTACCTTCGTGTGTCCTAATCTGTACTGGGTGTGGTCAATGTCCAGAGAGCCCAGCAGTTTTTCTGCTGCCTTTATGTTGTCCATGAACTGACCCTCAGGGATAGCATTTGGATTCAGGATGCGGTATCTGAATTTAAATCAGAAAGCAATTATCTTCAAAAATGGAACACTTGAATAGGTATACAGTGGAATTTATTTTGGACAGGAAATGCATAATGGTTTGTACCTTTGTTTGAAGTCAGCATACAGGATCCTGTTGGGGAAGCCCTTTCTGCAGATCCTGATGCCTTCCAGCACACCGTTACAGCGCAGCTGGTGCATGACCAGAGGATTCTCCATGGCCCCAGGAGTCTTGGTCTCGTTGGGGATGAGGCAACGCACAAAGTGGGGGTGAGTAGACCTCAAGTTGGTCATGAGTTTACCCAAGTTCTCCTGTAAGTATGACAAATGTAGAATTTTCCATAAATGACTCCCAGTACCTCACGAGTCACAACGGCATTTAATGCTGACATGCCAATCCACAACAAACTGATATGTCAAATTTAGCACAAATATAATACATGTGTTATTTTCTGCCATTTGAAAACATCAGAAGTATATTGATTTAAAGTCAGATCTACCCTGTGCAATGCAGACACAGTCTGGAAGGAAGAGCCTTTCTTCTTCTTTCCTCCAGCTGCTTTTTCTTCAGGTGCTGTATGATAATGACATCAATTCAATATATTATTGTCATGTACATTTGTATTTATTTCTATGGTTTGTAGTCTTTGCCGATTAAAAACACATAGTACCTCCTTCTGCACCAGCATAGCCCACAAAGAGGTTGGCCAGGAACTTAAGACTTGACTTCTGGAACAGTCCGACCACAGTCTCATTCAGCGGGTCCTTGTTCTTCACCAGCCAGTTACCAATGTTGTAATCAACAGTGCCAGCATAGTGAACCAGGGAGAAATGTGCCTCTGGTCTACCCTTAATAATCCTAGGCTTCTGGAAGCATGCATTTTTCCCCAGATGGGTGTCATACAGCTTAGCTTTGAATGTAGAATCACTGGCCTTGGGGAACATGCACTCCTCTTCAAGGATGGACATGATACCCATGGGCTGAAAGGGGAAAATGAATGAAAATAAATGAATACTAAGGCAAAAGCATAAATATGAGAATAATTTGTTGTTGAAGCACATTTATGAAGATTGCCCTTGTAATGTTTGAAATCCTAAAGATTCAATCATATAAATTAAACTACTGCGAAACTGAAGACACCAACCCTTTCAATGAGGTCAATGCAGGCAGCCAAGTCCATGCCGAAGTCAATGAACTCCCAGACGATGCCCTCTTTCTTATATTCTTCCTGCTCCAGCACAAACATGTGGTGGTTGAAAAACTGCTGCAGCTTCTCATTAGTGAAGTTGATGCACAGCTGCTCAAAGGTGTTGAACTGAAATAGAAGTTTACAGTTACTTTATTTTGTCAGCTGTAATGTTTTAGATGAATCGTTTCGTGACGTGGCCTTTTATCAAATCACTCACATCAAAGATCTCAAAGCCGGCAATGTCCAGCACACCAATGAAGTGCTGGCGAGCGTTCTTCGTGTCCAGTGAAAGGTTGATTCTTATCACCATCCAGAGGAACATGTTCTCGTAAATTTTCTTTGCCAGTGCACCAATGGAGTAGTTAACCTACAAAATATTGAGAAAATAATTTACCAAAACATAGACTCCACATAAACGCCTAGGGACAGTTTCCCAGACACAGATCAGGCCTTGGACTAAAAGGCATCGTCAATGAGGAATCACAGGCATGAACATTTTAGCAACTCTAGACAGAAGTTTTATGCTCAAAATTATTAGCTCCTGGAAATGTACAACTTTTTTGAGACTCACCTGGTCGACACTCTGACCTTTGGTGACCCACTCATTTCCTACTTTGACCCTTGGGTGACACAGCCCCTTGACCAGGTCAGCAGAGTTTAGGCCCATCAGATATGCAGCTTTGTCAATATCTGAAAAGGCAATGTTTTATGGTTGGAGGAGGCACTCTGAGCGTCATATTTTTCAGATATTACTTTATGTTAAAGTGAGAGGTTTTTAATCAGTGCTCACCCTCAGTGCCATCTGCCTCTGCTTGCTCCTCCCGCTGCTTATTCTTGAACTTCAGATTGCCGTAGTGCATGATGGCCCCAGTCAGCTTATAAATGCCATTAATCTCTTCTTGGGAGAATCCAAGCACATTAAAGGCATCCTAGTTTCGAAATAAAAGCCATTGTTTTGTATTGGAGAGAGAGTTGGATACAACTGGATTATTACCAAAACATTAGGAGCACCTGCTCTTTCCATGAAATAGACTGACCAGGTGAGTTCAGTGAAAGATTTCATCCCTTATTAATGTCACCTTCAATCGGTCTAGATGAAGGGGAGGGGATATGTTAAAGAAGGATTTTTAAGCCTTGAAACAATTGAGGCATGGATTGTGTATGTGTGCCATTCAGAGGTTGAATGGGCAATACAAAAGATTGAAGTGCGTTTAGAACGGGGTATGGTAGTAGGTGCCAGGCGCACTGGTTTGAGTGTCAAGAACTTCAATTGCTGCTGGGTTTTTCACGCTCAGCAGTCTTCCGTGTTTGTCAAGAATACCCAAAGGACATCCAGCCAATTTGACACAATTTTCAGAAGCATTGGATTCAACATGGGCCAGCATCCCTGTGGAACGCTTTTGACACCTTGTTGAGTCCATCCTCCATTGAATTGTAGGCTGTTCTGAAGGCAAAAGGGGATGCAACTCAATATTTGGAAGGTGTTCCTAAGGGTTTGACGCTCAGTGTATACAGTATGTTTTACTCACATCAGTAGCCATTAGCTCATCTGCATCATTAATGGAAGTTACAGCAATCTCTCCTTGGGAGATGAAGGCGTAGTCATAGGGATTGCTGGTGATGAGTAGCATCTCTGAAAATATTTGAACAGCACAGTTTAATTGTGTTTAGGCTGTTGAATAGACCATAACATACTATTAGGAAAATTGGCATTGTATAAAAATAACAAGACAACAGTAATATTAGAAATAGACAGGATGGCAAATTAGTCTTAATCAAGTTTAGAAAAACCTGGAGATTGTTTTTCGTGCATCAAAATGTCAATGTTGTGTGCTTAAATGGCATTTAAATAATTGCAACTTTCTCATGGACAAAGGAAATATTAAGGCATAAATCACAATACATTATGTTGTGAGTTTTACGGTTGGGAATGGGGGGTAGCACACTGCATGCGCTGGCCGCACCATAAGAATTGAATTGGAATTCATCAGAAATGTTCAGTTTAATTCAGAATGGACCTCAAGCCTGCTCAGTACACGGTTTGATGATTTAATACTCACCCAGCAGTTCTGGTTTCTTTTGGGACAGGATCTGGTAGAAGATGTGATAATCTCTCTCAGCCTTGAGCTGGAAAGTTACACGTGACTTCTCCAGTAGATCTGATCAGTATGGAAAAGTGCTTTTGGTATTAATGTGTTTCCTGTCAAAGAGACCTTCAATTCTGAGCAAATATACTATTGTACTCACAAGTCTCAATGTCAGCAGACGAAAGCTTCCCACTGACTCCAAAATGAATTCGGATGAATTTACCCTGTAAGTTATTGTCAAAAGCAGAAATGAATGAGCACACCAGATCTGGGTTCAAGTAGTAGTAGTTGTTTTCTTTTTGAATACCTTCGGTGTGCTTGATTGAGCTTGAATGGGTTTAAATCCCACCTATCTGGTAGGCTCAATTAAACACTGAAAGTATTTGAAATAAAACAAATAGTATTTAAACCCAGGTCTGTTGCACACAGTCCCAAAAGGGAAGATTAGCTGATGGACCCGAGGAAGATTAGCTGACGTCATGACATCAACTAATGGGGGATCCTAATAAAATTCTTATCCTTGTAAAATTCAAATCGAGAAGATAACAGATAAGATTAAAATATAGGACAAGATTTGAATGGTCTTTGACTGCAAACAAAGAACAAACTTACGAATCGAGAGGAGTTGTCATTCCTGATGGTCTTGGCATTACCAAAAGCCTCCAGGGCAGGATTGGCCTGGATGATTTGATCCTCCAGTGTCCCCTAGAAACCAACATCCATACAATGTGAAAATGCTGCAATGAACACCAGTACTACATTAATAAAATGAGATCTAATCAAATGGCTTTTTTTGCATTGCCCCTTTTACAACCCTGCTACTACCTGTTGTTATCATCTATGTATAGTCACTAATAACTACCTACATGTACATATTACCACAACTAACCGGTGCCCCCGCTAATTGACTCGGTACCGGTAACCACTGTATATAGTATCGCTATTGTTATTTTACAGCTGCTCTTTAATTACTTGTTACTTTTATTTCTTATTTTTATCTCTATTTTTTTTTAACTGCATTGTTTGTTATGGGGCTCGTAAGTAAGCATTTCACTGTAAAGTGTTGGATTCTGCGCATGTGACTAATAAAATTTGATTTGATTTGATATGCTCAACCAGCCATTAACTTTTTTTACTTTAGGATAGATATTGATGATCACAGGGCTCGACATTAACGCTTGGACAAGAAGAATATAGATTTAAGTTGTCCGACTGGACAAGTAAAAAGAATCACAGAATAACCACAATGTGTGTCATCAGTGGATCAGTGTCCTCTGGATGCAATGTGTTGCACACTGTTCTCCCAATCTCTGCAGAACAAATCAGAGTATAATTATTGTAGGCCTTCATTGACAGGCATGAGTTGTCTTTCATTCATGCAGTCGCAAGAAAGCCACATTGCTAGTTAGTGAGTTATTTCCGCAATTATACCAACATTTTGATCATTAATGAAAATCCTGGAAAGGTCATGTTGTTTGCATCACCTACATGTGCCAGTGGGCCTTTGCCAGAGGAGAGAGAGACAACAACAGACAGTGGCAACCCATCATTCTGCCTGTTTTAGCTAATGCATGTTTAGCTAATGTATTTATTTGCTCATTTTGAATGTCATTTTGGAATTAATTCACGTTACATATCAGTTTGCAAACAATGTTAAAAATAAAATTAATAATTTAGTTAATAAAGCCGGATACAAACATGTTCTCTTGAGTAAGACAGGTCCAAATTGTTTCAACCTAGCTCAGTGCTTCCTGTGGTGGAGGGGCAGCCAGCGAAAGCACAGAGCGTAGCCAGCGAAAGCACAGAGCGTAGCACAGAGCAGCCAGCGAAAGCACAGAGCGTAGACGTTGGTCATTTTCTCTAGTTGCGCTGTGATTGGGAGAGCTAGATAGTTCAAGCCCCTAGGTTTCTGCCATAGATTTACATTAGATGTGCCTGTCCAAGAAGGCTCAAGGTCAAGATAAAATGATGTCAAATCACGTTATATCTACAGTAGCTTTGATTGGACTGTTGTCAACATCATACTTTCAAAATCTTAGCTAGCTAGCTAGGCAAGCAGTCATCATCATGAATCACGTCGACAATCTTTTCAATCTCTGTCATATGAAGATAAATTATACACAAAACGTATTGGTGCTCATCGGTCATTGGACATAAACATTACACAAAAGTCATACATCGCAAATTCAACAATGGAAGGAATGAGTGGCTAATTGCGATGCAAAACAATCACTATTTTGCTTCCCCTGCCTGCAATTCGGTGGAGAGGGTGTGGTCCAAGTCTGGGTTTAAGGGTTGAAAACATCTGTCTGAAATGGTCTCTTTTCCAAGCTTAAAAGGATAAACATTCACAAGCAACACCATGGGCCAGAAAAGGTTGAATACATTGGCCAATCTGTCAATCCATCATGGATTCTGCCTGGTTCAAAACAACTCGGAACTCAGAACTGGGAAATCTCCGACTTCAGTGTGTTCAAGACAACTGGGAACTATGGGGGGGGGAAATGAATTCTGACTGGGAAATTGTGTTTTGAACGGACGTCAAACTCGGAATTCCAGTCAGGAACTTGGATCTCTTTCTAGAGCTCTGACTTCCAGACCTAAAGATCCCTGATATCATGATTCAACCCTGTTTTTTTCAGAGTTCCCAGTTGTCTTGAAAGCACTATAAATCTAGAGAATGACAGTCTTTGATGACAATCTACAGAACTAAAATGTAATAATGTTCAATAATGGCTAAAAAGTCAAAACGGCATTTGTCATTATTGAAGAAGAATGCTTTTTATCGAGTTACACAAATCCACAAGGAGTCAGTAGAAACCACATTTATTTAAGCAAGTCAGCCATATCAGCTATGTTTTTTTTTAATGAGGCTAAATGTAAGAAACCTCCGCTCTCGGGACAGCTTTATGTAGGCCCTAACAGTTTGTGGGCACTGTTTGTCACCGTTTTAGTGCAATTAATGTATTGTGTTGTGTAGTGGCTTTGCTGGCATATATCCCAAAACATGTTATAGAGTTTGCCCACCAAGATTTACATGCTAACTAGATAACAAGCCAAACTACACAATATGTTTTGAATTGGCTATCTCGCTAGTTAACTATTTAGCAGGTATTAATGACATTGTCATGTCCGATGTCCTAAAATAACTTTCCACCGTCACTCCTGTGTCACCGCAACTGGCTCGGCAGGTCATAACCTGTACCCACGCACATTGACTCGGTACTGGTACACCCTGTATATAGCCTCGTTATAGTTATTTTATTGCTACTCTTTTCAAGGACAAGTGACTTGAGCTTTCGGACAAGTAAAACAAAAGTTTTACTTGCATTCTATTTTCTGTTTACCTTTTTTTCTTCTGCAGCGCTTTTCTTTCCACTGACAGCAGCAATGCTGGCAAAATACTGGATGACCCTCTTGGTGTTCACAGTCTTTCCAGCACCGGATTCTCCACTGGGATTGAAAATACAAACGTCTCAGAATTTATCTTAATTTTAAATAGCCTCAAATCAATATAACCTTTGGTTGATGTACTTACGTGATAAGAACAGACTGGTTTTCCCTGTCTGTTGAAAGAGAAGTATCAGTAAATGTGTCATTATACAAAAATGATTTGATATGCCAATGTAGATGAAAAGGAAAAGTGATATTTTACCTGACAACATGTACTGGTAGGCATTGTCAGAGATGGAGAAGATGTGAGGAGGAGCTTCTGTCCTCTTCTTGCCTCTGTATGCATTGACAACAGACTGATCGTACACTGGCAGCCACTTGTAGGGGTTGACAGTGACACAGAACAGCCCTGAGTAGGTCTGTGGAAGACGAGGGAGATGCAGATTTAGTTTCATTCATTTGAATGAATGTTTGATTTAATGGAGATATTAGCAGTCAGGCTTGACTTACGTAGATCATCCAGGCTGCGTAACGCTCTTTGAGGTTAAACAGCACAGCAGGCTCGTGCAGGAAGGTGAACATCGCCATGTCCTCAATTTTATCAAACTTTGGCGGGTTCTGGGGGTGAACGTCATCCTCCTTCACAGTAACAGTCTGAAAGATGGGCAAATTAAATGATTTTGTTTCATTTTCAAGGTGTAGAGGTATTCACTTTTGAGACAAATCCTATCTTGATTTTTCACAAATCATCAATCGACATGTAATGCCTGATTTGCATGAAAGTTAAAGATCTCAAGTCAGGATTCTGCTCTTAGTTTTATATATATAGTGTACAACAATGTGGACACCCCTTCAAATTAGTGGATTCAGCTATTTCAGCCATACCTGTTGCTGACAGGTATATAAAATCAAGCACACAGCCATGCAATCTCCAGTAGAGCTCTGTGACTTTAAACTTGGTACTGTCGTAGGGGATGCCACCTTTCCAACAAGTCACATTTTTGCCCTGCTAAAGCAGCCCTGGTCAACTGTAAGTGCTGTTATTGGGAAGTGGAAACGTTTAGGAGCAACAACAGCTCATCGCGGAGTGGTAGGCCACACAAGCTTACAGAACGGGACCGGCGAATGCTGATGAGGGTAGCTCGTAAAAATGGTCTGTCCTCGGTTGTAACACTCACTACCGAGTTCCAATCTGCCTCTGGAAGCAACATCAGCACAAGAACTGTTCGTCGGGAACTTCATTAAATAGGTTTCCATGGCTGAGCAGCCGCACACAAGCCTAAGGTCACTATGCATTGCCAAGCGTCAGCTGTAATGGTGTAAAGCTTGCCGCCATTGGACTCTGGAGCAGTGGAAACACATTCTCTGGAGTGATAAATCAGGATTCACCACCTGGCAGTCCAACTGACGAATCTGGATACCAGGAGAATGCATTGTGCCAACTGTAAAATTTGGTGGAGGAGGAATAATGGCCCGGGGCTGTTTTTCATTGTTCGGGGTAGGCCCCTTAGTTCTAGTGACTGGAAAACTTAACGGTACAGCAAACAATGTCATTCTAGACAATTCAACTTTGTGGCAACAGTTTGGGGAAGGCCCTTTTCTGTTTCAGCATGACAATACCCCCGTGCACAAAGTGAGGTCCATACAGAAATTGTTTGTCAAGATTGGTGTGGAAGAACTTGGCTGGCCTGCACAGAGCCCTGGTCTCAACCCCGTTGAACACCTTTGGGATGAATTGGAAAGCTGACTGCAAGCCAGGCCTAATCGTCCAATATCAGTGCCCGATTTCACTAATGAGTGCCCAACCTCACTAATGCTCTTGTGGCTGAATGGAAGCATGTCTCCGCAGCAATGTTGCAACATCTAGTGGAATGCCTTCCCAGTGGACTGGAGGCTGTTATAGCAGCAAAGGGGGGACCAACTCCATATTAATGCCAATGATTTTGGAATGAGATGTTCGACAAACAGATGTCCACATACACTACATGACCAAAAGTATATTTTAAGAAGATTTTTAATAGTAAAATATTTACCTTTCCAAACTCAGTATCAACGGTGACTTTAGCCCCATCTCTGCTGGTGATTGTGGCCTTGACGTACTCAACCTCAGGGTCTGGCACATAGCACTCTCTCTTTATGTCAAAGGGTCTAGTCTGGCATTCCATACGCTCCTTGTCTGACTTACGCAGATAGGAAGCTGCGGCACCAAACTCTGCCATCAAACTGTCCCCCATTCTTAAACCTGTGCAGACAGAAACAGAGCATTGAATGCAGTATGGATATTATTTACACACAGTACCAGGTTGAAATTAATGCCAACCCCAAACTCTGCCTTCAACATGTCACACATTCTTAAATTTGTGAAACAGAGCTTTGAATGCGTACAGTGGGTTTCAAAATTATTATTATTTTATACTAATACAATTGCATAGAGGAAGAGATTTTTGTTTAACAAGTCATGTTTTTTTCCTCAAAAAGGTAGGGATCAAAATGATTGACACCTAAAGATTCTTATAAATGAAGTAGTCAAAAGTTTAGTAATTGGTCCCATATTCCTAGCATGCAATGATTAAATCAAGCTTGCGACTCTACAAACTTGCTGGATGCATTTGCAGTTAGTTTTGGTTTTGTTTCAGATAATTTTTTGCCCAATAGAAATTAATGGTAAATAATGTATTGTGTCATTTTGGAGTCACTTTTATTGTAAATAAGACTAGAATATGTTTCTAAACACTTCAACATGAATGTGGATGTTTTACAGCCCTTTGATTTTGCCTTAATACTTCACTAAATTAATTTTAAAAAGTCGGTCCCAAACATTCTCCCTAAAGACCTAAATGAATTGGAATATTGGATATTAGTATCACTTTATGTCTGTTTTGTATATGAACAGTATACTGTACCAGCATGGCAGACCAATAGAACTTTAAAATATATGGAGTGGCTGTGGATCCGACTTTTTCTGGATTTTTTGTCTGCTGTGCTAAAACATCCGGAGCTTCCCGAAGCCTCTGCGCATGTGCGGATCACGTGCTGCGCGTGTGCATATTCTCACCTTTAGATGCAGCGAACAGGCTACTCAGGCGAATGGTCACGGTGCTTGTTATGTGATCTTGCAGACACTGATTCAGCTTTGATCTAACTTTATTATTAAACAAGTGCCATTCGCTTGAGTAGCCTGTTCTCTGCACATAAAGTAGAGAAAATACACTTTCGCAGAACGGGATCTGCACATAAGCTTCGGAAAGCTCTGCATCTTTGAGTGAGGCCGAAAAAGTTGGATTCGCAGCCACAGCCCAAAATAATAGCCTAAAAAAGTCATGAGGGTCGAGGCAGAACACCGGTGGGCTACTAGATTTAGAACCCTAGATTGATAAGACTATCTGAACAATATGAAGGTCAGCAAACCAATAACACATTGTAAATAAACCAAAACGTGTGAGGTTCACAGCAGACCAAAAGTAGCTAGGTCCACTGTAGCTCAAACCTACAGCTTCATGTACAGCTCAAATCTACAACTACATGTAATTACTATACAGGAAAGACGTATTATGCATCATATACAAGTTGACTAGATTGATGAGTAGACAACAAAATAAAACATTAGTATAGTAATGTATAGTTTTCATGGAACACATTGAAAGTCTTCATGCAAACCACTAAGAGGCTGGTTGTAAAACCTATATTTAAAAACCTATATACCTATATACTAATAGAAGACTATTAGTCTTACCTGTCCTTGGTCACACCTTGAATACGTTTGGTGGAAAGGATCTCGACTGAGAATGAAATAGACAAATACAAAGACAATATCAATCAACTGAACACATATGTGTGGTAATGACAATTGTTTGGTCCTGTGATGATTATCTTTGCCCTCCTCAGCAGACTGCCTCTATATGCTTACCTTCAGGATGTCCAGTGCCTTGTGTCTCCCCCTAGTCTGTCTCCCCTGGTCTCCATCACTCTATATAAAGAGTGTTGCTCAGCCCTATATGGAGATGGGCCATCTATTGTAATAAATGAGTCTGATTATTTTAGAAGATCTGTATTTGGAAGTAGAGGGTGTGTTTCTCAGACCAATGAGGTGGGAGGAGGGGAGCAAAATCCCAAGGTGCATGTACAGCATCACCCTTTGCTGTAACTCCTTTTTTGGATTGTCACTTTACGAGATGGCTACATGACGACGTTAGGACATTTCAGAGACTATTTTAGCACCCTCCTTTATAGAGCCGTTTCAGGCACCATGTATATCCAACACTTATCAATCTGGTATGTTTGAGCATTGGAAATCCCTTGCATTTAGTGTTTTGGTGCAATATGTCAGCAATGCCAGTAAGGGGGAGTAGTCATTTTTTGAGTTTTGCATTTTATGTTCTAGTAAATGTTTGGCAACAAACTTGGATGTCTCTTATGAACACTTTTGTTGTTTGCGTGTTGTGATCGCTTAAGGTCATTGAGATGACATGATAGTCTTCTTGCATGGTGTGAAATCATTGCAAGACAACTGCAGCTGTCCTCATTTGTTCACAAAGGCAAGGTCACTGTCCTATGCATTGTCGCCGAGATTCCCATCTACTGTAAGCATAACCCTAGGCCCCATCTTGTTGACGTGGCATTGTCTACTTTTTATCCTTGAGGACAAATATAAACCTGTGAAATTCTTATTGGATTCCTTCTCCTGTGGCCCTCACCATGTGACATTGTAATAGCTGCAACCTTTTCATGTAAATATTTCCAGGCCACAAATGGAAGAACACAAGCCACCTTCCTCAAGCAACTCATGTTGGGGGACTCAACATCAAATAAAATTGTATTTATCACATGCTTCGTAAACAACAGGTGTGGACTAACAGTGAAATACTTACTTACATGAGTTGTTAACAAAACTTACACCCAGGGTGTCATACCTAAGTTAATTTTTTTATTTTACAAATAATTATTTAGTACTCCTTCAAGAAAAAATGTGTCCAACAGGCCAGATACTCGTAAAGCTTTCACTTTCAAAGACAATATCACATTTAAACGTTGGAAAATAACCTTTTATAGTTTTACCCCCTTATTTATTAGCATCTTTCGTGTAAATTATGGATCAACTCAGTCTTAATACAATTCTATTCTCACAAAAACATTTAATTCTATTCCACTCTCTCTCTTTACATTTCCATTAGACTAAGTGGATATCTGATAAGGTGCTGAGACAAGGGGCATGGGGTCTTAGAGTTGTAAGTGCCACACTGTTAAAGATCAAGATAGCTGTCAGGGCATCATGTACAATATGGGGAAAGTCAAGCTGTTAAGGTGATGATGTAGGGGTGACATAGCTGGAAAGTGTGTTACCTCCTTCAAGACCTGTGCATTATAGTATACTGGAGGCCTTTAGACTCTTTCAACTTCACACCTTGTGCCTCAATTCAGCCTTGAGGTTCTGCAATAGCTTCCAAAGCTGAACATACCATCTCCTGCCCTTCAATGACTTGCTAAGGGTCCCATTCCCAGCTGTTGTGTGTTTGTGTAGAGGGGAGAAGGGGTGGCTGTGCCCTCCACTGCCGTCTCAGTGTGTGTGGTGTGGGGCCTGGTGGCTGGGTAAGTGTGTGTGTGTGTGTGTGTGTGTGTGTGTGTGTGAGGTCTCGCTATATGGTGTCAATTCCTGAATGGGTTTTAAGGGGGTTATTTGAGTCTTGCTTGATGTACTTGAACACATGAACTCACCTTAACCTATTCTCCTGTCATCCTTTTTCTCCATAGAATGACAGACTGCCAGTCCATCTCCATGGCTCCCCCAGGCTGAGACCATCTCTTTCCTCACCAAGGCACGTGGGCTCCCTGACAGGGAGTGAGTGAATGAGGTAGGCTAGTAATGCAGGAGAAGCCTCCAAAAACATTCCTCTAGCAATCAGCACTGACCAAGGTAAGTCATAATGACATTATCTGTAACTCGTACATAACTGTCAGTATGTGGTATTCAATATGTAGGTGCAGTGATTTCATCTTTTAAGAAATAAGTGTGGCTATTATTATCAAATTGGAAATTAGTGAGTGACATGGTCTGTATCCCAAAGACGGAACGAAAAGCCTTTATTTTACAGGACCTTACTCCCATTTAGTTTTTGGTATAGATCATTTGTTGTGAGTTCTGATAACTTACCAGTAGTGGCATTAGAAGCCTGTAAAGAGGTGGATAATAGTTCAGTTTATTTTCTACCTTCCCCAAGTGGACAAAATTGGAAGTACAGGGAGAACTGCAGCCCAGGAGGTCACTTCACAGTCCCTGTACTTTCACCCTTACTGTAGGAAGGGTAACATGAAATATGACCTTCTTTTTGTTCAAGTATTAGTTATTATTTTTTAAAGATTTTTTATTAAAGGTAAGTATTAACACTTTTCAAAACTATACTGAACAAGAATATAAACGCAACATGCAACAATGTCAATGGTTTTGTTGAGTTAAAGTTCATATAAGGAAATCAGTCAATTTAAATAAATTCATTAGACCCTAATCTATGGATTTCACATGACTGGGCATGGGTACAGCCCACCCAGTGGGTAGCCAGGCCCAGCCAACCAGAATGAGTTTTCTCCAAACAAAAGGGCTTTAATACAGACGGAAATACTCCTCCGTTTTATCAGCTGTTCGGGTAGCTGGTTTCAGATGATCCCGCAGGTGAAATAGCCGGATGTGGAGGTCCTGGCCTGGTGTGGTTACATGTGGTCTGCGGTTGTGAGGCCGGTTAGACATACTACCAAATTCTCTAAAACGATGTTGGAGGTGGCTTATGGTAGAGAAAGTAACATCAAATGATCTGTCAACAGCTCTGGTGGACATTCCTGCAATCAGCATACCAATGGTACACTCCCTCAAAACTTGAGACATCTGTAGCATTGTGTTGTGTGACACAAGTACACATTTTAGGGTTGCCTTTTATTGTACCCAGCACAATGTGCAACTGTGTATTGATCATGCTGTTTAATCAGTTTCTTGATATGCCACACCTGTTAGGTGGATGGAATTTCTTGACAAAGGACAAATGCTCTCTAATATGAATGTAAACAAATTTGTGCACAACATTTCAGAGAAATACGCTTTTTGTGCTTATGGAACATTTCTGGGACGTTTTATTTCAGCTCTTGAAACATGGGACCAACGCTTTACATGTTGTGTTTGTATTTTTGTTCAGCATATTTCATGTAAAATAAATTGTATATGAATTATCAAAACATTTACTACCATGAAAGTCCTTAAAATATGGTTAAACATACACGCAGAACCAAGGCTACTATAAAATAATCAATTACCAAAATACAGTATATTCATCAGAACTGCTCTGTGATGTAGTGATATTATCCTGTGATTACATTATTGGTGGATTATTAAACAAACTAATTGGTCAATTAAACTTTTGCAGTTCACCGTCAATAAACCAAGTTATTGAATACCAAAACTGTTTTCAGTGAGAAGTTAGGGCTGGTCAAAAGCCAAAAAAGACAGGAAATTAAAATAAGCATCACAGCACAACCTCACCCATGCAATACCAAGGTTTTCCAGCCCACAGCTGTGATACTTGCTACATTAAAGTGTAGAATACTACTACTAAACTATTAGACTAGGGGTATTCAAATCCATCCTTCCCTGGAGGTCTGCTGGTTTTATGTTGTACCTGATAATTAATTGCACCCACCTGATGTCCCAAGTTAAAGGGAAGAATATCTATATATATATATTTTTTTTAAGTAGAGGATCTGGCTATGAAGTCCAGATTTGAATTAGAATGTACTAGAGCATACTACATAAAGAAGGAATATTAAATTAATAGGCATGCATAATAAGTTTAAAGGTCCAATGCAGACATTTTTATATCTCAATATCAAGTAATTTCTGGGTAACAGTTAATGTAACGCTTTTCTTCCGTTGAAGGAGAGGACCAAAGCTCAGCGTGGTTAGTGTTCATCTTATTTAATAATACATTCAAACTGAACACTTCAAGTTACAAAAACAACAAATGTGTTAACCGAAAACAGTACCGTGTAGTGTAACACAGACACGGAAACAATCACCCACAAAAACACAGTGAAACCCAGGCTACCTAAGTCTGATTCTCAATCAGAGACAACTAACGACACCTGCCTCTGATTGAGAACCATACAAGGCCGAACACAGAAAAACAACCTAGACACACAAAACATAGAATACCCACCCAGCTCACGTCCTGAGCAACACTAAAACAAGGAAAACACAAAAGAACTATGGTCAGAATGTGACAGTTAAACACCTTTTGATTGTTTTCAATTAAAATGGTCAAAAAATAGACAAATAAAGCTTCTTAGAAAATAGTAATTTAAAGCAAGAATTTAGCTAGGACTGTCTGGAAATGGTCTGAGTGGGAAGGGGAAAACTGAAAACTAGCTGTTATTGGCAGAGGTTTGGAACCCTCTTTCTTATTGGTCTATCAACTAATTTACTGTTGCCAATGTCAACAGGCAGGCCAAAACTCCATCCCACCAATACACACTGACATTTCAGCTCTTACACTAAAAGGGCATAATAATTGTAACAATTGTACAGTATAAGTCCAACCTCATAGTGTGGAAATATATATAAAACACAGGAAAATATAGTTTTTGACTGCACTGGGATTGAAGAGTAAATACTATTATTGTGAGTAGTGTAGGCCTATAGGATTTGCATCTTCAAATCAAATTTTATTGGTCACATACACATTGTTAGCAGATGTTAATGCGAGTGTAGCGAAATGCTTGTGCTTTTAGTTCCGACCGTGCAGTAATATCTAACAAGTAATCTAACAATTTCACAACAACTACCTTATACACACAAGTGTAAAGGAATGATTAAGAATATGTACATATAAGAGATTTGTTTCAGCTAGAAAGCATTGTTTGACGACTTATTACCAAAAAAACATTAAACAATGATATTACTCATAGTTACATTTTAATTAGCATCTTTCAAAAGTGCAATGAAGAAATGAATAGAGAAGCATCAACAGAAGCAGAATACAGGTATGGTTGTGATTGAATTATAACCCTTAATATAGGAGGTGTCTTTATTAATGGGAGTGTAGCTGTTGCTGTCTCTCAAGTTGCTGGTTTGTGTGGTGTTGTTTTGGTTCACTATATTTAAGCCAAATCTCAAATTTTCATGTAAATGGCATGTTATAGAAGGGTCCAGACATTTTTTTTGCAATTTCACTTGGTTTCGAGAAACTTACCACTGTGCTGCGCAGGCTACTGGGAGAAACAGCACAGCTGGTAGGGGAAATCGCTCCATTCGCACAAAATCGCACAAAATGGAATATTACATTGCTGAGTGCTTTTCTCTGATTGAGATGGATAGATTCTGAGGTACATTGATATCTGAGATAAATAAAGCAATTTAAGATCATTACTAATAATAATTACTGCAATGTTCGTCCTTGAACGAAAGCATCACTAAAGGTGAATGGAGGGAATGTATTCATTATTTCAAGTTTACTATAACCAATGCATGCTTGTCAAGGCCATAGAGAGTAAACATTTCTGAGAAGCATTCACTTGGAGAACCAGCTGGTGCGTGTGATTGAACCATAGTTGAGGATGGGAATGCGGATGCTATGCCTGAGGGCAGGAGGCTACAACAGCAAGCAAATAGTTAAGTTTTAGGTCAGGGGTCAATAGCTGCGTTGCCACCTTTTAGCACCATCTAAAAGGAGGGACTGCTCCAAAGTAAGTCGTTGAATCCTTAGAAAGGGAAAGGGGGATACCTAGTCAGTTGTACAACTGAATGCCTTCAACTGAAATGTGTCTTCCGCATTTAACCCAACCCCTCTGAATCAGAGAGGTGTGGGGAACATCCACGTTAACTGCCTTGTTCAGGGGCAGAACGACAGATTTTTACCTTGTCAGCTCGGGGATTCGATCCAGCAACCTTTCGGTGACTGGCCCAACGCTCTAACCACTAAAAGACCTCTTCACTGAGTAAATGTGGTTGTTTAAAAACAAAAACAACTTGGTCTTGTAATGTACGAAAAAGAGACTGTAGTTTCAATGGGACCCCTGCTTAAATAAAGGTTCAATGAGGTCCCTTGTCTTGTTTGAACCTACTGTAAGAATGTCTTAATATATCTTAAGTCATTAATTGTGCTGTCTAAAGTGTTCACGCAACCATAGTATGCGGCTTAGGGAATTGGGAACAGCCCCCAGCTGTTCAGACCAGACTCGTCTTCCAATCAATCTGCCTTAGCACACACACTAGTCACACTCTGTTGCAGCGCTCCGTAACTTCATGCTTGTGTGGCCTTATTCATCTGTGCTTCCCTTATTTGAAGGAGCAAGATGGCCTGCTGCCTCACTCTCACCTTTCCTTTAATGAATATGTCTGATCTGATTCCATTCCTGTAGGTGCAGCTCCACTGAGGACCGGAATTCTTATTGAAATCCTTATCATGAGGTGGGTCAACTTTACAAATCCTGTATTAGCCTGTTAATATGGATAGTAATACATAATGTGTGTTATTCCCTTTTTTGCTCATAAAGAAGGCGCTATACATGGTATCCGACATTAACATTTTTATTGAATTCTGGTTGGGGTTCATTCGGATTGCTTTGGCTGGACTGACAGAATTATTAAAGTACCTTTTTCCATTACTTCCATGCTTCTCTCTACTAGTGTTACAGTGTATACTGGTAGCACGGTAATATCACGGTACCAAAACGTCATGATACTTCAAACATTGCAGAATACCTTAGTACCGTTTCATATTTTTCAGCCCTACCGATCTAAAGAACATGCCTGGCGCCTTTTATAAAATATTTACAAAGTCAGTTTTGTTTATAAATTCTGTTGAATTTAAGCAATAGCCACTAGTCCCCCGCACATTGACTCTGTACCAGTAACCCCTGTATATAGCCTCGCTATTGTTATTTTACAGCTGCTCTTTAATTATTTGCTACTTTTATTTCTTATTTTTTGACTTATCTGTTTTTTACTTAGCACATGTTTTTCTCAAAACTGCATTATTGGTTAAGGGCATTTATTTATTTATTGGTTAAGTAAGTATTTCATTGTTAGGGCCACACCTGTTGTATTTGGCGCATGTGACAAATAACATTTTATTTGATGGTCTCTTGTATGCGCAGGTCGCATTCCCTACCAGCCCTCACTCACCTGCTTCTCTCCACTCTTCGTGCGCATTTATTCCTCCGTCAGTTAAATTTTTAAAAAATTTAGCAGCAGAGTCTTCTGCTGTTAGATTTGTACATGTGTTACATTGGAGCAGCGTGCAAAGCAAGCAATGTTGATACATTGTATAATTTCATCGCCTGTTTTAACCAAGAGCA
The DNA here is from genome assembly GCF_018296145.1 of Oncorhynchus tshawytscha. NCBI lineage: Eukaryota > Metazoa > Chordata > Actinopteri > Salmoniformes > Salmonidae > Oncorhynchus > Oncorhynchus tshawytscha. Next base: position 9,649,162 of record NC_056444.1, read on the forward strand.
CAGGCCAATCTGAGTAGACTTTGCAAGTTCACTGTCGTGCAGCCTCTTGAGTGTCAGAGAAGGACAATGGAGCATTGCTTCACAACAGCCATGCTTCCAGCTTTACAGCAAAGAAGATGGCTTGTTTCTAGTCTAAACGGTAAAAGAAATATGGCCCATACGACAAAAATATGCCCATAATACCGGCGATTAATTGTTTTGTTTTTTATCTATCGGCATTTGCACGCATTTATGAACATTTCACAAACCATGTTGCAGGCCGTTTTAAACTAATCCCGGGTAGATAATTATGTGCTTAATAACAAACAACGTTGTTCAGTCATGTTACCTAGCTTACAACCTGGTAACTTGTTGGTTGACACAGGAAGAAAGGAAAAGTGTCTGCTAGTCATGAGATGTGCTTCAAAGGTAGGATTCATATACAGTGCATTTGGAAAGTATTCAAGACCCCTTGACTTTTTCCCCCCAAAAATACATTACAGCCTTATTCTCAAATTACTCATTAATCTACACACAATACCCCATAATGACAATGCAAAAAAAGGATTTTAGACAACAGAAATGCCTTATTTACATAAGTATTCAGACCCTTTGCTATGAAACTCGAAATTGAGCTCAGGTGCATCCTGTTTCCATTGATCATCCTTGAGATGTTTCTACAACTTGAAAGGCACACACCTGTCTATATAAGGTCCCACAGTTGACAGTGCATGTAAGAGCAAAAACCAAGCCATGAGGTCGAAGGAATTGTCCGTAGAGCTCTGACACAGATCTGGGGTACGGTACGAAAAAATGTCTGCAGCATTGAAGGTCCCCAATAACACAGTGACCTCCATCATTCTTACATGGAAGAAGTTTGGAACCACCAAAATTCTTCCTAGAGCTGGCCGCCCGGCCAAACTGAGCAATCGGGGGAGAAGGGTTTTGGTCAGGGAGGTGACCAAGAAACTGATTGTCACTCTGACAGAGCTCCAGAGATCCTCTGTGGAGATGGGAGAACCTTCCGGAAGGACAACCATCTCTGCAGCACTCCACCAACCAGGTCTTTATAGTAGAATGGCCAGGCGGAAGCCACTCTTCAGTAAAAGGTACATGACAGCCTGCTTGGAGTCTGTCAAAAGGCACCTAAAGGACTCTCAGACCATGAGAAACAAGATTCTCTGGTCTGATGAAACCAAGATTGAACTCTTTGGCCTGAATGCCAAGTGTCACGTCTGGAGGAAACGTGTCACCATCCCAAGGTGAAGCATGGTGGTGGCAGAATCATGCTTTGGGGATGTTTTTCAGCGGCAGGGACTGGGAGACTAGTCAAGATTGAGGGAAAGATGAATGGAGCAAAGTACACAGAGATCATTGATGAAAACCTGCTCCGGAGCGGGGCGAAGGTTCACCTTCCAACAGGACAACGATCCTAAGCACACAGCCAAGACAACGCAGAAGTGGCTTCGGGATGTCCTTGAGTGGCCCAGCCAGAGCCCGGACTTGAACCCATCTCTGGAGAGACCTGAAAATAGTTGTGCAGCGACGCTCTCCATCCAACCTGACAGAGCTTAAGAGGATCTGCAGAGAAGAATTGGAGAAACTTCCCAAATACAGGTGTGCCAAGCTTGTAGCCCAAGAAGACTTGAGGCTGTAATCGCTGCCAAAAGTGCTTCAACAAAGTACTAAGTAAAGGATCTGAATACTTATGTAAATGTAATATTTTAATACGATTGCAAAAACTTATAGAAATCTGGTTTTGCTCTGTCTTTATGGGGTATTGTGTGTAGATTGAGGGGAAAAAAATATTGAATCCATTTTAGAATAAGGCTGTAACGTAACAAAATGTGGAAAAGATCAAGGGGTCTGAATACTTTACGAATGCACTATAGGCCTAATGTAAGCCTAAACAAAATAACAATTATAAATATATACATTTGTTTCTTGTGCTCCTTAAATTCTGTTTGTTGCTTAATGTTTTAAAAGTTTGGAGTTGAGTAATGTCATTGTTGTGTGTAAGCTTTCATGCAATTTTCCCTTCATGACAATGACATGCAGATCATGATGCATATATATTCATTCCTCCAGCCAAATGTTTTTTATTTGTTTTTTTTAACCTTTATTTAAATAGGCATGTCAGCTGAGGACAAATTCTTATTTACAATGACGGCCTACCCCGGCCAAACCCAGACGACGCTGGGCCAATTGTGCGCCGCCCTATGGGACTCCTAATCACGGCTGGATGAGATTCAGCCTGGATCACAGGTAGGCCTTTGCAAATATGAGCAAATCAGCCATTCTATGCAGCATTCTATTACACAGTGAACAGTGGGAAGTTAAATTCAATGTGTTGTATTGAGTAGAAGTGTGAATTTCAGTGACAGATTTTTTGAGAACGGGAACAAGTGTCAGGGGACGTAGCCAACAGGATGCTAAGCCACTGATCTTTGATGATTTTATGTTGTGTAAATTCACTTGCCACATAATTGTCGCTTTGTTGATTTCTTTCAAGAGAAAATCAACAAACGCCTAAAACTCTAGCGCCTTTTTGTCAGTAGATAAAGATACTCCATGGATGTAATGTTGGGTCACATGCAAATATGTTCTAATATTAATCAAATTCTCATGAAACCTAGGCAAACTAAATACATTGTTCATCGGTGTGGGTAGTAGTTTCACTTTCTGTCTAATTAGGTATTTTCTGAACAATGTACCTGTCCATTTAGGGCAGTTCCCAACCTTTTTCGATTACGGTACGACAAACTGAATTTTGCTCTGCCAGAATACCACTGAAGTACCCGCTCCTGCATTTGACCAGTAGGCCTATGGTCTCATGAGTCTTCCCAAGTACCCACTGTGGATAGGCTAAGTACCCCCAGGGGTCCTTAGTACCCCTGGTTGGAAGCCACTGATTTAGGGGACACAATTTGGCCCAGGAGCACCACCAGAGATGTTTGTCTATTTTCCTGATTCTCTGTGGGGTCCCCTAAATCTCAGTATATTCTATGAAAACCAGTGTTTACTTAATTTAGTTAAATAACAGTTGATTTCATGCTAATAAAATGTCTAGAATTCCTGTTTGTAATAGAAACAAGCAAAACACAGAAGGCCTATTTTAAATTGACTTTATTCTTTATTCTGCTCATGTTACATGGAGAATATAGAAAACTAAAGCACTACAGTCAGGAGATTTTCAGTAAGGTCCATCCAAGAGCTTCACTCTTCATCATGACATTTCTGTGACAGAAGATGGATAAAGGTTCAAATTGAATTAACTATTGTGAACACTAAAAACATTCTTAGAATATTCTGTGGGTCATCAACTATTAATTAAACAATGGGGCACCTTGTTTGAGTTTACAGAGTACACTACAAACATCATGCATTACACAAACTGTTTACTAGTAAATTAAAGATTTTACAAAAATAATTAAAGAAGCAACGATGTCTGGTGTTTATCTAAGTAAATGTCTAGTATTTATAAGTAAATAAAAATGCGTTGCTTGCCATCACAGTAAGTCACCACTTAAACCAATAAATATTATGCTTTTGAAAAAGTATTTTTTAACCCATGACAGGAAATATTATTCAAATGTATAGAATATAATAGAATAACACTTTATAGGTAGTTGTATGGTTATTGGACATCAAATACTTACAAAGATATTGATGTTGGGGCCATCGTCATACATGACAAATGAAAACCAATATAATTATTTTGATGGAAAGAACTGACCTGGGAGCCGACATCACAACTCTTGACCTCACTCTTCCTCCTTTCCTTTCTGTGATGGAGAAGATGGATTGATTATGAGAAAATGTTTTATACTGCCATTTATACTGTGACCTCTGGTTGAAATTTTACAGTTGGGAACTTCAACAGGTATAGTTACTTAGTAACAATTTAACAAATAATTAATGTATTACTTATTTTCTTCAGGAATCAATGGGTGAATATAGAGAATTGAAATGACCATTAAACAGAGTCCCAGATCCCAGACTTCCCAGAGTCCCAGATCCCAGCTATTTAAGGTTGAGGATTTTGCCATACATTACAAATGGGAATCTGCTTAATTATAACCATTACAACTATGTACATTGAAACAGCAACTTCACTGACCTTGGAGCCGGAATCACGACTCTTGGCTCTCATCTTGTTAACCTGAGACTCAGCAATATCAGCCCTCTCCTCTGCCTCATCCAGTTCATGCTGAATCTTGCGGAACTTGCCCAAACTGGAATTGGCTTGTTCCTCCTGTGAATAATGTTAAATATGAATGTTAAAAATCCTGTGAATAATGTTAAGTTTCTTGCAAACAACAATTTGAGAATTACAGATGTGTTAGTTGGATGATGGAACATTTTCTACTTACAGCCTCCTCTGAAGTTCTCTTGTAGGATTTGACCTTCAGCTGCAGTTTGTCCACCAGGTCCTGAAGACGGGACAAATTCTTACGGTCTTCCTCAGTCTGTCCCCAAAAAGAAAGGAAAAAATTGGTCATTTGTGTGTCTTGCATTTGATTCTTAGCGTGTTAATAATGCACTGTCAAATTAAAATATATGATGTACCTGGTAGGTGAGCTCCTTGATGCGTCTCTCATATTTACGGACACCTTTCACAGCATCACTGCTCCTCCTTTGCTCCATTTCCACTTCACTCTCTAGCTCCCTCACCTAAAAATAAATTATGAATGTTAACACATTAATTCCATTTACGTTGTTAGTTACCACTGCTTTTAATATTAAAGCTAGAAATGTGACTATAAATATGAAAAAATGATTTAGAATTAATAGAAGATTATGTAGCTGGGCCTCAGACACTTACTCTGGACTCCAGCTTCTGGATCTGCTTCTTGCCACCTTTCATGGCAATTTGTTCAGCTTCATCCAGGCGGTGCTGCAGGTCCTTGATGGTCTGCTCCATGTTCTTTTTCATACGCTCCAGATGAGAACTGGTGTCCTGCTCCTTCTTCAGCTCCTCTGCCATCATGGCAGCATCAGTAATGGCCTTTTTGGCCTTTTCCTCAGCATTTCTACACTCCTGCACGGCCTCCTCCACTTCATTCTGAAGCTGGGATGTGTCGCCCTCTAGCTTCTTCTTCTGGCTCAACAGGCTGGTGTTCTACACATATATATGACAAATTCATTTTAATATACCCTCAGCGAATCTCAAATCGCAGACATTTTAAGGAGAACACGAATTGTTATCTATTACCGTCTTACCTGTGAGTGCAGCAGCTGAACTCTCTCACTAACATCCAGCAGTTCCTGCTCAGCCAGTTTGCGGCCTCTCTCAGTCTGCTCCACCAGGGCTCTCAGCTCATCTAGTTCAGCCTGCATCAGGTTGTTGCGTCTCTCTACAATAGCAATGTTCTCCTTCAGATCATCATTGCCACGAAGAGCATCATCCAGCTGCATTTGAGAATCCTGTAGAGAGAATTTATGATTTTACTATATTTTGTTTCACAGTGTGGTTTGGCTTTTTGTGAAGGCACAAGCAATGTTATTAATTCACAATGGTGTGGAGGTGTTACCTTCAGATGGGAATGAAGACCCTTAAGTTGCTTCTGGGCCTCTGCTGCCTGCCTGTTGGCCTGGCTGAGCTGGATCTCCATCTCATTGAGATCTCCCTCCATCTTCTTCTTCAGCCTGAGAGCTTCATTCCTGCTGCGAGTCTCTGACTCCAGGGAGCTTTGTAGGGTATCCACCACTCTCTGCTGGTTCCTCTTATTCATCTCCATCTCCTCATCCTTCTCCACCAGCTTCCGTTCAATGTCAGCTTTGACCTGATTGAACTCCAGCTGTGCTCTCATGATCTTGCCCTCCTCATGCTCTAGGGAGCCCTATGAGACCACAGCCACCCATAGTTTAGAAGATTTTACATTTCAATTCTGGAACTTTCACTATCTGTAAATGTTTTCTTACCTCAGCTTCCTCTAAAGCAGACTGTATCTCAGCCTTCTCCTGCTCCAGCTGTTTACGGATCTTCTCCAGCTCATGGATGCTCTTTCCTCCCTCACCAAGTTGCTCAGTCAGGTCAGAAATTTCCTCTGTGGAAAAATATAATTTTACATCAGAATCTTTTTGTGACAACTAGTAGGGTTGGGCTGTATCCAGATGTTCATACCGGGGTATACGGTATTACCGTTGGTGCATATTTATTTGGCACATCTTAGATAGTTAAATTTACAGTATTGAAAATCATACCATCGGTATTTCAAAATACCCCGGTATACGATACATATGAAAAAACACCCAAGCCTAATAACTACAATATTTTTGTGATCTCTATAACCTATCAATCTTTAATTAACTAAGTTATATAGGCAATAATGCACATTCTCTGACCTTGAAGGTTCTTGTTCTCTCTCTTCATCGTCTCTAGATGATCCAGAGATTCCTCATAAGAGTTCTTGAGTTTGAAGAGTTCAGTGCTGAGAGATCTGGCCTCTTTCTGGGAGCTCTCTAGCTCAGTCTGAGACTCTTCAAACTTCTGCTTCCACTCAGCCAGGACCTGGACACGTAAGTGGTTTCAATACAGTATATGATTAGGATAAGAGGTACTTTATTGTCCATTAACTTACAGAAGAACGATGCTCACAACCTAAGCCCCCGAGAAAACACGGGCAGAATGCAATGGGTCAGCCGCAGTGCAACTCCCCTGGAGCAATTATAGGTGTGAAGTGCCTTGCTCAAGGGTATGTAGGATGATGACAGCAACCTTCTGGTTGTCGGCGAATTCAACGCCAGATTTTCTCATCTGAGCTGGGATTCAAGGCCTGCTTCTCTAACCACTAGTCTACATGCTGTCCCTATTATGTACTATAATCAATCAAATGTATTTATAAAGCCCTTCTTACATCAGCTGATGTCACAAAGTGCTGTACAGAAACCCAGCCTAAAACCCCAAACAGCAAGCAATGTAGGTGTAGAAGCAGGGTGGCTAGGAAAAACTCCCTAGAAAGGCCAGAACATAGGAAGAAACCTAGAGAGGAACCAGGCTATGAGGGGTGGCCAGTCCTCTTCTGGCTGTGCCGGGTAGAGATTATAACAGAACATTGCCAAGATGTTCAAATGTTCATAGATGACCAGCAGGGTTAAATAATAATCACAGTGGTAATGAAGACTAATAGGAAGGCTAATTGGACTTGTCTACAATTAATTTTCTACCTTGTCGAAGTTCCTTTGCTTTTTGTCCAGAGCGGCAGCAGATGCATTGGATCTCTCCACATCCACCATGAGATCTTCAATCTCATTCTGGAGTCTGTGTTTAGTCTTCTCCAGGGAGGAGCATTTAGCATTAACAGCTTCCACAGCCTCCTCTGCATCCTGCAGACGCTGAGCCAGCTTCTTCCTGGATTGACATAGATGAGAAACATTTAAGACATCTGCCTTTTTTCTGTCTGATATTTAATGGTTCTATATCAGGTAATCTATGTATCATTCATCATGTACTTTTGTGTGTCACTAATTCAGCCAAGGTTGAATAGCCTTAAATGTAAGACAGAAACCTTGCTTTTTTTTGTAAGCTTCAATATTGCAAATAGATTGTGGCTTCTATCAATGTAATTGTCTGCATACTTTCCAATCCCCCATAAATATATTTTTTTAAAGATATATTATTAAATATATATCTTTTTTTAAATATGTGTTTGTTTATTATTTTCCCCCAACCCTACCATCCCTCCCCTAATTGGAGTAAACTAATGGACGACAACAACAACACTTAGGCTCCTACTTCCATCTTATACATACTATATACATTTTACAGACACAGTATATTTTACATTAGTTATCTTTAGTTTGTTTTCAGTCCCATCTTTCAGCTACCCTCAACCCCACCCATCTATCTCTGAACACCATACAGTTGTGAAGTTTCACAAAAGTTCTGAACTTTTCTTTCTATTCTCTTAGTTTCTACAGATTGTAAATTAAAAATAACCATTTTTGCTAAGTGTGTTATTATTTTATTGATCGATTGACTATGACTTTTCAGATGACCCAGTAGTGCTATTTGCAGAGTTAACCAGGTAAATGTTGCAATCCTTCAGCCATTCCTGAATCTGTATCCCCCATATATATAACATTCTATTGGTTACAATACTTTTGTATAATAATTTAAATTAAGCGTCCTTACTTTGCATCTTCAAGCTCCTCGGTCTTCTGGATGGCATCAGTTTCATACTTGGTTCTCCACTGAGCCACTTCAGCATTAGCCTTGGACATGCCACGCTGCAGCTCAGACTTGGCCTCCTGCTCCTCCTCATACTGCTCCCTCAGCAGATCTGAGTCATGGCGAGCAGACTGCACTGCATGGGCAAGTGCGTTCTTTGCCTGGTAAGGACATTTTGTAAAGAATCAAATTATGCCGGAGGTTAAATGAAGTTGATTATTGACACTGCATTTTTAGTATAAATACCTTGACTTCCTCCTCCAGTTGTCTCTTGAGGTCTTCAATCTGCTGAACGTTGGACTGCTTACCTCTGGTCAGTTGGGAGACCAGAGAGTCTTTCTCCTCCAGCTGTCTGGCAAGTTCACCTGTTTTAAGGCAATTCTAATTATTTCAAATTATATTACTTATTTGGTTATTTGTTGTTGCTGTTCATGTGAATGTCCATATTTTTTGTTAATATACCATTCTCAGTTTGAAGCTTTGCTTTCTGCATGGTGAAATCATTGATGGATCGCTGTCCTTCCTCAGCTTTTGTCCTGTATTCACTCATCTGGTCCTCGAGTGTGCGGCACATTTTCTCCAAGTTTGTCTAAAAACAGATTTGTTTTTTGAATGACAGAACACCGTCACTAGATTCCATCATTAAAAAGCATGTGCAGATAACACGTTTTGATTGCTTAGTGATACCACATACTTTAGACTTGACAATCTGCTCCATGTTGGAGACCACATCATCCAGCTCCAGCCTGAGCTCACTCTTCTCCTTCTCCAGCTTCTGCTTCACTCTCTGAAGGTTGTCAATCTGCTCTCCCAGGTCAGCCACACTGTCAGCATTTTTCTTCCTCAGAGTGGCAGCTGTAGCCTCATGCTGCAGAGTAGCCTCTTCAAGGTCTCTGCGCACCTTCTGAAACTCAGACTCCCTTTTCTTGTTCATCTCAATCTGGGCAGCAGTGGCTCCACCTGCTTCCTCCAGCCTCTCACTGATCTCTTCCAGCTCTCTGGACAAGTCTGCCCTCTGTTTCTCCACCTTGGCACGGGCAGCTCTCTCAGCCTCAAGCTCTTCCTCCAGCTCTTCAATGCGGGCCTGAAATGGTTGGAATTGAAATGTTTTGTTAAGAACAGAACATAAACAAGTGTAACACAATGATGACCTTTTCAACAATACTTTTAAAATACCTGCAGCTCCTTCAGTTTCTTCTGAAGTTGGGCACTCATGGCCTGCTCATCCTCAATCTTGCTGTTGAGTTGGCTCGTCTCAAAATCCTTCCTGATAAGTAAAGCACAGATTTTAGAGCTTTCTGTAAAGGAATTATTCATTAGATTTTGTGGGTTGTGATCTTACTTCTTCATTCTCTCCTCCAGTTGCTGCTTGTCGTTCTCCAGGTCCATTAGGCTCTCCTGGGTCAACTTCAAGTCTCCTTCTAGCTTTCTTTTGGCTCTCTCAAGGTCCATCCTGACCTTCTTTTCTTGCTCCAGAGACCCTTCAAGCTGATAAAGGATATATTAAACATTATTGTGCTGTAGGCTATTTTAGGATATTACTTAATTTGTTGTAATTTTTTATTTCCTATTTGGTACTCACATCATCAACTTGCTGTTCCAGTTTGGCTTTGGCCTTGGTCAGCGTGTTGACCTTGTCCTCCTCACTCTGCAGGTCATCCAACGTTTGCTGATGAGCCTCCTGCAGAGCCTTCTTCTCCTTGGTCAGCTTAGCAATGATTTCATCCAGAGCTGCCATCTCTTCAGTCAGGTTTTTAACCTAAGGAAACGGATCAATGTCTTTACGTTTTCATCCAAAACAATCAATTGGAGTTTTAACAATACAATAATGAAGAACAACTTTTACCTTGTTCTCTGTGGCATGCTTTTCCTTCTCCACTTTAGCCAGAGTGAGCTCCAGATCATCAATGTCCTTCTTGAGTTCTGAGCACTCATCTTCCAGCTTCCTCTTCTTAGCAGTCAGCTCTGAATTCATCTCCTCCTCATCCTCCAGTCTTTCTGTCAGCTCTTTGGATTTGGCCTCAAGCTGGATTTTGCTCTTGATCAGACCCTCGCATCTCTCTTCAGCATCACCAATAGTGTCTTCTGACTGTCAATGTGTCAATATATTGTAAGTATATCAAATTCTCCAAAGCTCAGAAGTTTGTTTGGTGGCAAAATATTTGGAGACTACAAATGCTCCGCTGATTGTACATACCTATTTAGCAAATCATGTCTCCTCTTTCTCTGTTTTTACATTTGTCTAGTTAGCTAAGGCAATTTTGACAAAGGATGTGAGCGCAGAAACGTAACTGGTGCAGTTAAAATTACTCACAGTTTGGACAGCGATCTGCAGGTCATTCTTCTCTTGGATAAGGGAGACCATTTTCTCTTCCAGCTCCTTTCTACGGGCTTCACTTTTAGCATAAGCCTCTTTAAGCTTCAGGAATTCTTCCTTCATGTTCGCCATCTCCTTCTCAGTCTCTGCTGACTTCAGCAGAGGTTTAATCTTAAAGAACATCTTCATCCAGGGCCAATTCTTGACACCCATGAAGGCACGAATGTTCCATTGGATCACAAGCAAGGCGTCCCTGTGAAATGGAACAGAAGTAGCTTTTTATACACCCTTTTCCACCTCCACCATATTGTCTGCAGAGGTTTTATCTACTCTTATTCCAACCTGCGGTCAACAATTTTCTGGAACTCAATTCTGGCAAGTAGACCACGTGATCGGGCTTGCATTCCAGTGATGATAAGAGCGAGACGGTCATCTCTCATCTCCTCAAGGGTACCCAGGAGACCAGCCTTGAAGAACACCTAATGATAAACCAAGGCCATACTTTGGTGCATGGATTGTCTTGTATTTGTACGATTGTATTTTTCTGCCAGTTGACCATAAATAACTTGAATGTGGTATCTTCCAGATTTACAAAACGTAGTAGTCATGTTTAGACGGCTAATTTCTTGCCTCTTTGAAAATGGCACAAATTGACGACAAGTTGGCCTTGTAATGTGCAATTGATTTTACAACTTCTGTCCCAGCATGACCGAGAGTGAAAAAAATGTGCACGTTTTTAAAAAACATGTACAGAATGTCTATCTCAAACAGTATGGCCACAATGCTTTTGATATCTTATATATAGCCAGATATGGATCTACTACATGGTAAAAATTTGCATTTCTTGACTTGATCCATTTACCCTAGAGACAGATGATATGTAGAAAGCATGCTCAGTGGAATATCATCAGTTATTTCAACAGGCATTTATCAGGTAAACCTAGTGGTAATATACTGCTTGGACCCCGTAATTGCTGCTGGTCCAACAGGTCTAATTGCTTTTCATCTATTTAGGGAACGTACCTTAGTGTGTCCTAATCTGTACTGGGTGTGGTCAATGTCCAGAGAGCCTAGCAGTTTTTCTGCTGCCTTCATGTTGTCAATGAACTGACCCTCAGGGATAGCATTTGGATTGAGGATGCGGTATCTGAATTTAAATCAGAAAGCAATTATCTTCAAAAATGGAACACCTAAATAGGTAAACAGTTGAATTTATTTTGGACAGGAAATGCATATTGATTTGTACCTTTGTTTGAAGTCAGCATACAGGATCCTGTTGGGGAAGCCCTTTCTGCAGATCCTGATGCCTTCCAGCACACCGTTACAGCGCAGCTGGTGCATGACCAGAGGATTCTCCATGGCCCCAGGAGTCTTGGTCTCGTTGGGGATGAGGCAACGCACAAAGTGGGGGTGAGTAGACCTCAAGTTGGTCATGAGTTTACCCAAGTTCTCCTGTAAGTATGACAAATGTAGAATTTTCCATAAATGACTCCCAGTACCTCACGAGTCATAACGGCATTTAATGCTGACATGCCAATCCACAACAAACTGACATGTCAAATTTAGCACAAATATAATACATGTGTTATTTTCTGCCATTTGAAAACATCAGAAGTATATTGATTTAAAGTCAGATCTACCCTGTGCAATGCAGACACAGTCTGGAAGGAAGAGCCTTTCTTCTTCTTTCCTCCAGCCGCTTTTTCTTCAGGTGCTGTATGATAATGACATCAATTAAATATACTATTGTCATGTACATTTGTATTTATTTCTATGGTTTGTAGTCTTTGCCGATTAAAAACACATAGTACCTCCTTCTGCACCAGCATAGCTCACAAAGAGGTTGGCCAGGAACTTAAGACTTGACTTCTGGAACAGTCCGACCACAGTCTCATTCAGCGGGTCCTTGTTCTTCACCAGCCAGTTACCAATGTTGTAGTCAACAATGCCAGCATAGTGAACCAGGGAGAAATGTGCCTCTGGTCTACCCTTAATAATTCTAGGCTTCTGGAAGCATGCATTTTTCCCCAGATGGTTCTCATACAGCTTAGCTTTGAATGTAGAATCACTGGCCTTGGGGAACATGCACTCCTCTTCAAGGATGGACATGATACCCATGGGCTGAAAGGGGAAAATGAATGAAAATAAATGAATACTAAGGCAAAAGCATAAATATGAGAATAATTTGTTGTTGAAGCACATTTATGAAGATTGCCCTTATAATGTTTGAAATCCTAAAGATTCAATCATATTAATTAAACTACTGCGAAACTGAAGACACCAACCCTTTCAATGAGGTCAATGCAGGCAGCCAAGTCCATGCCGAAGTCAATGAACTCCCAGACGATGCCCTCTTTTTTATATTCTTCCTGCTCCAGCACAAACATGTGGTGGTTGAAGAACTGTTGCAGCTTCTCATTAGTGAAGTTGATGCACAGCTGCTCAAAGGTGTTGAACTGAAATTGAAGTTTACAGTTACTTTATTTTGTCAGCTGTAATGTTTTAGATGAATCGTTTTTTTACGTGTCCTATTTATAAAATGTACATCAAACACTCACATCAAAGATCTCAAAGCCGGCAATGTCCAGCACACCAATGTAGTGCTGGCGAGCGTTCTTCGTGTCCAGTGTAAGGTTGATTCTTATCACCATCCAGAGGAACATGTTCTCGTAAATTTTCTTTGCCAGTGCACCAATGGAGTAGTAAACCTTCAAAATATTGAGAAAATAATTTACCAAAACATAGACTCCACATAAACGCACAGGGACAGTTTCCCAGACACAGATCAGGCCTTGGACTAAAAGGCATCATCAATGAGGAATCACAGGCATGAACATATTAGCAACTCTAGACAGAAGTTTTATGCTCAAAATTATTATCTCCTGGAAATGTACAACCTTTTTGAGACTCACCTGGTCGACACTCTGACCTTTGGTGACCCACTCATTTCCTACTTTGACCCTTGGGTGACACAGCCCCTTGACCAGGTCAGCAGAGTTTAGGCCCATCAGATATGCAGCTTTGTCAATATCTGGAAAGGCAATGTTTTATGGTTGGAGGAGGCACTCTGAGCGTCATATTTTTCAGATATTACTTTATGTTAAAGTGAGAGGTTTTTAATCGGTGCTCACCCTCAGTGCCATCTGCCTCTGCTTGCTCCTCCCGCTGCTTATTCTTGAACTTCAGGTTGCCGTAGTGCATGATGGCCCCAGTCAGCTTATAAATGCCATTAATCTCTTCTTGGGAGAATCCAAGCACATTAAAGGCATCCTAGTTTCGAAATAAAAGCCATTGTTTTGTATTGGAAAGAGAGTTGGATATAAGTGGAATAAATCAAAATCAAATCACATTTTATTTGTTCACATGCCCTGAATACAACAGGTGTAGACCTTGCTGTGAAATGCTTACTTCCAAGCACATACAGTGTTCATGAACATATTTTACTCACATCAGTAGCCATTAGCTCATCTGCATCATTAATGGAAGTTACAGCAATCTCTCCTTGGGAGATGAAGGCGTAGTCATAGGGATTGCTGGTGATGAGTAGCATCTCTGAAAATAATCGAACAGCACAGTTTGATTTGTGTTCAGGCTGTGGTATAGGCCATAACATAATATAGTGTAAGGGCCCCCCCCTACCGACCAGGGTGCACCCTACAGTTTGGGAACCGCTGGTCTAAGATCCCTTCCAATGTGTTATCCAATGTCATTTTAGAAAAACGCTCAGTGTCACAAGGATTTTGTTAAACAAAATCTCTTTCTCTGAGCAATTGAATTAGTATAAAATGTATATAATAAAAAAAATGTAGTATTTGTATTAAAGTATTTGTTTTGCTCATCTTTATCATGGGATCCAATAAATCTGTACCCCACTGTAATCAGTAGTTCTCAGTTGAATTCAGAATTAGACCTTAAGCCTGCTCAGTAGTGTTTGATGATTTAATACTCACCCAGCAGTTCTGGTTTCTTTTGGGACAGGATCTGGTAGAAGATGTGATAATCTCTCTCAGCCTTGAGCTGGAAAGTTACACGTGACTTCTCCAGTAGATCTGATCAGTATGGAAAAGTGCTTTTGGTATTAATGTGTTTCCTGTCAAAGAGACCTTCAATTCTGAGCAAATATACTATTGTACTCACAAGTCTCAATGTCAGCAGACGAAAGCTTCCCAGTGACTCCAAAATGAATTCGGATGAATTTACCCTGAAAGTTATTGTCAAAAGCAGAAATGAATGAGCACACCAGATTTGGGTTCAAGTAGTAGTTGTTTTCTTTTTGAATAGGTGTGCTTGATTGAGCTTGCGTGGTGTAGTGGAACTGATGGAATAGTCTCAAAAGTTTAAATCACACCTTTCACACTCTAGGCAGGCTCGATCAAACACAAAGTATTTGAAAGAAACAACAAATAGTATTTAAACCCAGGTCTGTTGCACACATACAGTCCCAAAGGGAAGATTAGCTGATGGACCCGAGGAAGATTAGCTGACGTCATGACATCAACTAATGGGGATCCTAATAAAATTATTATCCTTATAAAATTCAAATCGAGAAGATAACAGATAAGATTAAAATATAGGATAAGATTTGAATGGTCTTTGACTGCAAACAAAGAACAAACTTACGAATCGAGAGGAGTTGTCATTCCTGATGGTCTTGGCATTACCAAAAGCCTCCAGGGCAGGATTGGCCTGGATGATTTGATCCTCCAGTGTCCCCTAGAAACCAACATCCATACAGTGTGAAAATGCTGCAATGAACACCAATACTACATGAATAAAAATGGATTTTGTCAACATATGCACATCCAGCCATGAGCAATGTTTCATTTGGGATTGATAATGATGAATATTTGCATTCTGTTTACCTTTTTTTCTTCTGCAGCGCTTTTCTTTCCGCCGACAGCAGCAATGCTGGCAAAATACTGGATGACTCTCTTGGTGTTCACAGTCTTTCCAGCACCGGATTCTCCGCTGGGATTGAAATACAAATGTTGATGTTTCAGAATTTATCTTATTCTTAAATAGCCTCAAATCAATATAACCTTTGGTTGATGTACTTACGTGATAAGAACAGACTGATTTTCCCTGTCTGTTGAAAGAGAAGTATCAGTAAATGTGTCATTATACAAAAAAAAATTGATATGCCAATGTAGATGAAAAGGAAAAGTGATATTTTACCTGACAACATGTACTGGTAGGCATTGTCAGAGATGGAGAAGATGTGAGGAGGAGCTTCTGTCCTCTTCTTGCCTCTGTATGCATTGACAACAGACTGATCGTACACTGGCAGCCACTTGTAGGGGTTGACAGTGACACAGAACAGCCCTGAGTAGGTCTGTGGAAGACGAGGGAGATGCAGATTTAGTTTCATTCATTTGAATGAATGTTTGATTTAATGGAGATATTAGCAGTCAGGCTTGACTTACGTAGATCATCCAGGCTGCGTAACGCTCTTTGAGGTTAAACAGCACAGCAGGCTCGTGCAGGAAGGTGAACATCGCCATGTCCTCAATTTTATCAAACTTTGGCGGGTTCTGGGGGTGAACGTCATCCTCCTTCACAGTAACAGTCTGAAAGATGAGCAAATTAAATGATTTGTTTCATTTTCAAGGTGAAGAGGTATTCACTTTTGAGACAAATCCTATCTTGAGATTGCACACAATGTTGAATTTTCACAAATCAACCATTTACATGTAATTCCTGATTTGCATAAAAGTTAAAGATCTCAAGTCAGGATTCTGCTCCTTGTTATCTCTTGTGAGAAGAATGTTTATAGTCAACAGTAAAGCGCATAACTCAATTCAGTTTATAACTAACTGTTCATCAATCATAGAGTTATCCTAGCAGAAAATGTATTATCTTGTGATTTTCTCCAGGTCATATATTTTCAGAAATGCTTTTCCCCAAAATATTTACCTTTCCAAACTCAGTATCAACGGTGACTTTAGCCCCATCTCTGCTGGTGATTGTGGCCTTGACGTACTCAACCTCAGGGTCTGGCACATAGCACTCTCTCTTTATGTCAAAGGGTCTAGTCTGGCATTCCATACGCTCCTTGTCTGACTTACGCAGATAGGAAGCTGCGCCCCCAAACTCTGCCATCAATGCGTCCCCCATTCTTAAATCTGTGCAGGCAGGAAAAGAGCATTGGACACATACATATGTATATATTACACACAGTACCAGGTTTGAGTTGGAATAATATAATGTATTTGTTGTAGATATGTATGTATTTGTGTATATATTATTAGGTTACATTTACTAAACTATAGATTTACATGTGGCTGTCTTCTCACTGTTGCCAAGGTGTGTTGTATGCTAGGATTCTCATAGCAAACTGTTCTCAAACTCAAAGCTGCAATATGTCACTTTGTAGGCGACCCAACCAAATTAACATAGAAAAATGTGTTATAGATATGTCATGATCATTGAAAGCAAGGCTAGGGAGCGGTATATCTGTTCTATATGCACTATTTCTATGCTTCCCGTTCTTAAGTTTTGTTTTTGTGTATTTTACTTTCAGTTTTCTACAGCTTCAAAAAGCTGAAAATATCAATATTTTGGGTTATGTAAAAGTTATTTCACCTCGTTTTAGATGGGACAATGATTCTCTACACTATACTTGTAAATTAGCCTTAATACTTAAATTATTATTATTTTAAAGACCTAAATCAATTGAAATATTAGTATCACTGTATGTATATACTGTTTATGTGAGTAGTATTCTGCAGCATGGCAGACCAATAGAACTTTTAAATAATAGCTTTTAAAAAATGGTGTTGTGTCAGAACACCAGTAGGCTACCCGATTTAGAACCCTAGATTGATAAGACTATCTGAACAATATGAAGGTCAGCAAACCAATAGCACATTGAAAATAAACCAAAACATGTGAGGTTCACAGCAGACCAAAAGTAGCTAGGTCCACTGTAGCTCAAATCTACAGCTTGTGTTAGTGATGACACTGACTACATGTAATTACTATACGGAAAGACGTATTATGCATCATATACAAGTTGACTAGATTGATGAGTACAGACCAAAATAAAAAATGGCATTAGAATAAGAATTTGGATTATGATTCTTACCTGTTGTTGGTTACACCCTGGATACGTTGGAAAGGATCTCTACTGAGAATGAAATAGACAAATATAAAGACCAATATCAATCAACTTGCTAGTTTAAATGTGGTAATGACAATTGTTTGGTCCTGTGATGATTATTTTTGCCCTCCTCAGCAGACTGCCTCTATATGCTTACCTTCAGGATGTCCAGTGCCTTGTGTCTCCCCTGGTCTGTCTCCCCTGGTCTCCATCACTCTTTATAGAGTGTTGATCAGCCCTATATGGAGATGGGCCATGTCAGGACATGAATTAGACTGATTATTTCAAAAGATCTGTATTTGGGGCTAGAGGTGTATACCTCTTTTGACCTATCAGGCTCGTTCTAACAACAGGCTATTCCAGGGTGGACAAAGGAGGGGAGAAATTGGCTGCATTGAAAGCCCACTTGATCATAGGGCAGTCTCAGGCACTGTAGTCATCTAAAAATGCCAAGCATGTATATTTGACCAATGGGAATTAATCCAATTATATATTTTAACGTGCACTGACACAAAGTAAGTTAGGTCCAAAAACAGTTTGAAACGTTGAAACCATAAGTAATGTATGTCCGTTTTTTGTTTTTGAAATACCCTGTTATACTTTGCTCATTGTGAACACTTGGGGGTGACATAAGAAAGTGTTGTTGCAGTGCGTAAACTCACAATAGGGTTCTTATGACAAGTGCAGCTGTCTTTTGTTCACCAAGACAAGGTCACTCTTCTATGCATTGTAACAGCTACTGAAGTATTAAACTAGACCTCATCTTGTTGACGTGACATAGTTTCTTTCCCTTTGTCCTTGATGACAAAAATAACCCTGTGAAATTGTTCTTTGGGTGTACAGTTTATGAAAAGCCCATAATTCAATTAATTTAAGCCACAAATGGAGCAAAGTATGAAAATGTATGACCTCACTACTGTAAGTCGTTCTGGATGAGAGTGTCTGATAAAATGTAAACTGCCTAAATAAAGGAAAGGCCAACATAAAGTGTCCTAATAGGAGCGTTGGGCCACAACAACCTGCCAGAACATAGATTCTACAAGTCTCTGGAACACTATTGGAGGGATGCGACACCATTTCTTCCAGGACAAATTACATCATTTGGTGTTTAGTTGACGGTAGTGATAAACTCTGTCTCAGGCGCTGCTCCAGAATCTCACATAAGTGTTCAGTTGGGCTGAGATCTGGTGACCGAGACACACACACCCTTTAAACCCCCTATGCTCCTTTGAGTCCCTTCTTTCAAAGTCACTGACATGTTTTCTTCTAGCCATGGTAGCCAAGATAATGGGCAACTGGGCATTTTTATACATGACCCTAAGCATGATAAGGTTTTAATTGCTGAACTAACTTAGGAAACACACCTATGTGGACGCACCTGCTTTCAATATACTTTGTATCCTTCATTTATTCAAGTGTTTCCTTTATTTTGGCAGTTAGATGTACATGTCACTTTCAAGAAACTCATGCTAGTTTTAACAAGGGGGACTCAAAATGTAAAAATGTTTTAAATAACTTGTGTAAGGTGTTGGCTAATCAGGTTAGAAACGTCTCTGTAGAGTAGTATGTAAGGTGCTGACTAATCAAGTTAGAAACGTCTGTGTAGAGTAGTATGTAAGGTGCTGACCCAACATAATAAGGTCTTAGATTTGTAGTAACGTGCTGTTAAAGGTCAAGATGGCTGTCAGTGCATTAGTGTGAAGCTGTCTACAAGTTGTCTATGAGGTGATAATACTATATAAGTGGTTGTCATCACCAGAGAGTTTCCCTCCTTAGACCTCTTCAGGAGCACCTTTGACTCATACAATTTCACACCTTGGGCATTCAGCCTTGAGGTTCTTTACTTTACTTCCACATGCTACTCCTCAATGACACTGTTAGGTGTCCAATTCCCAGCTGTCGGGAAATTAATTCCTGTCACTACAGGAGGGAACACATACTGATCATGACAAAACAGTCAGTTTTTACCCTAAAACCATATCAGTAGATGGTTAAAAACAAATGATATTCTCTCTCTCTCTCTCTCGAAGATGGATTTCAAAAGAAGCAATGTATTGTAAGCCAAGACTATCACTATTCTTTACCATGAGGAGAATGTAACACCCTGCAACCCATCAGCGAATACATTTATTTATCTTCTTCTTTTTTAACCCCTTTTTCTCCCCAATTTCATGGTATCCAGTTGTTAGTAGTTACTATCTTGTCTCATCGCTACAACTCCCATACGGGCTCGGGAGAGACGAAGGTCGAAAGCCATGCGTCCTCCGAAACACAACCCAACCAAGCCGCACTGCTTCTTAACACAGCGCAAATCCAACCCGGAAGCCAGCCGCACCAATGTGTCGGAGGAAACACCGTGCCCCTAGCGACCTGGTCAGCGTGCACTGCGCCCGGCCCGCCATAGGAGTCGCTAGTGCGCGATGAGACATGGATATCCCTACTGGCCAAACCCTCCCTAACCCGGACGACGCTAGGCCAATTGTGCATCGCCCGGCTGCGACAAAGCCTGGGCTCGAGTCTCTGGTGGCACACAGCTAATACATTTCAAGCCTATAAAATTGACCATGACCCACAACCCTCAAATGTTTGAATTAAGCAGTTAGCCCCAAGGAGGTGTGGTATATTGGCCATATACCGCAACCCCCCGAGGTGTCTTATTGCTATTATTAACTGGTTACCAACCTAATTAGAACAGTAAACAAGTAATTTTGTGTCATACACGTGGTATATTTAAGCAAAAAGGCCCAGGGGGTGTGTCGTATATGGATAATATACCACAGCTAAGGGCTGTTCTTACGCAGTGCCATGGTATATTGGCCATATACTACAAGATCCTTATGGCTATTATAAACTGGTTACCAACGTAATCAGCACTAAAATCGGTAAAAATACATGTTTTGTCAAACATGTAGTATACATTCTGATATACCACGGCTGTCAGCCAGTCAGCATTCAGGGCTCGAACCACCCAGTTTATAATGTCTAATATACCATGGCCTTCAGCATCTAGGACCCAAACTACCTGGTTTATAATATATTATCTACAGCGACTCAACGTGCTTATGCTCCCGGGAATCTAATCACCCATTCTGGTGTTGCAAGTGCCATGCTCTACCAACTGAGCAACAAAGGACCACACTCTCTCTCATCAAGCTCCTTACTTAGTCTCAATACTTGAGCAGTCTATTCTAGGCTCAACCTTTCTTTATACGTCCTCATTCTCAGCTGTCCAGTCTTCTCGTGTTATCAACACTGTGTTCTCTCTGTCAGATAGAAGGAATGATGGCTGGACACCTTACCACTGTTCTGCTGTGTAACCTGATTCTCCTTTGCATTTCAAGGACTGCACTATCTTTAGGATGTCCATGCATCTGTTGTGACACAAAGGTCGTTGAAAACTCACGCAACTCACATCTCAGTGTTTGTCTTTGTCCTTGGCATTGCTGTTAACGCTCTGATGCTATTGGGCTTGTGCTATTCCCATACTGTAGATGCTTTAACAGAACTAACTGTCATCGAAATGTGTTGCACTATAAATGTAACTGATTGTTGGTTTTAGAATGATTTTGAAAGCTGAGTTTAAAGTGAAGGTTGCAAGAAAGGTTGTTGTTTGTCACTTGCATTTCTGTGCAAACCCAATACAATGGTGAACCTCCTTGTACAGTAAAGTAGCTATCTACATCTGTTCATTGACTGGCAAATTGTTTACTCTGTCACCTCGCAGATATTGAATATTAGACAGTTTTGCCAAAATTTGTCACACTTAGTTTTTTATTTGTGGGGTAACTGAAAACTCCCTTTGGAACTGCTGGCTGTTTTAAAGTGTTGTACTACAGTATGGCTTACTAACAATTAACAGGATAACAGACGTGTCCTGTTTGGACTCAGGCAGTTACGGTGTAGTATTAACCTTATCTGTATCAGATGTAGAAGGTGTTTCTTACAACCTTCATTTTAAACTCAGCTTTCAAAATCATTCTAAAACCAACAATCAGTTACATTTATAGTGCAACACATTTCGATGACAGTTAGTTCTGTTAAAGCATCTACAGTATGGGATGGGACTCTCCTCCATGTGACTCATAGATGCAGGTCCAGCCTCTTGCATTGGGAGACCTCCTGTCAGGGACTCCAAACATGACCACACACACGAGATGGTAAGAAGTTAACAATCTTTGGTAGCATTAAATTGTACACTGTTACAGTGTCTATGGTTTTATTTACTTTTAATTAGATTTGTTATGTCTTTAATTTCTGTCTTTTGATACCATGAACATACAGATGCACTGGTTAACAAGTTACCTTTTCTGCTCACGTCACGCTGCGGCAGCAAGCACAATTGCTAGTTTTATTTCTATCTATCGTTGCAAGCTAGTTTTGAAGAAAATACACACATTTATTTTTGATAGAATTTACCGTAGAACGTTAGATATTTATTGAATTCCCATCGGGACGGAGGGTAACTTTTAAACCAGCTGATTTGTGTGATAAACTTTTTTTTATTTTCTCAATTTGATCTTACTGTCACGCCCTGACCATAGAGAGCCATTGTTTCTCTATGGTGTAGTAGGTCAGGGGGTGAATAGGGGGTGATCTAGTATATCTATGTCTATGTTGTGTTCTAGTTTCTTTTTCTATGTTTAGTGTTCTGTATGATTCCCAATTAGAGGCAGCTGGTAATCGTTGTCTCTAATTGGGGTTCATATTTAAGTATTTATTTTTCCCACCTGTGTTTGTGGGATCTTGTTTATGTGTAGTTGCCTGTGAGCACTTCATTGTCTTCACGTTTCGTTCATTCTTTATTGTTGTGTGCGTTTCAGTTAATAAACATGTGGTAACCATATCATGCTGCACCTTGGTCCGATAATTCTTACGACGAACGTGACACTTGCATTTCACTTTTCATCTCTTTCAGCTAATTCATTTTGCTTTCAAGTTCCTTCTACATCTGTACATCAGCTCATTTCAAGTTCCTTCTACATCTGTACATCAGCTCATTTCAAGTTCCTTCTACATCTGTACATCAGCTCATTTCAAGTTCCTTCTTCCCTCTACATCTGTACATCAGCTCATTTCAAGTTCCTTCTACATCTGTACATCAGCTCATTTCAAGTTCCTTCTACATCTGTACATCAGCTCATTTCAAGTTCCTTCTTCCCTCTACATCTGTACATCAGCTCATTTCAAGTTCCTTCTACATCTGTACATCAGCTCATTTCAAGTTCCTTCTACATCTGTACATCAGCTCATTTCAAGTTCCTTCTACATCTGTACATCAGCTCATTTCTAAATATTATATCTGATTGTTGTCTCCATGTCTTCTAAACTTTAGTTTGGACCCTTATAAATGTACTTTTTGTAACCGAATACAGTTCAGGTACCATTAACAGTTTTGAATGGGTCGGCCTCTAAGTAGCCTATGTAAAACAAGTGCTCTTGTTTAGATTTTTTTTTAAATAAAAAAAATGTATTACTTTTTATTTTCTTACTTTATCCATGCATTTCTCCATATAATTTGTAGGTTTTTCTCTGTTCAAGCTGTTGCACTACTTTGCTCATTTATATTTGCTGTATGACTTTCCTCTATCAATAATTATTCTGTTTGATATACTTTTTGCATTCATTATCATTTAAAAATATATATATATATTTTGTATTTAACTAGTCAAGTCAGTTAAGAACAAATTATTATTTACAATGATGGCCTACACTGGCCAAACCCGGACAACACTGGACCAATTGTGTACCGCACTATGGGACTCCCAATCACAGCCGGTTGTGATACAGCTTGGATTGGAACCAGGGTGTCTGTAGTGACGCCTCTAGCACTGAGATGCAGTGTCTTCGACCACGGGATTAGTTGACCTGAAAGGTCTTTAAGTGAAGTTAGCACTGTACTCTGGAACCTGTCGTGTTGTAGGGTCTGGGCCTTCAAAGACCAGAACTGACTATAGCCATGGCTGTAATAAAAATACATGTATTGTACAAGACCTAATTGTAATGTACCAAATGAATTTACGATGTGAAAATATTTCATGAGGATACACTTGTAGGTCACCTTCAATTTACTCTCAGGATAGTATTGTCTTTCCACAGGAAACACAGAACCATCTGGGCACGATAACATAATGGGTGATGTAACGGCAGATGTGAAGTTTATCCTCATAACAATTTTCTTTGTTTTAGCTAAACTCTCTTGATGGAGGCAAAAATCAATACAGTTCCATGTCTTAATATAATTTTTAAAACCATATTATATTGATATTTGACTCCCAAGTATCGATTAAAAAAATATGTTTTTAAAAGTCTACGTAGCATTAGCTAGCGCTAGTCGGCTGTAACTGCGCCAAAACTCCTGTATTTTTCATCCTAAAGCTTGGCTTCAATCTTCTTTTTAAATAGTGAGCCAATATGTTTTCAGCACCTTTATTTCCATGACTGATCCCCCAGAAATTTGACATGCTCTGTCTTGTCTCTCTGCAGCAGACATACTGTATAGTGAGCAATATGTTTGGAACATTAAATCGCAATAAAATCACAGTATCGCATAAAATCATGAGAATTGCAATACATATCATATCGGCACCTAAGTATTGTGATGATATCATATCATGAGGTCTCTGGCAATTCCCAGCGGTAGTAAGCTTGTGTTTGCACAAAATCACTGAAAATAAAATACTTAAAAAATCAAATGAATGTTAGACAATGTAATACTTTTCATATACATGTAACACTGAAATATTAAGGTCAAAACACCCCACTCGTGTAGCCCTATTGCAAAAGTTCAGTCAGCCATGATAGTATACGTTCAGTCAGCTATGATGGTATACGTTCAGCCAGCCATGATGGTATACGTTCAGTCAGCCATGATGGCATACGTTCAGTCAGCCATGATGGTATACATTCAGCCAGCCATGATGGTATACGTTCAGCCAGCCATGATGGTATACGTTCAGCCAGCCATGATGGTATACGTTCATGAGTCAGCCATGATGGTATACGTTCAGTCAGCCATGATGGTATACGTTCAGTCAGCCATGATGGTATACGTTCAGCCAGCCATGATGGTATACGTTCAGTCAGCCATGATGGTATACGTTCAGCCAGCCATGATGGTATACGTTCAGCCAGCCATGAATATCTTCATAGAAGTATGTTGTCGTCTGTATTCAAGGCTGTCAACAAGACACTGTTCGAATACAGTGGTCTAAAATCTATGTACATCTAGGATAAGGCAGATATGGAGACTAAATTGTAATTACACAGAAAAGGCTACAAGAGTGTTCAAGACGATGTATAGATACATATTTGGTCACCTTTAAGTTGTTGATGACAAGAATACAGATTTTCCCTTCCTCATATTCTTAGTGTGGTCTTTGTTTTGTATATAACAGTGTTTCCCCTAGGACATATCCTGTCTTGTATAGTTTTAGGACACAAAAGATGCCAGAGAATGATTTAATATGAAAATAAATATTATTGATATTATGGCTATTGGATGTCATATGCCTTATGAGGATTCAACGTTAAGGCTTCAGCCATACATTACATGGGGTAATCTGCAAATTATAATTAAAGATGCACTATGCAGAAATCGCTCCGTCATTTCCTGGTTGCTAAAATTCTAATTGTTCTCCTATTCAGGAAAAACAAGCACTGTACCAAAACCATTGTACCATCTAAACAGCTGAACTATATTTTCCATAATGAACGTTTTTATATTTTCAGCTGTTTGAAGCTGGTGTACAAAACCGAAAGTAAAAGACACAAAAAATAAACTTAAGAACGGGAAGCATCTAAATAGCGCACCTAGAACCAATCTACTGCTTCTTAGATTTGCTTTCAATGAGAATGACAGATCTATAATCCACTTTTCTATGTGATTTTTCTGGGGGGTTACCCAAAAGGTTACATACATATTGCAGCTTTAATATAAAATTGAAACAGTACCTACTGACCTTGGAACCGGTATCACGACTCTTGGCTCTCATCTTGTTGACCTGAGTCTCAGCAATATCAGCCCTCTCCTCTGCCTCATCCAGGTCGTACTGAATCTTGCAGAACTTTCCCAAATTGGAATTGGCTTGAAAAATATGAATGATTTAATCTTTAGCAAACACAACATTTCGTAGGTTACAGATACATCAGTTAATCAGGGGTCCCTTTTCCCCCTAGGGACCCATATTTTTTAAGTTGCACTATGCTCCGCCATTTCCTTGTTGCTAAAATTCTAATAGTTTACCTAATTTCAGTTTATGTGATAAAATAGTATAAAATCATTGTACCATCTAAACCGCTGTGAAGTATATTTTCCATAACCAAAAATATTGCTGTTTCAGCTGTTTGAAGTAGAAAACTGAATGCAAAAGACCAAAAAACAAAACTTAAGAACGGGAAGCATAGAAATAGCTTACATAGAACAGATCTACTGCTTCTTAGACTTTCAAGCAGAATGATAGATCTATAAAAATGTGAATTTGGTCAGGTCGGGGGAAAAAGTTACATATTTCCACTTTAAGACCAACTGAAGATATCCCCATGTGCAGCAGGGTAGCGTGTTTTTTTTTTTTTTGGGGGGGTGGGGGGTTTACCCCTCAAATCAAGTAAGGCCCTGCGACCCCCCTCCCCCCCATCAGGAAACTTTGGTGCCCCCCTGTGGGGGCCACATTTACATTTTAGTAATTTAGCAGCCCTGGGTTAGGAACCACTGAGTTATATGATGAAAGGTTTTCCAATCAATGTTTGATTTAATTGAGATTTCAGCAGGCAGGTCATTACTTACGTAGATCATCCAGGCTGTGTACAGTAGATCTCTCTGAGGTTAAACAGCTCAGCGGGCTCGTGCAGGAAGGTGAACATCGCCATTATCAAACTATGGCGGGTTCTAGGAGTGGCAGTCAATCTCCTTCACAGTAACATTCTAAAAGAAGAGTAAATTATGTTTCCACAGTTTATGTTGTCTCCAGCTTTAGCCACCTATTTAAATTATATTATCAATTCAATCAACAATGTTTTGTTTCATTTTTAAAAGTGCATAACATATTATACGGTGCCTTCAGAAAGGATTCAAACTCTTGAGTTATTCCACATTTTGTTGTTTTACAGCCTGAATTCAAAATTGATTACATTTTTTTCTCTCACTCATCTACACAGAATTCCCCGTAATGACAAAGTGAAAATGTGTATATCTAATTTACATAAGTATTCACACCTGAGTCAATACACGTTAGAATCACCTCTGACAGTTATTACAGCTGTGAGTCTTTCTGGCTAAATCTAAGATCTTTGCACACCTGGATTGTATAATATTTGCATTATTCTTTTTACATTTCTTTAAGCTCTGTCAAGTTGGTTGTTGATCATTGCTAGACAGTCATTTTTAAGTCTTGTCATAGATTTATAAGCCGATTTAAGTCAAAACTGTAACTAGGCAACTCAGGAACATTCAATGTCGTCTTGGTAAGCAACTCCAGTATATATTTGACCTTTTGTTTTAGGTGTGTTGTGTTGGGTTTGCCCCAAATATAACGTTTTGTATTCAGGACATAAAGTTCATTTCTTTGCAGTTTTACTTTAGTGCCTTTATTGCAAACAAGATGCATGTTTCGGAATATTCTTATTCTACAGGCTTTTTCTAAGTCCCTTTTTGTGGCAGCTGACCACACGACTGAACAGTAGTCCAGGTTCAACAAAACTAGGGCCTGTAGGACCTGTCTTGTTGATAGTGCTGTTAAGAAGGTAAAGCAGTGCTTTATTATGGACAGACTTCTCCCCATCTTAGCTACTGTTGTATCAATATGTTTTGACCATGACGGTTTACAATCCAGGGTTACTCCAGGCAGTTCACCTCAACTTGCTCAATTTCCACATAATTTATTACAAGATTTAGTTGAGGTTTAGGATTTAGTAAATAATTTGTCTCACATACAATGTTTTTAGTTTTAGAAATATTTAGGACAAATTTATTCCTTGCTACCCACTCTGAAACTAACTGCAGTTCTTTGTTAAGTGTTTCAGTCATTCCAGTCGCTGTAGTAGCTGACGTGTATTGTGTTTAGTCCTCGCATACATAGACACACTGGCTTTACTCAAAGCCAGTGAAAAAAAATAATAATTTGAGGTGCGACAAAGTTTTTTACTATCATTCTTTATGTAATTTATCTTTGTTTCATAGTGTACTTTATTCTTCTTTTTGTTCAGTTTAGTCACATGATTTCTCAATTTGCAATACGTTTGCCCATCGGTTGTGCAGCCAGACTTATCTGCCATTCCTTTATCCTCATCCCTCTCAACCAGACCATTATTCAATTCCTCATCAATCCACAGGGATTTAACCGTTTTTACAGTTATTTTCTTAATAGGTGCATGCTTATTAGTAACTGCAATAAGCAATTTCATAAATGTGTCAGGTGCAGCGTCTGTTTGCACATCATTACAGAGGCGCAAACCAACAAATATTCTTTACATCAACATGATAGGTGAGGATTGTCTGTTAATTGAATGATTATAATATTCCGCCCTGAAACATATAATTGTATGGAATTGATTATAATGTATAAAATCATAATCAATAAATGTGTATTCCTAGTCAGAATTAGGGTAAAACAATATGTCTTTATGGTATTTTTAACACAGACTGTCTGAGCTTACTGCCGACCTGACTAGAGATTTGGGAGAGAACGGGGAGTACATCTCAAGGACAACGTCACTATCTCTGTCGGCTGGGAAGTGTGACAGACAGTGTGTGCGTAGCAGGACATGTGTGTGTGTATGTATGTGCGTCTGTTTGTGTGTGTGTGTGTATGTGTGGGCGTGAGAAGTCAGTATAAAATGAATTGATTTGTATTCTTGACTTCAGAACGTTCCGTGAATTAACATTTAACTTTGGTAGACTGGGCCTCTGTCTGTTTTCGTTTCTATCAGTATCTTACAAATCCTGATATAACAGACTGAGGGTAACATAATTTAATTGGTTAATGAACAGGAGAATAGAATTCTCGTAACACAACAACATAGGAATCACTACAAAACATATTGTAGGACCTCTTATGCACTATATTAGGCCCAGCCTTTGGAACTTTGTTTTTTGTAGATATGGCTACTATATTGTGATCACTACATCCGATGGATCTGGATACTGCTTTCAAGCTAATTTCTGCAGCATTAATAAGGATGTGATCACGGCAGGTGGCCGTGTGGTTAGAGCATTGGGCCAGTAATCAAAAGGATGCTGGATCAAATCCCTGAGATCACAAGGTAAAGATCTGTTATTCTGCCCCTGAACAAGGCAGTTAACCCACTGTTCCCCGGTAGACTGTCATTGTAAATAATAATGTGTTCTTAACTGACTTGCCTAGTTAAATAAAGAATAAATAAAATCAATATGTTGATGATTTCATTCCTGTACTGCTTTTAACTACCCTGGTAGATTGACTGATAACCTGAACCAGGTTACAGGCACTGGTTACAGTTTGAAGCTTTTTCTTGAGTGGGCAGCTTGATGAAAGCCAGTCAATATTTAAATCTCCCAGAAAATATACCTCTCTGTTGATATCACATACATTATTAAGCATTTCACACGTTATCCAGATACTGACTGTTAGCACTTGGTGGTCTATTGCAGCTTCCCACAAGAATGGGCTTTTAAGGTGAGGCAGATTAACCTGTAGCCATATTACTTCAACAGTATTTGAGCTCTTTACAGATCTAAGCTTTACAGGAATGTGGTTCTCAATATAAACAGCAACACCACCACTGGCATTTCAGTATTTTCTGTAAATGTTATAACCTTGTATTGCTACCAGTGTATTATCTAAGTGAGTTTCAGAGATAGTCATAATATGAATGTCATCTGTTACTAGAAAATTATTGATTTCATGAACCTTGTTTCTTAATAACCTCAATGGGATTGGTGTCCCCCTGCGGGACGGTTGAGCTAACGTAGGCTTTGATAAGCATGAGGTTGTAAGTAACAAAACAAAATCCCAGGACATAGACATATCTGATATGAGCAGAAAGCTTCAATTCTTGTTCATCTAACTGCACTGTCCAATTTACAGTAAAATAATGCAATGCTATTGTTTGAGGAGAGTGCACAATTATGAACTTGAAAATACTAAACCAATTAGGCACATTTGGGCAGTCTTGATATAACATTTTGATCAGATATGCAATGGTTCATTGGATCAGTCTATAACTTTGCACATACCCTGCTGCCATCTAGTGGCCAAAATCTAAATTGCGTCTGGCCTGGAATAATACATTATGGCCTTTCTTTTGCATTTCAAAGATGATGGTTCTTTGTATTATCTTTTACCAGATCTAATGTGTTATATTTTCCTACATTAATTTCACATTCCCACAAACTTCAAAGTGTTTCCATTCAAATGGTATCAAGAATATGCATATCCTCAGTTCCTGAGCTACAGGCAGTTAGATTTGGGTATGTCATCTTAGTTGAGAATTGAAAAAAGGGTCAGATCCTTAAGAGGTGTTAACGTGGGCTATTTTGAGAACTTTTCTACTGGGATGCTTAATTGTTTTCATTGCTTTACTGGGAAACTTAGCAGAGGTAGATATGTTCATGTTATTTATGTTAGTGCAGGGTGAGCTGCACACAGTGGACTTCCTACTAGGGCACACCGCCTCAGTGCTAACAGTATAAATCTGGTTCATAGGCACATCATTACTGCATACAAAAGCTGTAGGATCAGCAGAGTTACTTACATTGTGTCTACCAACTTCCCTGGTATAATGTACATTTGCTGAAGCATCATGACAACTCAGCGTCACAATGGTAAGGATTAACTGAGCTGGGCTTGGGTCATTGATAAGTCATTGTCTCAACGCAGCCTTATAATGCTGTGAAAGGATCCAGGATCCCACATGATTTGGGTGGATCCCAACCTCCATATAAAATGTGTTTTGCTTCCAAAAGGTATAAAAATTGTCCCCAAAAAAAGTTACACCCATTGTGCTGCAATAATCACATAGCCAGTTGTGAAGAGAAAGAAGCCTGCTAAAGCATTCAATGCCACGATTCAGAGGGCACAGTGCCAGATATGATGGGTCTTTTATTAGTATAGCAGAGTCAATCAGCTCTTTAAAATCCAGTTTCAACTCTTCAGAGCTGCCCTTCATAATATCATTAAAACCCACATGAACTACGATACAATGGATTTCCATGTAACGACATAGTACATTCGTGAGCAGCTTAGTAATGTAATTTACTTGAGCTCTAGGATAGGACATTGTTTTTGCACCAGGAATGGTCACATTTCTTACCATGGAGCTGCCCGAAATCACGGCTGGCGAGCAGTATGAGGAAATCTGCCCACTCCACGCTTCACAGGATTCGGAGAACCCTTTATGGACGGGCGAGAGGCAGGATAACTTGAGCCTGTTGCTCTCTGCGCCTGGTGCAGGCCTCCGACAAATGTAGAAGCCCCGCTCGATCCAGGGCAGGAAGGTTGCTGACTTCGAAATCGTAAGAGTAGGCATTGCGACCGCAGACACAGGTACCCCCAGTGACGAAGGTGCAGGAAAATCAGGCTCCAGGACGGCGAAATAATTCGTTGTTTGTATCTCGTTGGGAGTGTAGACTGTTTTGTGGGAGGCCACGGTCTTCGGCTTCCACCACTCGTGACATGCGACCATCGTTGATTGTCGTGCTCCTCTTGCTGTGCTCCTTCGACTCCGCTCTCTGATGGGGAAGCTCCGGGCAACACTGGCCAGTCGCATATCGACAAACGACAAGGCGGAGATGCATCCAACAACCGCAAATGCTGTCCCGCCCCCGGCGTAGAAAAGGTAAACATTCCACTCTGTGTTTTCCCCAGTTTCTTACGTAGGTTTGCGACCTGCGTGATCAAGGAAGGCACCTCAAGCCTATAATCCTCGGCAAGTAAACAATTGTCACATTGGAACTCTGAGTGATCCGGTTTATCCCGTGACAAAGTGTAGTAGTGTCCTGCATTTTATTTCAGTGACTAGATTGAATTGGGGCCATTGTCAAGAGTGTGTGCCTACACGACAACTTTAGGGTGGAAGTTTACGATTCTTACCTGTTGTTGGTCACCTCTTGTTTGGTGGAACAGATCTCTACTGAGGATGAAATAGACAAATACTTCAGACCAACATCAGTCAACCGACAAGCTACGTATTTTCTGATTTTGAGCCTGGTGATGATGTGTCAATGATAGTTGTTAGGTGCTTTAATGTTATCTTCCTCTGCAGACTTCTTCTACCTTCAGGATGTCCAGTGCATTGTCTATCTCCAGACCTTCATCCCTCTTTATAAAGAGTGTTGTTCAGCCCTATATGGAGAGGGCCATTAAAAAGTAGTCCTCCTCCCATCTTGTTTACATGTCATTGTTCCTTCCTTTTATCCTTGAGGACAAAGATAAACCTGTGAAATTGCTCTTGGATTCCTTCAACTGACCATGAGGCACTTCAATGTGCGTGACCGTCTGGGCCTCGCCATCTGACATTGTAATAGCTGGGGCCTGTTTGCAAAGGACTCACATAAATACATCTTGGCCATACATGAAAGAACACTTGTCACCTTCCTCAAGCAACTCATGTTAGACTCCATTTACCTTATGAGATGTTAACAAAACGTCCACCTCAGGGCATTATGCCCTGGAAAATATAGAGAATATTGTATATTTTACACATAATTACATCAAATTTGGTCAAATTTACTATCAGTGGCTCCTTTAAAAAAATGGGTGGATTACACCTCTGCTTCCACCATGACAGATATACCATTAGGGCTGGGCAATATGGAAAATAAATTATATCTCTAGATTTTTTCATTCAATAACAATAATTATCACGATATTAATCAAATCATGTCTAAAAGGTGCATGTCTGCTTCAAACTCAAGAATGCCTGAACAAACCGTGGTTAGAGTGTTGGGCCAGTAGCCAAAAGCTGACAAGGTAAAAATCTTGTCTTTCTACTCCTGAACAAGGCAGTTAACCCACTGTTCCCCAATAGGCCTTCATTGTAAAAAAGTTGTTCTTAACTGACTTGCCTAGTTAAATAAAGGTTAAAAAAATTATATTTTATTATGTGAGCTACACACAAAATTATACTTGAAGGAAAATTGTTCCATGTTTGCGGCCTGGGAGCACGTACCTGGGGTCAATTAAATTGATAAGCCTCTTGAAACCTTCCCTTTCAGCTGCTAATTGGTAGCATGTCCTTAGCAATGCAATGCATACTAGCATTTGTGATGTCTTTGTCTTTTGCCACTGTTTTCGCCTACATCACAAATTTTTCATGGTTAATATTGGCTACTCCATCACTCGAGGTGCTAAGGGGAGTTTAGTGGGCGTGTACCTCTCCACGTGCATATTGTCACTTCTCCGCACGTTCCTGCTGCGTCACAGGTGAAATGGACTGCTGGACCTAATTATTCTAGATCGACATTATCGAAAATG
Organism: Oncorhynchus tshawytscha; assembly: GCF_018296145.1. Taxonomy (NCBI): domain Eukaryota; kingdom Metazoa; phylum Chordata; class Actinopteri; order Salmoniformes; family Salmonidae; genus Oncorhynchus; species Oncorhynchus tshawytscha. Next base: position 9,682,176 of record NC_056444.1, read on the forward strand.
AATCTAACCGTTTTTATATCGTTATTGAGGGAAGTAATTACCTCGATAATTATTGATATTGATTTATCACCCAGCCCTAGATTACCATTCACCTTCAAAAGACAATATCCCATTAAAACCTTGTTAAATAGCCTTTTATATAGTTTTTCTCTTTATTAGCATCCTCTGATTAATGTATGCATTAACTCAATCTTGGTTACAACACTGATATTAACAAGTTATAGATGATCATTCTATCTCTGGAGATAGGTGGGGACGTGCTAAATAACTTACAAGCGTAGATAAACCTGGACATTTATAAATTGGGTCAAGGTCAACATTATCCAGCCATATGACAATGGATAACATAGGTTATAAAGTAATATAACTATGTAACTGCTTCCCGGGTAATGTAATAATACATTATGGTGAGTAACTATTTTACCTTTTTGATAAGGAAATACTTTGGGGGGGGTCTCGATTGACAACTACCCAGGTAAGTGCAACAGACAATGTGACTGAGGTAAGACATTAGTGAAGGTGTGAAGCTGTCTACAAATGGATAATGTAGTGGTTAACACAGCTGGAAAGGGCCTTATACACTTTTAGAAAAAAAGGTATTAACTAACTAAAAATTATTATTCGGCTGTCCCCATATGAGAACCCTTTGGGTAACCCTTTTTGGTTCTAGATAGAGCCTTTTTGGTTCCAGGTAGAAGCTTTTTGGGTTTCATGTGAAACTGTTTTCAGAGAGGGTTCTATGTGGAACCAAAAAGGGTTCTCCTATGAGGACTGCCGAAGAACCCTTTTGGAACCCTTTTTTCTACGAGTGTACCTCCTTCAAAACGTGTGTGCAGGCGGTAAGTGCTCTGTTTCGTCTTAAGTAAACCATAAAAGCCATTTTGACAACTTCACACCTTGCACCTAGCACATACCAGTCTGTGTCCCTCAATGATTTGTTAAGGGTCCCATTCCCAGCTGTCGTGTGTGGAGGGCATTTGAGTCTTGCGTAATACACTTGAACAAATGTTCGCTTACACTTATGGAAGGGGGTAAAGGGATTGTCCACCCAAATTAGGTTTCCTTAACTGGTAAGTGGTGATTGGACAAGGTAAAACCATGCTTTGATTTTGTTTAACTAGCCATTGTCTCAAAATGCTTTTCTGGACCAAAATGCAAGTAAATATTAGGAAACCAATATGTACATTTCTAATTTGGGTGAACTATCCCTTTTTGGGGTTATTTGAGACTTGCTTGATGTACTTGAACACATGGACTCACCTTAAACTATTCTCCTGTCATCCATTGTCTTCATAGAATGACAACTGGCAGAGATCTCTTTCCTAACCAAGGCACGTGGGATCCCTGACAGAGGGTGAGTGAAAAAGGAGAGGATGTGTAGTTGGCTAGCGTAGTGATGCAGGGGTAGCCTCCAATCCACACCAGGGTGCTGTGTGGGCTCTTAAAATGAGTTCCAACAAAATAATGTATTGGCTAAGCATTTTTATCTCACAGACTTTCACCAGATTGAAAAACAAACAGAATTTATTGAGGTACTATTCAGCATGCACTATTGCTTTCCAGAACCATAGATTATTCCTCAGTTATCATATGAAGATACTTTTGGCCATGTAGTGTATGTGGACACCTGCTCGTCGAACATCTCATTCCAAAATCATGGCCATTAATATGGAGTTGGTTCCCCCTTTGCTGCTATAACAGCCTCAACTCTTCTGGGAAGGCTTTCCACTAGATGTTGTAACATTGCTGTGGGGACATGCTTCCATTCAGCCACGAGCATTAGTGAGGTCATGCACTGATGTTGGCCGATTAGGCCTGGCTTGCAGTCGGCGTTCCAATTCATCCCAAAGGTGTTTGATTGGGTTGGCGTCAGGGCTCTGGGCAGGCCAGTCAAGTTCTTCCACACCGATCTTGACAAAGCATTTCTGTATGGACCTCGCTTTCTGCACAGGGCCATTGTCATGCTGAAACAGGAAAGGGCCTTCCCCAAACTGTTGCCACAAATTTGGAAGCACAGAATCGTCTAAAATGCATGCTGTAGAGTTAAGATTTCCCTTCACTGGAGCTAAGGGGCTTTGCCCGAACCATGAAAACATCCCCAGACCATTATTCCTCCTCCACCAAATGTTTCAGTTGGCACTATGCATTGGGGCAAGTAGCGTTCTCCTGGCATCCGCCAAACCCAGATTCGTCCATCGGACGGCCAGATGGTTCATCACTTCACAGAACGTGTTTCCACTTCTCCAGAGTCCAATGGCGGCTAGCTTTACACCACTACAGCCGACGCTTGGCATTGGGCATGGTGATCTTAGGCTTGTGTGCGGCTGCTCGGCCATGGAAATCTATTTCATTAAGTTCCCGACTAACAGTTCTTGTGCTGACGTTGCAACCGAGAACGGACGATATTTTACACGCTTCAGCACTCGGCGGTCCCGTTCTGTGAGCTTGTGTGGCCTACCACGTCGCGGCTGAGCCGTTGTTGCTCCTAAACGTTTCCACTTCACAATAACCACACTTACAGTTGACTGGGGCAGTTCTAGCAGGGCAGAAATTTGACGAACTGACTTGCTGGAAAGGTGGCATCCTATGACGATGCCATGATGAAAGCACTGAGCTCTTCAGTAAGGCCATCCTGCCAATGTTTGTCTGTGGAGATTGCATGGCTGTGGCTCAATTTTGTCACTGACTAAAATACAGTAGAATAGAATACAGTTTTTACATATGAGATGAGTAAAGTAGTATGCAAACAGTATTTTAATATTATTAAAGTGACTCGTGTTCCATTATTAAAGTGAACAGGGATTCCAAGTCTATGTATATAGGGCAGCAGCCTCAAAGGTGCAGGGTTGCGTAACCGGGTGGTAACCGGCTAGTGATGGCTATTTAACAGTCTTATGGCCTTGAGACAGAAGCTGGTTTTCAGTCTCTTGGTCCCAGCTTTGATGCACCTGTACTGACCTCGCCTTCTGGATGGGAGCAGGGTGAACAGGCCGTGGCTCGGGTGGTTGATGGCCTTGATGATCTTTTTGGCCATCCTGTGACATCGGGTGGTGTAGGTGTCCTGGAGGGCAGATAGTTTGCCCCGGGTGATAAGTTGGGCAGACCGCACCACCCTCTGGAGAGCCCTGGGGTTGTGGGCAGTGCAGTTGCTGTACCAGGCGGTGATACAGCCTGACAGGATGCTCTCAATTATGCATCTGTAAAAGTTAGAGAGTTTTAGGGGCCAAGCCAAATTTCTTCAGCCTCCTGAGGTTGAAGAGGCGGTATTGCGCCTTCTTCATCACACTGTCTGTGTGGGTGAACCATTTCAGGTCGGCAGTGATGTGTACGCTGAGGAACTTGAAGCTTTGCACCTTCTCCACTGCGGTCCTGTCGATCAGCTCCTTTGTTTTGTTGAGTGTCAGGTTATTTTCCTGGCACCACTCTCCCAGGGCCCTGACCCCATCCCTGTAGGCTGTCTTGTAATTGTTGGTAATCAGGCCTACTACTGTTGTGTCATCTGAAACCTTAATGATTGAGTTGGAGGTGTGCCTTGTCACGCAGTCATGGATGAACAGGGAGTACAGGAAGGGGCTGAGCACACACCCTTGTGGGGCCCCTGTGTTGAGGATTAGCGAAGTGGAGGTGTTGTTTCCTACCTTTAACACCTGGGGTGGCCTGTCAGGAAGTCTAGGACCCAGTTGCACAGAGCGGGGTTCAGACCCAGGGCCTAGAGCTTAATGATGAGCTTGGAGGGTACAGTACTATGATGTTGAATGCTGAGCTATAGTCAATGAACAGCATTCTTACATAGGTATTCCTCATCCAGATATTCTTAGGTAGCAGAATTACTTTTGCTTCCATCCAGGCCTGGGGACACACACTTTTTAGTAGGCTTAAATTGAAAATATTAACAGCAGCACCTCCACCTTTGGCATTTCTGTCTTTTCTGTAAATGTGATTAGCTTGTATTGCTGCTACTGTATCTTCAAAGGTATTGTCTAGGTGTGTTTCAGAGATATGTCAGAATATGAATGTCATATGTTACTAGCAAATTATTGATTTCATGAACCTTGTTTCTTAAGCTACATATGTTAACGTGGGCTATTTTGAGAACTTTTATACTGGGATGCTTACTTGTTTTCATTGCTTTTACTGGGAAGCTTAGCAGAGGTAGATATGTTCATGTTATTTATGTTGGTGCAGGGTAAGCTGCACACAGTGGACTTCCTACTAGGGCACACCGCCTCAGTGCTAACAGTATAAATCTGGTTCATAGGCACATGATTACTGCATACAATATCTGTAGGATCAGCAGAGGCATTCAGGGCAGTTAGAGGGACATCAATTAGGCTACTTACATTTTGTTTACCAATGCCTCTAGTATAATGTATATTTTCTAAAGCTTTATGACCACTCAGTATCACAATGGTAGGGATTAACTGAACTGGGCTTTGGGTCATTGATAAGTAATTGTCTCCACGCAGCCTTATAATGCTGTGAAAGGATCCAGGAACCTAAATGATTTGGGTGGATCCCATCCTCCTTATAAAATGTGTTTTATTTCTAAAAGGTAGGCGTTTTCAACAAAAGTTACACCCATTGAGCTGCAATAATCACGTAGCCAGTTGTGAAGAGAGAGAATCCTGCTAAAGCGTTCAATGCCACGAATCAGAGAAGGCTCAGGGGAGCATCTCTGGGGAGTTTCTCCCGTTATTTTCTGCAAATTCTCTCAAGCTCTGTCAGGTTGGATGGGAGTGTCGCTGCACAGCTATTTTCAGGTCTCTCCAGAAATGTTTCTTTAAGTCGGGCTCTGGCTGGGGCACTCGAGGACATTCAGAGACTTGTCCTGAAGCCACTTCTGCGTTGTCTTGGCTTTGTGCTTTGGGTCATTGTCCTGTTGGAAGATGAACCTTCTAGTCCGGTCTGAGGTCCTGAGCACTCTGAAAAACATCCCCACAGCAGGAGGCTGCCACCACTATGCTTCATCGTAGGGATGGTGCCAGGTTTTTTCCAGACGTGACGCTTGGCATTCGGGACAAAGAGTTCAATCTTGGTTTCATCATACCAGAGAATCTTGTTTCTCATGGCCTGAGAGTCCTTTAGGTGTCTTTTGGCAAACTCCAAGCGAGCTGTCATGTGCCTTTTACTGAGGAGTGGCTTCCGTCTGGCCACTCTACTATAAAGGCCTGATTGGTGGAGTTCTACAGAGATGGTTGTCTTTCTGGAAGATTCTCCCATCTCCACAGAGGAACTCTGGAGCTCTGTCAGGGTGACCATCGGGTTCTTGGTCACCTCCCTGACCAAGGCCTTTCTCCCACGATTGCTCACTTCTTCCATTTTAGAATAATGGATGCCACTTTGTTCTTGGGGACCTTAAATGCTGCAAAAATGTTTTGGTACCCTTCCCCAGATCTGTGCTTTGACACCACCCTGTATTGGAGCTCTATCTCAATTTTGAGTCTCATACCAAAGGGTCTGAATACTTATGTAAATAATATTTCTGTTTTTATGTTTAATAGATTTGCAAACATTTCTAAAAACCTATTTTCGCATTGTCATTATGGTGTACTGTGTGTAGATTGATGATAATTATTTTGTAAATTCATTTTAGAATAAGGCTGTAATGTAACAAAATGTGGGAAAGGGGAAGGGGTCTGAATACTTTCCAAATGCACTTCTAATTGAGCTGTTCTTGTATATTAATGTTCTGTATTATGTCATGTTTCATGTTTTGTGTGGAACCCAGGAAGAGTAGCTCCTGCTTTAGCAAACAGCTAATGGGGAGCCTAATAAAATACCAAATATGTCTGGAGAAAACCAGGCACCACTCATCACCCGTCTAACACCACACGTACCGTGAAGCATGGTGGTGGCAGCATCATGCAATGGGGATTCTTTTCAGCAGCAGGGACTGAGAGATTGGTATGGATAAAGGGAACAATGAATGGAGCCAAATACAGGAAAATCTTAATGAGAACCTGCTTCAGAGATCAAACGACAGACTGGGGGGGGCAAAGATTTACGTTCCAACAGGACAATGACTGTAAGCATACAGTCAAAGCAACGCCGGAATGGCTTCAGAACATGAAAGTCCTTGAGGTGGCCCAGCCAAAGCCCAGACTTGAATTCCATTGACAATATGTGGAAAGACTTGAAGATTGCTGTTTACCGCCGCTCCCCATCTAACTTAACAGAGATTGAGAAAATCTTCGATCCAGATGTGCAAACCTTATACAGACATAACAAAGAGGTGTCAAAGCTGTAAATGCCACCAAAGGTGCTTCTTCAAACTATTGACTCAAGGGTGATAGTTCTATTTTTCATTTTCAATACATTTGCAAATATTTCTAAAAACATGTTTTCACTTAGTCATTATGAGGTATTCTGGGTGAATGGGTGAGAAGAAACTAAATATTGGATCCATTTTGAGTTCAGGCTGTAACACAACAAAATGTGAAATAAGTCAAAAGGGTATGAATACTTTCTGAAGGCACTGTGTACATCGAAAAGTAATATACTTCCTAAAAATACTATTTAAAATTGAATTAAAATATCTCATTGTTTTTGACTTTAGTTAGAATAAAGTGTAAACTATATTGTGTTTTAATCCTACAGAATAAAGATACTTGAAGCATAATATAATAGCTTACTGCATGTGATATGACAATGGTGTCTACTGCTTAATGTATGTTAGATCCAAGTCATGTTTATAATTTCACCCAGGTTGAACTAATACACTATTACCAGATTGCCCAAACATGGTTAGTTGGATTCCTAGGTATTCATAGGGAATGAGTGGGTTTCATGGTCTGTGTCTCAAAGACAGAGAAAAAATCCTTGATTTTACAGGCTTTCACTTCAATATTTATGTTTTATCTCTTGTGTGTTTTTATTTCAATATACAACATATTGTATGTTATCAGTTGAAGACATTCAGTTGTACAACTGGCTGGGTATCCCCCTTTCCCTATCTTAATGCCTACACAATGCATTAGTTCTCACAATTTACCAGTAGGGGGATGAGAAGCCAGTAAAGAGGTGGGTAATGGTACCGCTTATTTTCTACCTTCCCCAAGTGGACAACATTGGAAGTACCTAGGAGGTCACACACAGTTTTCACCCTTACTGTAGGCAGGGGGAAACAAGACAGGGAAAGGGGGATACCTAGTCAGTTGTCCAACTGAATGTATTCAACTGAAATGTGTCTTCCGCATTTAACCCAACCGCTCTGAATCAGAGAGGTGCGGGGGGGGCTGCCATAATCGACATCCACGTCTTCGGGACTTGGGGAACAGTGGGTTTAATGCCTCGCTCAGGGGCGGAACGACAGATTTTTACCCTGTCAGCTCGGATGTGTTTCCTTTTTTTAAAATTGAATTTTGAATTACAGGTAAATATAATATTTTACTCCTCAGTGGGAAATGGAGGTTCCTGTATTTACCATCTGCAATCATTTTGGGTTGATCAGTACAGTAATGTAATTAATTCCAAATATTAATAAAGCAGAGAACTGTTTCAGTAGTCTACATGTCTCATTAATATGTGTGCATTGATGTGACCCGCAAAAAGAAAACATGCATGGTGTCTTTATACAGTAAGATATGTAGCCATGACCTCTTGCTTAGGTTAGTTGTCCATCATTTATAATTATAAACCTCCCATTGACATTGACACGCCTAAAACAGTTGGCCTTTATGTTGTAACAGACGTCATGTGTTTGAAAGGGTAGCAGGGCTCTTCCGAGACACTTGTTCCATGCTTTGACACTCCCTCCAGTGTTATGGCAAGGTACAGCAATATGGCATGACAAAAATTATTTTAATTTTACTAGGCAAGTGACGGCCTACACCGGCCAACTTTGGGCCAATTGTGTGCCGCCCTATGGGACTCCCAATCACGGCCGGTTGTGATACAGCCTGGAATTTAACCAGGGTGTCTGTAGTGACGCCTCAAGCACTGAGATGCAGTGCCATAGACCGCTGCGCCACACGGGAGAATTGACTTTGATATTTCTGCAGTGACGCATGGGAGTGAAGTAGCCCAGGTTTGGGCTAATTATACAGTGGTAATAATTACATTGAAGTAAATCCCTTGCAAGTAGAACTTGTGTTTTGCATGCAGCAAAGCAAGCACAACTTCAAAGGATCAATGCAAATAGGAGATGTGTCCACACACACGACTGTCAAAATATGCTTTTGAAATTGACAGAATTCCCCAGCCCCAACTGGTGGTGGAGCTGCAGGTTTTAATGAATGATCCTTTAGGATCGTTTAAAGAGCAAGTTAAGATTCAGCTTCGCCCTAGTACTGAATCAAAGCATTTTCAATTTAACTGCTTTTGATTATTGGCAGAAAAATAACAGCTTCTACATTTACATTTATGTTATAAAATCTGAGAGAAAAAAAAATGTCATCTGATGTCAGAATCCTAAAATATTCAAAACAATTGAATATAGATAAGGGCACCTTACCTCCAGCGGCTAACGAGAGCAGCCTAGCTTGTTCTGAGTTGTTCTACTTGCTGTGGAGAAGTATTTTTACTTGCTGTAGAGGAGCCTGCTAATTATAGGACCTGATGCACGTCACGTCTACAAGTGAAGACAATAATCAAACACTCCCATGAAAGTCCACCATTCCTCATAATATGATAAATACACACAGAACCTGCTACAAAGTTATTTGTTTAACATTATGTTAAGAGTTTTCAAAATGCCGGTTATTCATTAGAAATCTGTGCTAGATAATAATATCCTGATGTATCAATGCAGCTTTGTGCCGTTTCACTCATTTCAACATCATTCAACTTAAGTTATAAAGAAATTATAATCAAAGAATTGTATTTGTGTATTTATTTCCAGATCAGCTTTATCCTTGTCTGACCAAGTAGAGAGATGTTATGTTATTGTGAGTGGGCACAATACAGATATTACAGTATACCCTCTTAACATTTTGAGGATGTATCTGTCACAAAGATTGTGTAACGTAAATAAATAACATGTCCAAAATGCTTTATTGTTGTGAGTAGTTTAGGCCTATATTGTTTGCGCTTGTCCAATTCATTGAAGGTTATTAAGAAGATATGATTAGCGAACTCATTAGGGAAGGTATTTTGTAATTAATGTGGCTAGATTTTGTTAGCTGAAGAATGCAGAAATCCAACATGTCCTGAACAATCCTTTCCTTCTTAATCACGATGTGTTGACAGATACTGTGCTCAGAGCTGTGGCCTCTCTTTATAAAGACCGGTGACACTTTTAGTGCTGATATGTCAGGAATCCCACTGCCTCAGTTATTGCAGTTGAGTGACTTTGATTTGATTCATTATTGCTTAACAGTTTAAAGAAAAACTGATGAAATGCAGAATTTACATTAATAAAAAATTGCATAGAAAATAGTGTGTGTAAGCCAAAGGTGGGATGTTAAAGAATAATGAGACGTAGGCCTAGCTGTTGCCGTCTCACAAGTTGATGGATTGTGAAGTGTAACCTTAGCCGGAACGTTCCACAATCTTTATAGAGGGTGCCAATAATTGTGTACCTGACTATGTGTAGGAGGTGTCTTTAATAATGGGGATGTAGCTGTTGCTGTCTCTCAACTTGATGGTTTGTGAGGCGTAACCGTAACTCGTATTTACACCACATTGTTTCCCTTCCTTTGTCCTTCAGTACAAATATAACCCAGTGAAATTCCTGCCGAGTGCCTTTCTCTGATTGAGGTGGACAGTGTGTGAAGTACATTGATATCTGATCTAGATTAGGTGCTATAAGTGTTTTATCAGAGATTAATCCTACCACATGCCTGATTGTCCAGGTCATGGAAATGAAACTCTTTTTGAGAAGCATTCACTACAAGTGAAGGGATTTGGGGGAATGACGAGTAGATGAGAATGTCGATGCTGATCTTAAATTAATTTGGGGGTAATAGGTCGTTTTCAATAACATGCCACAGTGAGGTGTAGAGCGTTTGATTTGCCTGCTCAAAATGTTTAGAATGACAGGAAATGAGCTTTTACAATGGGAAAATATTCATGTCAAAATGTGTAGCATAGCAGGGGGTGCTTGCTCGAACCTTTCGGGGGGGGCTCGTGAAACGCCACGGTCTCTGATGACTAAATTACGGTAGATAACGTTAGCTAGCATTTACATTTACGAAAAACATAACATTACATACATAGCTACCGGAATGTAACGTTCAAAGACACATCTCACAGTGAGTGAATATATATTTTTTGTGCATAATATAAATTCCTTACTGCCATCTCTGCAGACCATGACTAACGTCCGATAACTATACAACGTCTTGAGTGGCACCTTTCGAAACCCCCATTTCTCATTGGTTCCTTTCGAAACCCCCATTTCTCATTGGTTCCTTTCGAAACGCCCATTTCTCATTGGTTCATTTCGAAACCCCCATTTCTCATTGGTTCCTTTCGAAACGCCCATTTCTCATTGGTTCCTTTTGAAACCCCCATTTCTCATTGGTTCCTTTCGAAACCCCCATTTCTCATTGGTTCCTTTTGAAACCCCCATTTCTCATTGGTTCCTTTCGAAACCCCCATTTCTTATTGGTTCATTTTGAAACCCCCACTTTTCCAGAGAGATGTTTGATCTGGACCCCAATCTGGGTTAAAGAGACCTACATCTCCGCTAAAACCGTTGACGCCTGCGTGCCGTTTTCAAGGGATTGTTAAATGTTAACTATTTGGTTGTAATATAACCTCTTGAAGAGCATTGTCAGACCTACACATTTCAGATTATTCCATGCAAAAAAATAATTGAGCACATTGAGCTCTATCAGAGTTATACAGCAAGTAACTGCATGCTATTCATGATGAGTAAACATCAATGATCATGTAATTTCAGATACGGATATCTCTCAATATTGGCCATCATTAATTGGATATTTGAGTGAAATAAAAAGTGAACTATACTTGACAAGTATGAGTGATTTTGCTAAATGTCCCATCTGTTTTCCGTCTCTGCCTGTCAAGCAGCAGAAGGGCATTTGCAGTGGTAACGTTAGTGTTAGCTGATGTTTACTTTGCAAGTTACCGGTAGAAACGTTGTACAGTTGGCTAATAGCGGTAAGTGGACCTAATGTAGGCCTACCTAGCTAAATTAGCTAAAATGTTCCCCTTTTCAACATTGGGTTTAATTACGATTGCTGCTGACAGACATAATATAAGGCTACATTGTTTGAAGGATCACATCAAATTGGCTAGCTATCTAAAAGATCACGTCAGTATGGCTAGTTAACAAGCCAACTTTCAGGGGATAAACTTGCCATCTATAGTGGTGATGACAGTAGTCAGACAATTTTACCAGGACACGAGGATGTCACTCTATTTCCCAAATCCTATAATATCAGATGAAGCAAACTAAATGATGTTGTTTGCTTAGCTTCACGTATCTGAAATTACATGATCATTAATGTTAACTGATCATGAATAGCATATAGCTACTTGCTGTATAACTCGGATGATGGAGATACATTTGCGTAATTGTTTTGCATGGAATAATCGGACATTTGTAGTTCTGACTATGCTCAATAGATGATATTATAACCAAATAGTTCTAACATTTATTTAACAATCCCTTGAAAACAGCCAACCTGGTCTCAGAGCATTTCGCATGATTCTGTACGTAAATCTAGGACACTCAATTTAGTATATGTTATGTTTGGCACGGTTACATATAGTGGCGATTTTAGTATGTACATATTGGTGGGGCAGAAAATAATAATTATGTGGGATGCATGCCCTCAAAGCCACTACACAACATTAAACAATACATTAATTGCACTATAACTGTGACAAACGGTACCCACAAACTGTTAGGGCCTAGGTAAAGCTGTCCCAACAGCAGAGTCCCAACAGTAGTCCATAAGGGGATGACAAGCAGATAAGAGGCAATCCAGAATTTTGATTAAGACATTAATGAGCGAGCTAGGATGGACGTAGTTAATATAATTATTTGTTCAGCACTTTTGAAATGTACAGCAACAGAATTCAGAACATGAGCCGTTCTTACAGTGCTCTCCCTGTACACCAAGTCAGAACCGTAGGATAAATAAAGGAGGCATATAAGCAGACAATGAAAGCTCTTACAATATTCGATGATTACATTTCTCAAAAACAGGTTATAGGCTACATGTGCACCAACAAGTCAGAACAGTAGGAGAAATTAAGAGGTGAAAGTATACCAAATTATTAGGATGAGGCAGATGGGCTACTAACAGCTTACTACACAGCATACACTTAGTATTACTTTCTTAACTACAGTATACATATCTCCCTGGAATATTACAGCATACAATACATTTTGGGACTCACCTTGCTGTGCTTTGCTCACTTGGTGAGGTGTCGCGGCGGTCCTTCGTGGGCAAATTTTGTCATCAAAGTCTGGCATTCTCTGGATTTATGATACTTTCAAGACAACTGGGAACCCGAGAAGAAAAGAAAAAAGGTAGATTCATGATGACGTCAGTGATCTTCAGGTCGTAGCTCTAGAAAGAGGCCCGAGTTCCGAATTTACAATTCTGAGTAGGATTAAAGTTCAAAACGTATCAGCACACTATTCTCATGCTTAATTTCAAGGTCAAAATACACATAGAGGGAAAAGTACATAAAAAGGGAATTACGTTTTGTGAAGTAAATAAGATATTGCCATTCCTGTCCGACAAATAATAACATTGAAATGACGTTGCTGTCTCAAGTTTTATTAGTCATATGTACAGGATACACATGGTATAGGTATACACTGTCCAACTAAATGCTTACTTGCAGGTTCCTTCTCGACAATGCAACAACAATGAGAAATAATACAAAATAAGAATTTGAACATAAAGTAAATGGCTCAGTAGAACAGAATAAATATTTTAGCATAAGTATAATACAGGAAGGCACATTTTATATTTACACATGTATCAGGGAAGGGGTGATTGGGGGGCAAGTGTTTAAGTTGTGCAGTATTAGCAATAGTAAATAATAGTCTGGTAGCAGCAGTTGTGATGTGTGTGTCTGATGGCTTGTAGATAGAAACTGTCTCTAAGCCTGTTGGTGTCAGACCTCCAGCTTCAATACCATCTGCCCAACATTAAGGGAGTATGAACAGCTCATGGCTGGGGTGTGTGGGACTCCCTGGATGGGAGCACGGTCCCAGTGATGTACTGGGCCGTCTTCACCACCCGCTGGAGAGCCTTTCGGTCGTGGACAGAGCAATTCCTGTACCAGGCCGTGATGCAAATGGTCAGTACGCTGTTGATGGTGCAGCTATAGTATTTGGAGTAGACCCCGAATGGCATGCTAAATTTCTTCAGCCGCCTGAGGAAGTAGAGGCGTTGTTGCGCCCTCTTGACAAGAGGGGAGGTGTTGTTGGTCCATGTTAAGTGATGTGGACGCCGATGAACTTAAAACTGCTGACTCTCTGCTGCAATCCCGTTTATGTGGAACGGGGTGTTCCCTCTACTTCCTCAAGACAACAATCAACTCCTTTGTTTTGCTGACTTTGAGGGAGAAGTTGTTGTCCTGGCAACACAATGCCAGTTCACTTACCTCCTTAAAGGTTGACTCGTTGTTGTTGATTATCAGGCCTACAACCGTTGTGTTGTCAGCTAACTTGATGGAGTTGGTGTGGTGCAAAGCCACACAGTGGTGGGTGAACAGGGAGTACAGCAGAGGGCTGAGGACACCCTTGGGGGGACCCCTGTGTTAAGAGTCATTGTGGAGGAGGTGTTGTTGCCAATCCGCACAGCCTGTGGTCTGCCCGTCAGGAAGTCCAGGATCCAGTTGCAGAGGGTAGTGTTCGGACACAAAGCTTTTGAGCTTGGAGGGTACAACAGTGTTGAATGCTGAACTATATTTACTCTTTTGAGAGTTTTCCTTACGTCAACCTTGGGAGAGTGAAAACACCTAGTCGTCCGGAGCAGCGAGAGTCTTCCTGGATGGCTCGGTATTGTCTGCCTCGAAGCGAGCATAGAATGTGTTCAGCTCGTCTGGGAGGGAGGCTTCGGTGGGAACCACACAGCTGGATTTGCCTTTGTAGTCCATGATAGCCTGTAGTCCTTGCCACATGCGTTGCGAGTCTGAGTTGTCAAACATCGATTCAAGTTTGAGTTTGTATAATTTTTTTGCATCCCTAATGGATTTGCGGCCCTCGTACCAATCGTTATCAGAAACACTTTGAAACATCTCTACGTTGTTTTCTGGGGGGAAAGGTATGCGGAACAAAAAGTAAATGATACAATCTTAAAACCAATATCCAAGATCAATAGGATGATCTGTTAGCTTCCTGACGACAAGACATCCATCAACACAGACAAGACATCCATCAACACAGACAACGACATCCATCAACACAGACACGACATCCATCAACACAGACAAGACATCCATCAACACAGACAAGACAGACAACAACCCATTGTTTACTTAACATTTTATTTTTTGATTCAATCAGGTTATTAAAGTTATTAACATAATTACATTGCTGTTATTGCTTAATAGATCATCTTAAGGAGCCAGCAATGTCTAACAACATATTACTGTCGTCAAGTTACTCATAGTTATTATCATCATCAATAATATCCATATTATTATCAGATTTGTTTAGTGCATTTTAAAGAAACTACCAAAGACCTGCAGTGGGAGGTGTCCCCCCCCACACACACACCTCTGCCCAGAGAAGGTTCTGGAGTAGATCCAGTCAAAGAAAACATCAAACAGCTAGGTCCTGAATGTTTCAAATAAGACATACAGGACCAAATCCTTGCAACAAGGTGCCTGTTATGCACATCACCATCACTCTATTATAGTGAGTTCCTGTATTCTAAACGGAGAAATACATAGCCCAGGTCTGGAAACAGCCCTTAGACCTTACCCCCTAGCCTAGGGCCAAGATGCTTGTGGAGATCTGAAAGGATCAGAAAGGTATAAGCAATATCCTAATAGCTTCACCATGCCGCATGATAAGCTGGATGGGTTGTTGTACCTAGCCTATCCTTTCAGATCAGGGCCTAAGGGGTGGGGGCTTGGCCTGGTTTCTGGACGCGGCTATAATTCAATGCTGCAAACTGTTTGCGGCATTTCCCCACAATAATATTTAGCGTAGAACTGATACAATATAGAAATGTGTGTCCATTTTCTACCATACATTTCTATCTATCAAAAGGTTTTCAGCTCTGAATGCACAGGCACGCTCCCTATGTCTTCAGGGAAGCCGAGTAAGACAGGTTTGACAGCCTAGACGATCAAGATCAATGACCCATAAACAGTACTGGCTCCAAGTCACATCTGGAAATTGAATTCATATCGTTTTATCACATCCAACCAAGTCTGAGGAACTACAGTACATTTAAATGTCACTTTCTCCATCTTTTGTTATTCAACGGATTGTAAGGACTCTTGGGTTTAAGGAAGGAGCCTATTAGTATTTATTTAATGCAAGTTCAAAGTTTCACCAAACTACCCTCAAGTATAACGTTACTCATAATGAATCTTCAATCAATATAATTTCCCCCAATGTCTTTAAGAGCAGTAGACAAAATTGCCCTCATCTTGTCTTAGTACGATGCTTTTCGATAATACAAAGTACCCTTCCAAAAACTTCCAGAAACAAAACTTTTTTTTATAAATAGATAACCTAGCATTCATAAAGTTAAAGAAACTACGTTGTAGGTATTTACAGGACCGTTTCCATAACATACCTGCCTCTACCTCCGTGAGCTGTGTGTGATGCCATACTCTGCCAGATAATACACCTATCAAACGGGCCTCTCTGATGGTGGCAGACGGGAGCATGGGCAGAACGCATCTGCTCCCTTTCCTGACACACAGGCCTTATGGGAAAGGTGAGGGGAGGTGTGGGTCCCTTCAACCACCCTCCTTCATTGGCTCAGCACAACTTCTTCAGCAGACAGCTGACCCTCTTCTCCCTTGCCATCTTCCTCTCCGCGACCTGCTGACACTCTGGGCTGGTGTTATGACATGCTAGGTCTCTGGGTTGGGGGTGGCCAGCAGGGGCACGTTGTCCCTCCTCCTCCGGCCCAGCGGGGGGCGTCGGTACTGCTCCCCGTCGGCCAGCGTCTGGGGCAGTGGTTTCCTCTTGCTCTCGGGCAGCAGCAGGATGGAGAGCACGGCCAGCAGGGCCAGGGAGGAGTACACCACGTGGTGAAGGAAGTAGCCGTAGTGGTTGCGCAGGTCCATGAGCGGCGAGGTGAGCCGACCCACACAGCCCAGGGCCAACACCGTGCCCACGCCAATGCCCCTGGACCAGAGGGTAAAGTTCAAAGGTTAGTGATCTCCAAGCCAAAAATGACACCCATTAATATGAATATTAGGCCTAAATAATACATCTAATACACGGAACAAGCCTAGATGAGGAAGACTCGTGTGACAGTCTATGAGTTGCTGGTCCTTACCTGATGATGGTGGGCATGATCTCTGCTGTGAAGAGGACACAGAGAGAGGCAGCCGCCTGGGAGGAGAAGAGACCCATCACTGAAAACACAGTGATGGCCGCCTCACTTAGATCTGAGAGAAGGATAGGAGGGAGAGTTAACTTAGGACTGAACTCCACAGACTGACTGGCTGGCGATTACATCTGAAACTGAGACACGACTTTGACATTACTGCCACGGCAGTGTCCTTCATGAACTGGTATACCACCATTCAGCCACAAGGTGGTGCCATGCAAAAATAAACTGTGCTTCCTGTATTCAATGTCAATTGAGAAAATGATGGAGTCGTAACTACTTCATGACATGTGGTCTCCTATGAACTGAATTACATTTACCCTCTATGTATTCCAGGTGAGGACTATTTATGTGTACCTAACTACGTGTATTCAAGGTGAGTAGGTTGAATTTGGCCCCTAACTATGTGTATTCCAGGTCAGGAGTAGGTAGAATTTGGCACCTAACTATGTGTGTTCAAGGTGAGTAGGTTGAATTTGGCCCCTAACTATGTGTATTCCAGGTCAGGAGTAGGTAGAATTTGGCACCTAACTATGTGTGTTCAAGGTGAGTAGGTTGAATTTGGCCCCTAACTATGTGTGTTCAAGGTGAGTAGGTTGAATTTGGCCCCTAACTATGTGTATTCCAGGTGAGGAGTAGGTAGAATTTGGCCCCTAAATTTTTGTATCCCAGGTGAGAGGTAGGTAGAATTTGGCCCTTAATAAGCACTGACACAGGATTATATGTTTTAGTGGATGAAAACATATCTGATCCTATATCAGTGGTTAAGGGACTATTTCTACAAAGCATTATGCCAATCCGTATTTGAAACCATAACAAAACGGCCACCCCGTCTCTGTTTTGGTAAAAAGCTGAGGGATGAGCCTGGATAAATGGAAACACTCAAATGCATAGACAGAGCTATGAATGCAAGGACTGACCATCAATGACATCAACATTATAGTTTTAACCATGTTTTAAGGTTATACAGCGATTGTTTACAAACATTGGAGTAAAACAAGTTTATATTTTGGCTTCTGATGGGGTATAACAGTTGAACTAAACTCATGAGGCATTTTAGTTATATTCTTCAAGATTCAATGGGTATAAATCATTAATTTACAAGTCCAAAAATGGGTGTAGTAACTAAAGATTCTACCTTGAACGCCAACTTACACTCCATCAGTCCGAGGAGAATCAGAGATGCCAGCCCTGTCATCGTCATGGCGAGGAGCAGGATACCACGTCGACCACACCTGTTCACGGTTGCCCATAACAACAGCCAGGCCCCTCCTCCCGCACAGACAGAGAGTAGATAGGTCCAATAGAAGCTGGGGGCAGTGCCTCTGACATCACCGCGGAACGAGCTGTAACAGTGACTAATGCCATGGGAAATGAACCTGACAGACAACAGGAGAAGATGGAGAGGGAGAATCATGGTCTGATTGGCAACTACTGTATGAATCCTATGGGTGCCAACCTGTAAAATGTTGATAGAAGCAAGGCCAAACCTTTACATTACACTATATGTAGCATACATACTACTATGATTGATTACCAAAATGTCGTTATATCTTATTAGTAAACGGTGTAGTTATTATGTAGTTACACAAAGAAGTTAAACTTTCATGTACTGTATTTGTATTTATTAGGGATCCCCATTAGTTCCTGCCAAGGCAGCAGCTACACTTCCTGGGGTCCAAACACATTAAGACACTTACATTACATATAAAAACTAAAGATAAAACAGTACATCATGTAACATTATTACACCACTACATATCTACTACTGGTAGACCTACTACTATTACTATGTGTGCAGCTAATTAAAGTCTGACATGTGAGGGCAAACTTCAAACAACACAGTTAGGTGACTTACGAGGTGAAGCCGAGCACACATATGTTTTTCCAGATGTTCCTGCTGTGTACGAGCTCTGGGAAGGACAGATGTGGGCGAGTAGAGGGAGATAGCTCGGAGTCCAGCTCTGAAATAATGACAACACCACAAGTCACACTGGAGGCATCAGCAGAGAATTGTTTTTCTAATAAAAGTCATAAATCTCATGAAAAGACCCACACAAAAAAATACAAAATGGTTCCCACACACCTGTGAAGCTCTCGTCATCCCTCCCTCTATCTCTTCTTTCACTGAAGGAATTCAGATCAGCAGATCTCTCGGAGAGGAGGAGCCAGCGAGGAGACTCAGGAAATACTCCTGGAATACTGAAACAAAAACATATTCATGTCATTTTCTCCTAGCTTCCTTCTAGGTTGAAGATAACAACGGTTAAGACAAGAGGGTTGTAATTAAGTCATAAGGCATGACAATCCAGGGATTACAGTGTGATAACTCCTGATAAAGGGCTGTTCTTAAGAAGAATTTTAAATAATGGGACCAGCGATGCTATTTAGCTTCCACATGGAATTATTAGGTTCTTCAACCTAGGATCCATCCCAAGCTATTCTCTCCCCTGGAACAGCAAAGTTCATATTTCATTTGCTTTGTGTTCAATTTACTATTTGCAATAAAAGGTCATGAGGAGTGTGGGAGGGACACTGCACCTTGAAGCCAAATGCTAATGTATTCTGACTTGAGTTAATGGCTGAAATCAATACAATGCCGGGATGCTCTCAGCAAGTCAGTTTGCATTTACTTCTTTAATGAAATGACTACCATATTCCCCTTCCCCCTTGTCCATAAGTTACTATCCCACAACACACACACACACTCACCCATAGGTGAGGAACAGAGAGAGTGGTGCAGCCCCAGTTCCAAGTAAGCCTCTCCAGGACTGGTAACCCAGAGCAAAACCCAGCAACAGCAGCTCCCCAGCAACTGTAGTTAGTCCTGCCACCATGGTGACTAACAGACGTAGTGAGGGGTCACAGAGTTCAAGACCTGTCAATCAAACACACAAGACAAAACAATGAATGATAACAAAAGATCAGCAGTGGTCATCATGGCAGTAGACTTTTGATGCTTTTGTTTAGAGCCTTTTGTACTATGGCTCTGTGTTTTGACCAATCATGTGACGTGCCTGGATTTTAACTTTTTTTTATCAAACTCCCTTTTTTCTCCATATGTCAGATGGTTCAGCATCATTCTCAGGAAATTGTTTTCATTTTTGGAGTTATTCTCATTTCTGGATAAGGCTTGAAATACAGAATAAAATTATGATATGTCACATGACTGCGCAATACACATGGCCCTAACTATGACACCAGTATGTGAGACTACTCACGTGTGATGTAAAGGCCCTAACTATGACACCAGTATCTGAGACTACTCACGTGTGATGTAAAGGCCCTAACTATGACACCAGTATCTGAGACTACTCACGTGTGATGTAAAGGCCCTAACTATGACACCAGTATGTGAGACTACTCACGTGTGATGTAAAGGCCCTAACTATGACACCAGTATCTGAGACCACTCACGTGTGATGTAAAGGCCCTAACTATGACACCAGTATCTGAGACCACTCACGTGTGATGTAAAGGCCCTAACTATGACACCAGTATCTGAGACGACTCACGTGTGATGTAAAGCGTGAGGTAGACACCGGCGCTAGCAGCAGCCAGGCAAAAACGCATG
Source organism: Oncorhynchus tshawytscha (assembly GCF_018296145.1). Lineage (NCBI taxonomy): Eukaryota > Metazoa > Chordata > Actinopteri > Salmoniformes > Salmonidae > Oncorhynchus > Oncorhynchus tshawytscha. Next base: position 9,702,201 of record NC_056444.1, read on the forward strand.
GCAATAAAGAATGGGGGAGCGGTAGAGACGCACACAAGCACGCCAAATACCACTGAGAGGGTCAGAGAGGTGAGTAGTGTCTTCAACCTGCCCAGTCTGAGGAAAACATAGAGAAGATACAAAGCTCTGTTTTAGTAGTTCTTAAACACTGTCCGGTTTCATGGAAAGTAAATCCATATATAGGCCTCTTAAAAACAGGTTTAAAAACCAAGTTAACAGTCCTGGTTTATTGAGTCCAAGAATAAAAAAAAGTAAATAACCAGGGTCATTTCCATGTAAATACATAGTTATTTAGGGACATTTAGTCTAGAAATATATGTACACAATGTTCATTCAACCACATTTCTGGATTCAAGTGCAGCCCAGACCTGAGTCTGGATTCAAGTGCAGTCCAGACCTGAGTCTGGATTCAAGTGCAGCCCAGGCCTGAGTCTGGATTCAAGTGCAGCCCAGACCTGAGTCTGAATTCAAGTGCAGCCCAGGCCTGAGTCTGAATTCAAGTGCAGCCCAGGCCTGAGTCTGAATTCAAGTGCAGCCCAGACCTGAGTCTGGATTCAAGTGCAGCCCAGGCCTGAGTCTGGATTCAAGTGCAGCCCAGGCCTGAGTCTGGATTCAAGTGCAGCCCAGACCTGAGTCTGATTCAAGTGCAGCCCAGGCCTGAGTCTGATTCAAGTGCAGCCCAGGCCTGAGTCTGATTCAAGTGCAGCCCAGGCCTGAGTCTGGATTCAAGTGCAGCCCAGGCCTGAGTCTGGATTCAAGTGCAGCCCAGGCCTGAGTCTGGATTCAAGTGCAGCCCAGGCCTGAGTCTGATTTAAGTGCAGCCCAGGCCTGAGTCTGGATTTCAAGTGCAGCCCAGAACTGAGTCTGGATTCAAGTGCAGCCCAGAACTGAGTCTGGATTCAAGTGCAGCCCAGGCCTGAGTCTGGATTCAAGTGCAGCCCAGGCCTGAGTCTGGATTCAAGTGCAGCCCAGGCCTGAGTCTGGATTCAAGTGCAGCCCAGGCCTGAGTCTGGATTCAAGTGCAGCCCAGGCCTGAGTCAGAATTCAAGTGCAGTCCAGGCCTGAGTCTGGATTCAAGTGCAGCCCAGAACTGTCTGAAACTGTCGTTGAAAGCGTAATTTGATGATCTTAATGAACTGAATCTGGTTGGCTAATTACATTTGCTTCATCTCACTTTAAATCCACAAGATCCTCCCCGGTCTGACCCTTTGTATTTATCAGCTCGTCTCACCTGTCAGCTGCAAAGCCCATTCCCAGGCATCCTGTCAGAACGCCCAGGATGAAGGACACCTCTTCGACTGGGACCAGCCAGTACTGACCACACACCAAATCCCACTGGGAGAGGAAAGGAAAACAACGAGGTGGGAAACCAACAGAAGGATACAGAAAGGGAAGAAACAGTTAAACATTTTGTTATGCACAATCACTCCATCAATAGGTCATTTTTCCAGATCATACCATATTGTTTTTAAATTTCAACCAAACTACAGTATATTTAAATGTGATTTCAATCATTTCCTTTCAGTGTTTGAAATGACTTGAGTGTGACTTTGTTATTACATCTCAAGAGCTCTGCATTTTCTACTGTTGAAAGCTAAGTGATTATAATTATCTACAGAGATAGCATCGTTTTTGGGCACAGTCAGGGAAGCTGCTGCTAACAATACCTTATGTTATTGGAACCTATGCAGGGACGCATAAAAGCCTGTCAAATACTATCACTCATCCTCACTGGTCGGCATAGATGCACTGTATAGTAACCTCACACATGAAAGCATAGCGGATGAGGTGCTTGGTGTGGGAGAAAAGAAAAAATGCAAAACCTGCACACAAGGAAGTTCACAAACTGCCCAAACCGGTTATAAACTTGACTCGAAAGCATTATAATGCCCTTGGCCAAAACCTTTGCCTTGCATTTTTCCCCTCTTATAGTAAACGTCCTCATGTCAAAGGATCATATAGGCTGCCATGGTGTTACGAGGCAGCTGCTTTAAAGGTGCTTCGTTCAGTATTCTACTGAAACCTTATTGAATAAAGGCGTGTACTGATCAGAGCTTTTCTGTTCTCCGTGAGAAGTTACTGAAGAAGCATCGTGGTGGTAAAAGGTAAAATACACTCTGAAACCAACCACTAAATCAGGCCTTGTGTCTATGAAAAGACTAACTGAATGATATTCCTGCCATCTATAGGCGCATGGAAACACCGCTGCAGTAGTCTGTCTCTTCAGTTAGAGTGACTCCTTGAGACCAGTGTATGTTCAGTTAACCACAGAGGGCAACAGGCCCACAGAACAGCTTACAGAAGAAGCATTGGGTATGCCACCCGCGCCACCACGCATTGGAATTCAAAACAAATAGAGAGTCGGTCCACAGCGAGCCAATTGAGAGCTTAAGACATCCATGGAAAAATTGGGTGTGGTGGACATTTGTCAAGAGTTCTGCCAAAGACATTAGGCCTGGTGCGTCATAAGGCATTGTAGAACAAGTACACACAACAGTAAATGAAGAAAGGCAGGATGAGTTTGGTTGTACATTTCCCATTTACTTCCCTCTACGTGACTATTTATAACATAGGCCTACTTCATCAAAGCTGTGTTAATGGTGAAAGCGGTTTTTACTGTTGACGTGATTTTGACAGTTACTTACAGGCAGCTCATTGGCAAGTAAGTTCGTTTTTTCCCCTTCATATTACAGTACACCTACTGTAATCTAATTACGGTATCAAAGCAAGTACCGTGTAATGACATACAGTACACTACTGTAAAATGTATTATATTATATCGTAAAGAAAAAGTAAATACAACTGTAATCGGAATGAATGGATCAATGGATGAAATTCATTGAGGGGAGGGGGTTTGTATTTCACAGTATTTTAATGTAATTACAAGGGATACACATTACAGCATATCTATAAATATGTGGGGTATTATATCACTTGCACTTCTAGAGGCCTTAACTTATTCGGGATCGGTGTCTCATCCACGGGACGGTTGAGATAATGTAGGCTAATGCGATTAGCATGAGGTTGTTAGTAACAAGAATATTTTCCAGGACATAGACATATCTAATATTGGCAGAAAGCTTAAATTCTTGTTAATCTGACTGCACTGTATAATTTACAGTAGTTATTACAGTGAAAGAATACCATGCTATTTTTTGAGAATGCACAGTTTTGAACTTGATAAGTTATTAATAAACAAATTAGGCACATTTGGGTAGTCTTGATACAAAATGTTGAACTGAAATGCAATGGTTCATTGGATCAGTCAAACTTTGCACATACAATTTACAGTACGCTGCAGTTAAATATTTCAAAGTATTATACTAATGCTAATACCAAAAATTACTGTATAAATTACAGTTTTCTGTTACAGTGCATGTAAGGGTATCAGAACTTCACTGAAGAATGCATTGTATCATTGTTAAACAATCATTCCCTGCTCCCCTAGGAGCCACTTGGATTCTGAGACCGGGAATTACAAACTAATCAAGAAAACAATGAAGCCGGCAAAGTTCCTTGAGGTACCTCAGTAACAATGTTAATCCTCAATCCTTCTGTGACATTGTAGTCCCAGCCAGCTTCACAGTTTTCCACCCCGGACTGGCTACCGTTGATATACTGCTTGCACTGAGACAGCCCCCCGCTGTCCCCCACTCTGTCCCCCTTCTCCCAGGGCAGGGACGCGTTAAGGATCTGGGCGGCAGGCAAGGGTCCCGGGAGGCGACAGTGGTGGGGTGAGGTGAGGGTAAGCAGGGCGTCCGAGGAGAGAAGGAAGGCCAGGAAGAGATTGGGCAGGATGGAGAGACCGATGAGCATCCTCTGCTTCTTCCTCCCCAGGGCCAGGACCATCACCTCCCCTGTGGGAGGCAGGGAGGGGGGATGTGGGAGGGAGGAGGAGGGAGTGGGAGATGAGGGAGTGGGAGAGGAGGGGAGGGAGGAAGGGGGAGGTGGACAGGGGGAAGGGGAGGGGAGGGGGGACTCAGGTGATGTCATGACTGAGGACCAGAGAGGCTGTGGTCACTTCTTAGATGGACTGGGAAATATGGGGAATATCTGTGGTGGGAAAACATACACAAATATTGACAAGCTTGGATTCACCATTACTACTTTCTCCAAAATATATTATTAGCTACAGTATACAGTTCACCTGCAGAATAAGAATAAATAGCTCTGTGAATGGATCTGCTTTCTTATTTATCTACAGACTTGAACAGTCAGTTTTACAACTTTCACCTGCATACTTAATTAATCACAAAGTCTGGCAAATGATATCTCCAATCAATCCCATAAAAGAGCGTAGAGGGAGCAATGCCAACCGCATGACATAATGTTTAGCCAAATATTCGATTGGTGGAAATACCCATTCCATTACTGGGTAAAAAAAGAGAAAACGTTTTTATCTGTAGCATGACTATAACACGTGTAAGAAATACGTTGTACAGTTATATTTTATAGCCCAAGACCATGGAAGGTTTTTGGACACGTCTATACTATCAGCCATAAGGGCATGGTCCATTATACTGGCAAGGCCATGAACTAGGCTACTGCTAAAGGAATGAAGTTACATAATAGGTTTTTCAAACAGGGGAAAGTACTGCATCGAAGGAAAAGAGCCAACGCATATTGTAAGAGGTTTTGAGCAACACAAAGCACCAGAAAATAAACATTCCTAACATTATTGTGTAACATTGTAACATGAATAAAACTGGCATGGTGGTGACATAATCCGTCACTGAAACAAACGCACGCACGCATCTGCCCGGGGCAGACAGCAAAACACATTATTTTGTAAATATACAATATTGTCACAGGCTGTGTGGCATGGGGACAGTTGCAGCAAAATGAATGACGTACCCCTTTCCAGTATTATTATAGTCGTCGGATATTATAATAAATCCACTGGGTTAACGATTGCCCATTGTCACTTCCGAACGACCGTTTTGGTAAATCCAAAACACTGAAGGGGATAAAGGGAACAGTTCCGAATTGAGTTGAAATTTCACCGCATTATCTCAACTCTTCCTATGCGTCTTCTCTCTGTCGGCTTGGGCTATTATTCCATCCTGTGATATATAGGCTTCTGTCCCGGGGTGGTGTTATATGAAGCACTGGAAACTAAAGTCCTGCCAGAGATGATAACGCAGGGCTTCAACATTGACACCCACTGAAACCTAGTTTAGGAAGCAATCCGTTTTGCTGTATTGGCAGACAGGTTGATGCTCGACTTCTACCGTCCCTGATTTCTAACATTGTTGCTCGACCGAAGTATATGTCCGCCGACATGAAACAAAGAAATTCAATATTAAATTATTATTTCTGACATCATCTTAAAGGGGACGGGTCACATAACTGCTGGCTGGCTGGCTGAACGAGGCGAACCGATCATTTCTGTATCTGGGACAAAGAGGTCTGCATTGGTAGAAGCGATCTCCAGACTCGTGAGAAATCGGGTGTAGTCGTTGAGGGGATGTCCCCAGTTTTCACTGCAAATTGAGTCATCTGCCGCATGGTGGGGCCATCCATCACAGATTATTCTCAAGGTTGAAAGAGCTCGCATTATGCGCTGTATTATAAATGGACTGTCCAGATTATTTTGTCATTTGCATGGAGAGCATATTGTAGATATTCCCATCGTGCCTCTACCCTTGGGCACACTGTGCCGTCCTACTTCTCACACCAGTGTAGCGAATTCAGGGGAGTAGCCTGACCAGGACTCGAACACAGGTCCCTGCAATTGTCCATCCAAAAACGTACAGTAGGAGGTCTGAACCACTTGAAGATATCATAAAGTGATCATTAGGTCGTGTAATTACCCATTCCTGCTTTAAGTGCGTAATTACCCATTCCTGCTTTAAGTGCGTCCCCTGCTATATTCGAACAAGTCATTTAGGATCATACCGTTGGTACACGCTTTTGATGGCTGCACTTGGGTCAGAGCCGGTCCCTGCTATTCTGCTACCATAGGGTGAAACCAAAAAATGCCTCTCCCTGCAAAACTAGAATAGTCCCAGTAAGCAAAATGAAGTTGAAAAGACGTTAAAAAAAACGTATTTTCTGTACTTTGATATCAGGTACATTTTCGGTTCTAAATGAAAGTTGAAAATACGTATTTTACAGACGTTGAAAATATTAATTTTCCGGGTGTTGAAATCAGGCTCATTGTTGGTTCTGAATGAAATGTAAAAACAAGTTATTTATATATGTCTATGTTTGTCCAGACAGGACAAAATCTGAACCAAACATAGATATATATGATTCATTCAGATTTGGCCCGCAGCAAAATGGGGATATCAAGGCCGGTCCCGAACTGCAACAAAAAAAAAGATGTCCAGAAGGCGTCGGAGTCTGTCCGTGCTTACTGAGTTGTAGGCAACACTGTTGCCTGAAATTTAATTTAATGAATGCCCATCTATCAAATCAAATTTTATTTGTCACATACACATGGTTAGCAGATGTTAATGCGAGTGTAGCGAAATGCTTGTGTGCTTCTAGTTCCGACCATTGCAGTAATTTCTAACAAGTAATTTAACAATTTCACAATTACCTTATACACACACAAGTGTAAAGTAATGAAAAAGAATATGTACATAAAAATATATATGGATGAGCGATGGCCGAATGGCATAGGTAAGATGCAGTAGATGGTATAGAGTACAGTATATACATATGAGATGAGTAATGTAGGGTATGTAAACATTATAAAGTGGCATTGTTTAAAGTGACTAGTGATACATTTATTACATCCAATTTTTTATTATTAAAGTGGCTAGAGATTTGAGTCCGTATGTTGGCAGCAGCCACTCAATGTTAGTGGTGGCTGTTTAACAGTCTGATGGCCTTGAGATAGAAGCTGTTTTTCAGTCTCTCGGTCCCGGCTTTGATGCATCTGTACTGACCTCGCCTTCTGGATGATAGCAGGGTGACCAGGCAGTGGCTCAGGTGGTTGTTGTCCTTGATTATCTTTTTGGCCTTCCTGTGACATCGGGTGGTGTAGGTGTCCTGGAGGGCAGGTACTGCAGTTTGCCCCCGGTGATGCGTTGTGCAGACCTGCTGCCCATTGACACAAGCCTACCAGACGAGCTAAATAAATTATGTTTGCTTCAAGGCAAGTAACACTGAAACATGCATGAGAGCATCAGCTGTTCAGGACGACTGTGTGATCACGCTCTCTGCAGCCAATGTGAATAAGACTTTCAAACAGGTCAACATTCACAAGGCCGCAGGGCCAGACGTGTACTCCGAGCATGCGCTGACCAACTGGCAAGAGTCTTCACTGACATTTTCAACCTCTCCCTGTCTGAGTCTGTAATACCAACATGTTTCAAGCAGACCACAATAGTCCCTGTGCACAAGAACACTAAGGTAACCTGTCTAAATGACTACCGACTCGTAGCACTCACGTCTGTAGCCATGAAATGCTTTGGAAGGCTGGTCATGGCTCACATCAACACCGTTTTCCCAGAAACCCTAGACCCACTCCAATTTGCATGCCGCACCAACAGATCCACAGATGATGCAATCTCTATTGCACTCCACATTGCCCTTTCACACTGCCCTTTCACACCTAGACAAAAGGAACACCTACGTGAGAATGCTATTCATTGACTACAGCTCAGCGTTCAACACCATAGTGCCCTCAAAGCTCATCACTAAGCTAAGGACCCTGGGACTAAACACCTCCCTCTGCAACTGGATCCTGGACTTCCTGACGGGCAGACCCCAGGTGGTAAGGGTAGGTAACAAAACATCCACCACACTGATCCTCAACACAGCCCCCTCCTGTACTCCCTGTTCACTCATGACTGCACAGCCAGGCACATATCCAACACGATCATTAGCTTTGCTGATGACACAACACTGATCACTGACAATGATGAGAAAGCCTATAGGGAGGAGGTCAGAGACTTGACCATGTGGTGCAAGGACAACAACCGCTCCCTCAACGTGATCAAGACAAAGGAGATGATTGTGGAATACAGGAAAAAGAGAGCCGAGCACGCCCCCATTCTCATCGATGGGGCTGTAGTGGAGAAGGTTGAGAGCTTCAAGTTCCTTAGTGTCCACATCACCAACAAACTAACATGGTCCAAGCACACCAAGACAGTCGTGAAGAGGGCACAACAAAACCTGTTCCCCCTCAGGAGACTGAAAAGATTTGGCATGGTTCCTCAGATCCTCAAAAGGTTTTACAGCTGCACCATCCCTACGGTGAAGCATGGTGGTGGTAGTATCATGCTGTGGGGATGTTTTTCAATGGCAGGGACTGGGAGACTAGTCAGGATAGAAGGGAAGATGAACAGAGCAAAGTACAGAGAGATCCTTGATGAAAACCTGCTGAGTAAAAAACCTGAGTAAAGGATCTGAATACTTTTTTTTATTTTTTAACTTCACCTTTATTTAACCAGGTAGGCTAGTTGAGAACAAGTTCTCATTTACAACTGCGACCTGGCCAAGATAAAGCAAAGCAGTTCGACACATACAACAACACAGAGTTACACATGGAATAAACAAACATACAGTCATTAATACAAATGTGTAAATGTAAATGTGATGTTTATTATTTAATACATTTGCAACATTTCTACAAACCCATTTTTGCTTTGTCATTATGGGGTATTGTGTGTAGATTGATGAGGGGGAAAAAAACGAATTAATCACACTTTAGGATTAGATATGTCAACACTTGGAATACTTCCAGATGGAAGCAGATACAGTTGAAGTTGTAAGTTTACATACACTTAGGTTGGAGTCATTAAAACTCATTTTTCAACCACTCCACAAATGTCTTGTAAATAAACTATAGTTTTGGCAAGTCGGTTAGGACATCTACTTTGTGCATAACAAGTCATTTTTCCAACAATTGTTTACAGACAGATTATTTCACTTATAATTCACTGAATCACAATTCCAGTGGGTCAGAGGTTTGCATACACTAAGTTGACTCTGCCTTTAAACAGCTTGGAAAATTCCAGAAAATGATGTCATGGCTTTAGAAACTTCTGATATGCTAATTTACATCATTTGAGTATATTCAAGGTGTACCTGTGGATGTATTTCAAGGCCTACCTTCAAACTCAGTGCCTCTTTCCTTGACATCATGGGAAAAATCAAAAGAAATCAGCCAAGACCTCCGAAAAAAAATTGTGGACCTCCACAAGTCTGGTTCATCCTTGGGAGCAATTTCTAAACGCCTGAAGGTACCACGTTCATCTGAACAAACAATAGTATGCACGTATAAACACCATGGGACCACGCAGCCTTCATACCGCTCAGGAAGGGGACGCGTTCTGGCTCTTAGAGATGACTGTACTTTGGTGCGAAAAGTGCAAATCAATCCCAGAACAACAGCAAAGGACTTTGTGAAGATGCTGGAGGATACAGGTACAAAAGTATCTATATCCCCAGTAAAACAAGTCCTATATCGACATAACCTGAAAGGCTGTTCAGCAAGGAAGAAGCCACTGCTCCAAAACCACAATAAAAAAGATAGATTACGGTTTGCAACTGCACATGGGGACATAGATTGTACTTTTTAGAGAAATATTCTCTGGTCTGATGAAACAAAAATATAACTGTTTGGCCATAATGACCATTGTATGTTTGGAGGAAAAAGGGGGATGCTTACAAGCCGAAGAACACCATCCCAACCGTGAAGCACAGGGGTGGCAGCATCATGTTGTGGGGGTGCTTTGCTGCAGGAGGGACTGGTGCACTTCACAAAATAGATGGCGTCATGAGGAAGAAAAATGATGTGGATATATTGAAGCAACATCTCAAGACATCAGTCAGAACGTTAAAGCTTGGTCGCAAATGGGTCTTCCAGATGGACAATGACCCCAAGCATACTTCCAAAGTTGTGGCAAAATGGCTTAAGGACAACAAAGTCAAGGTATTGGAGGGGTCAGCACAAAGACCTGACCTCAATCCCTTCGAAAATTTGTGGGCAGAACTGAAAAAGCGTGTGCAAGCAAGGAGGCAAGGAGGAATGGGCAAAAATTCACCCAACTTGTTGTTGGAAGCTTGTGGAACGTTTGACCCAAGTTAAACAATTGAAAGGCAATGCTACCAAATACTAATTGAGTGTATGTAAACATCTGACGCACTGGGAATATGATTAAAGAAATAAAAGCTGAAAGAAATAATTGTCTCTATTATTATTCTGACATTTCATATTCTTAAAATCAAGTGGTGATCCTAACTGACCAAAGACAGGGAATTTTTACTAAGATTAAATGTCAGGAATTGTGAAAATCTGAGTTTAAATGTATTTGGCTAAGGTGTATGTAAACTTCCAACCTCAACTGTATGTGACTGTTTCAGTGTTTATTAATGTACAATTTCAAACAACAAAATAGTATGTTTTCATTCAGAACTTCACTAAACAATAAATAGTTGCTTTAATTCTCTACCACTAAACTCCTGCTATAAATCTGCTGGATAGCAGCTTCTGCTAAATTATTCAAATGTAAAATGTACACTCCCCAACACACTCAACAGCCCTTCTTCCCTGGCTACATTCACACCCCTGGGCCGTAGATGACTCTGTGACAAGATGTGTTTGATTGCTGGTCCAATGTGTCTAATTGCTGGGTGATTTTCCCTAGGAGTATCTGCAGCCGGTGGTTCTCCTCTTGCAGCTGCAGAGCCCTTTGGTGGGTGAGCTGTATGTGCCAACTGGCCTTGTCTCGGCTCTTCCTCATAGCAATGTTGTTCCTCTCCCGCCGCAGTCAATACGTACTTGGTGTACTTGGCTTCGCAGGGGGGGCCGGGAGGAAGGGAGAAAAGTTCTGTAGGAGAGGGAGTTGGGATGTAAGGGTTTGGAGGGAGGAAATAACATTCACTTTAAGAAGGAGAAAATGGGATGCAAGAAAATAGAAAGATTTTCAACATTGAACTAACTGCAACATGTGCATTCTGATGAAAACAGAAACATAGCGGAGTATCCACATACCTGTTGCAGTATGAGACTGTGTTGGCCGGTAGTCTCTGTGGAAGGTGCGTCGGACAGATATGACAATCCCATCATCTTCTCTGCTATTCTGTTACTGCCAGTCCTGACCAATCCCTAAGCCCCCAGTGACTGGCTGAATGGAATCCCCTCCATCTGTGGCATATGATTGGTTAAGGGTGCCGGGGTCGATGGGTCTGGGTTTGAGGCCCGGGTTGTAGTAGTGGGGGTGGTAATGTGACTGAAGGTTGTGAATGGGACAGAAGCAGGACGACTGAATCACAGAAGACTGAGACAACTATTTGGAATTCAGACTCATCTTAGAATCACCTCCAGATGCATTAATCACCTCTATTGTGAATTAATAACTTTAGAACTGTAGGTCTATTGAAATGTTTTAAAATGTTATAAAAGAAGCCGAAATAAACCTGAAGATTCAGTCAACATTTCTTTCCATCTCTGATGCAACTGTCTTTTTGCACACGTAGCCAACAGTGGTACATTGTTGTTGGTTATGTAAGTGTGTTTCAATATATACAGCAGAATACCTCTTTCACACCACACATGAGCTGGTATATATTTTCTTTTAGTCTTGTTTTCAATTTACTTCTCCCTTTTTCGCATCACATCCTGCCATTATTACATGTTTTCCGACATTTTATCCTGTCTATCAGGTGTCCTGTGTAGTCTATATCCTGTCTATCAGGTGTCCTGTCCTGTGTAGTCTATCAGGTGTCCTGTCCTGTGTAGCCTATATCCTGTCTATCAGGTGTCCTGTCCTGTGTAGTCTATATCCTGTCTATCAGGTGTCCTGTCCTGTGTAGCCTATATCCTGTCTATCAGGTGTCCTGTCCTGTGTAGTCTATATCCTGTCTATCAGGTGTCCTGTTCTGTGTAGCCTATATCCTGTCTATCAGGTGTCCTGTCCTGTGTAGTCTATATCCTGTCTATCAGGTGTCCTGTTCCATGTAGTCTATATCCTGTCTATCAGGTGTCCTGTCCTGTGTAGTCTATCAGGTGTCCTGTTCCATGTAGTCTATATCCTGTCTATCATTCCAAAGGAGTTACATATTGTATATATATTTCACATTAGTTTGCTGGTAAAAGTTGAATATATTCTGTGGAACTTGAGGCCATTGTTACTCTGTCTCTAAAGGTAGGATACCTGTGTCCCACTGTTTGCATTGTATAGGCTAGCATATTACTTTAACATTACAGTAATGTTGTTTTGTTATAGTTGTGGTCTGCTTTTTTTGTGTTTTGGCCTGTATGTATAGCCTACACCCAGAATAGGCCTGTGTTACTGTGTCCTGTTTGTACAATATTTCTAATTAGTCTTCCACTGGGAGGCAGGGATGTAGGCATGGGTGAACACAGACCCTGGCAAGGCCCACCCAATCAGATTGAGAAAAAAAACAAAAAACCAGGATATATTACAAGAATACTCATGTGGAGGCTGATGGGAGGAGCTATAGGAGGAAGGGCTCATTAATGGCTGGAATGGAATAAAAGGAACGGTCTCAAACACATCAAACATATGGAAACCACGGACGGTTCCATTCCAATGAGCCTGTCCTCCTATAGCTCCTCTGGTGGATAGTAAATGTGTGTTTTTGATGTGATATGAAAGTAGTTCTTTATATTTATAGAACCATACTGCACTTGAGAATCGATTTCATGTTTAGATGGAGTATTTGGCTGTTTTGGCTGCCAGAGCCAATTCACCTCTAAACAGAACATGTAAGGTCCTTATAAGGATTCATGTTAGGCTCCTTTAGTCCACTCTTGGGCTAATAGCTAGCTAGCTATTTGTCTTCTATAGCCTTATTGCTAATAATATATATAGCTACGGTAGCGTTGTTGAACAGTTATACTGTATATATATATATATATATATATCTCTACTTACTGAGATCTATTACAGTGCATGTTTGAGATTTACACGAGGGTCCAGGATGGAACATCCAAGGTAAGTACTGTCATTGAAAGTTCACATTGGCGTGAACTCACGATGATTCATGAAACTGTTGAGTTGATCCAAAAGTTAATTTCCCACTATCTTGTAGGGTTCGTCTGTCCTGGACGTGCGATAGCAGCTGCTGCTGTTTTACCTACGAGGTCACTCACCTGATCAGTCTCAAATGAGAGTAGGGAAGTGTTAAAGACAACAGCGCCCTTCACAGACTGGCCACCGTTAGAACGGTAAGATGCCCTCATTTCCAAAAATGCGATTCAAAAATCGGAAAAGAGACGCTGTTTCTCATTTTGTGATGTATTGTCGTTGCATTTCTGTGCATCTTGGGACCTTACAAAAGTTCAGTAAAGAACAGTAAAATGCCCTTCTTTCCACTTTTAATCTCCTGGCATCTCAATCTGTGTATAATGAATACAATTATTGTTCATTTTGTTTCATTGCTCCTTATCACTTCTGAATGTCTTCACCTTAAAATGTTGTATTTAATTCCAAAGCTAAATGAATCAGAAGACCGAGTGTGAAAATGGAAAAGGCGCTAAGAAAAGTTCCATCTAGTGGCAAGAAACATGTTCCTCCAAGATTGCTTCAATGCACGATGGTCATTTCCTTTTCCTGTTAAATCTTATGTACTCACCCCCTCTTAAAAACCCACATCTTCCCAAGGCTGCCATATTTCTGTGGTATGATATTACAAAACCATTCGCTGTGACGTATAATATTTCTCTTTACCTGACCCACAGAGGGAGACACGAACGATGCAGACAAATACAAAGCAGAGACGTGGCGCCCTCCTTAGCTGTGTGATCAAAAAGCTCCGGCAGCCGTACAGCCACGCTCCCACAGCCATCACAGGGACTTCAAGACAGAGTCGAGAGCAGGTCAGTGCTGTCGTCAGACTCATTCAATAAGATTGTTATTGATACGTTTCTCATTTAACAGTAAAGTACTACAGTAGTTTGTGCTCTCGTATAACTGTAAAGTATTACAGTAGTTTGTCATCTCATTTGGTCCCTTCATGTAATTATTTTCCTCTAGGAAAAACATTGAAGAGTCAATGATGCGTCTGCAAGTGCCCCAAATGAGAGAAACACTTAAAATGAGGCGTGCATGCTAGGAATGTCTGGTCAGCTAAGTGACATCACAGCCCTGAAGGCCCTGACAGGCCGCCCCCAGGTGGTGAGGGTAGGCAACAACATCTCCTCCCTGCTGATCCTCAACACTGGGGCCCCACAAGGGTGCGTTCTGAGCCCTCTCCTGTACTCCCTGTTCACCCACGACTGCGTGGCCACGCACGCCTCCAACTCAATCATCAAGTTTGCGGACGACACAAGTGGTAGGCTTGATTACCAATAACGACGAGACGGCCTACAGGGAGGAGGTGAGGGCCCTCGGAGTGTGGTGTCAGGAAAATAACCTCACACTCAACGTCAACAAAACTAAGGAGATGATTGTGGACTTCAGGAAACAGCAGAGGGAACACCCCCCTATCCACATATGGGACAGTAGTGGAGAGGGTAGTAAGTTTTAAGTTCCTCGGCATACACATCACAGACAAACTGAATTGGTCCACTCACACAGAGAGCATTGTGAAGAAGGTGCAGCAGCGCCTCTTCAACCTCAGGAGGCTGAAGAAATTCGGCTTGTCACCAAAAGCACTCAAACTTCTACAGATGCACAATCGAGAGCATCCTGGCGGGCTGTATCACCGCCTGGTACGGCAACTGCTCCGCCCTCAACCGTAAGGCTCTCCAGAGGGTAGTGAGGTCTGCACAACGCATCACCGGGGGCAAACTACCTGCCCTCCAGGACACCTACACCATCCGATGTTACAGGAAGGCCATAAAGATCAAGGACATCAACCACCCGAGCCACTGCCTGTTCACCCCGCTATCATCCAGAAGGCGAGGTCAGTACAGGTGCATCAAAGCTGGGACCGAGAGACTGAAAAACAGCTTCTATCTCAAGGCCATCAGACTGTTAAACAGCCACCACTAACATTGAGTGGCTGCTGCCAACACTGACACTGACTCAACTCCAGCCACTTTAATAATGTGAATTGATGGGAAATGTAAATATATCACTAGCCACTTTAAACAATGCTACCTTATATGTTACTTACCCTACATTATTCATCTCATATGCATACGTATATACTGTACTCTATATCATCGACTGCATCCTTATGTAATACATGTATCACTAGCCACTTTAACTATGCCACTTTGTTCACATACTCATCTCATATGTATATACTGTACTCGATACCATCTACTGTATCTTGCCTATGCTGCTCTGTACCATCACTCATATATCCTTATGTACATATTCTTTATCCCCTTACACTGTGTATAAGACAGTAGTCTTGGAATTGTTAGATTACTTGTTGGTTATTACTGCATTGTCGGAACTAGAAGCACAAGCATTTCGCTACACTCGCATTAACACCTGCTAACCATGTGTATGTGACAAATACATTTGATTTGGAGGGGGACCGGTGAGTTGGACACAGTTCAGTGACATCACAGCCCTGAAGGGTGGAGGGGGACCGGTGAGTTGGACACAGTTCAGTGACATCACATCCCTGAAGGGTGGAGGGGGACCGGTGAGTTGGACACAGTTCAGTGACATCACATCCCTGAAGGGTGGAGGGGGACCGGTGAGTTGGACACAGTTCAGTGACATGCCACTCCTATACTGCCATGCAGTGATCGATAAGTGTACAAAACATTAAGAACACCAAGTTGCACCCCGCTGTTCCCCCCCCCCTCAGAACAGCCTCAACTCGTCAGGGAATGGACTCTACAAGGTGTCTAAAGAGTTCCACAGGGATACTGGACCACGTTGACTCCAATGCTTCACACAGTTGTGTCAAGTTGGCTGGATGTCCATTGGGTGGTGGAGCACTCTTGATATACACGGGAAACTGTTGAGCGTGGAAGAGCCATCAGTGTTGCAGTTCTTGACACACTCAAACCGGAGGAGCGCCTGGCACCTACCATTTCACCCTCTGAATGTCACAATCCATGTCTCCAGGCTTAACAACCCATCTTTAACCCCGTCTCCTCCACAACATCTACACTGATTGAAGTGGATTGAACAATTGACATAAGGGATCATAGCTTTCACCTGGTCAGTCGGTCATGGAATTAGCAGGCATTAATGTTTGTACAAGTTCACCTCTTTTATCCAAAGTGTCTTAGTCATGCGCGCATACATTTTTACGTATGTTTGGTCCTGGGAATAATTGGCACGCTTAGGATTTATTCTCCACAGGGACGCTGGCCCATGTTCAAATCAAGTTTTATGTCACAAGCCGCGAATACAACAGGTGGACCTTAGTGAAATGTTTACTTGGAAGCCCTTAACCAACAATACTAAAAGAAAGAAAAAAAAGAGCTACAAAATAACAGTGTTATATACAGGGGTACCGAGTCAATGTTTGGGGGTAGAAGTTAGTCGAGGTAGTATGTACATGTAGGTAGGGGTGTAATGACTATGCAAGTTGGATAATATTACCCAATGTTTTCTGTCCCTCCCTTCAGTACACAGATATCCCTGGGCCCAAGAAAAAACTAATGAAAAACATTTTTAAAAAGTGTTGTGTGGACATAGCCAGGACGTCAGTGATTTCTTTCCTCTTGGTGTTTTTAAATGAAACCTTGTGAATTCAGTTTCAATGACTTTAGAGTACCAGTGATTATGTAGCTCTCTTTACCTGCGACTTTCAGAAGATCAATAATTGAATCCTAAAAAAAGAAAGCAGGATGAAGATTAACGTTTTCGGGCTAAATGGGACGATTCACTTGGAATAGCTTCTCGCAATAATTGAGTGATTGTAGTGCTAAAACTGTGCATTAGAGGATGATTAAAAAAGTATATATTTATCATTAGTCCGTGTTTGAGCCTCATGCAGTCCAAGTTTTCAATATCACAATGCCCAAAATCAATTTCAATAGCCAAATTCCCCCAATTTGGAATGCAGAGCAGATTCATTTTCCTTGGGCATTACCTAAACTTTACTAGCCACACCTTTTCAGAATAGAAAATGGGATTCTTATTATTTATTTATTTTAAACACGTGAATTACATTTTAGGGACTGAATCAAACATGATGTAATAAAAAAAAATAACATGTCACATATTTATCCCTTCACTCTTGTGCAAACTCAAGTGTGTTGTTGAACTGTCATCTCAAACATTAACTCGTTTTCTAAAAGACCTTATTTGTGGTATAAGAGCCTATTAGCCAAATGTGTTTTTGATTTTTATCTTAGGATGAAACAATCTAATTCACTGCTTTGTAATAATAAATAATACTGGAAAGTATGAACACTTGTAAAAAGGCAGTTGGCTTAGACACGTTACAGTAAATAATTTAAAATAGTTAGAATAGTAATTGTACCTCATGAGGGTGTTTGGCTCCTGTGTGTTGTTAAAGAGGGTACTGGAGAAGACTACAACACTCAAAGCTGTAATATGGAACCTTTTGGGCAAGCCGGACAAATTCACATAGAAATGTGGATTATAGATCTGTCATTCTCATTGAAAGCAAGTCTAAGAGGCGGCAGATCTGTTCTGTGCGCTATTTATGGTTCCCGTTTTGTTACATTTTACACCAGCTTCAAACCACGGAAAATACAATATTGAGTTATGGAAAATATATTTCACAGCTGGTTAGATAGTACAATGATTTCTGCATTTTGCACCTTTAAAGAACAGAAAGACATTTGACACTATATTGATATTAAAAATACTGCAGAATGTCAGTCAATAGGTTCAGAATTCTCCCAGCTTTACTTTCAAGAACCGATTTTTTAAAAATGCCTTTGTAACTAGGGACAAATCACAAACAAATTAATAATTTTTACACGTCTTTATTTTTTTTATTTTATTTTTCTAATTACAGACTAAATGGGTTAAAAATAAAAAAAAGCAAAACATGTTTTTTTTGTTTAACCCACTCTCCCATTTCAAAAATGCAAACCTCTCCACACAAACCCACCCCCTATTCCCCCTAAAATAAAAGCTCCGCCCCTCTCGGCTATTACATTAAATCGATGCCTTTAGCCCCGCTCCTAGTCCTCGACAAGCCGTGGCTGCACTACGCACTGTTAAAGTCGGGCCCTGGAACCCCCCCACCCCTTATCTGGTCCGGTCTTTCTCACTCCCAATTAAAACAGCTGCTGCCATCTTGACTTAGCTCTCGCTATATAAATATGTGTGGTTGTTTGGTTGTGTGGTGTCTGAAGTGTGTGGGCCTAGTATGTGTGAGTGCGTGCCGGGTGAGTAAGTCAACTCAACGCTTGTTGTAGTAAACACCCCCTGCAGTGGCCCTGTGATCGCCCTGACCCCCTCCCCCCCACACAGACAGGATGGGGTGAGTGTGCATAGCAGGAGCAGAGAGAGAGAGAGACCCTGCCGAGACATTGGGGGGCGCCGCGGCCACTGGAGGGGTTGTCAGCCTCCACTGGTCCTGAAACCTGAAACGACAAGAAGTGGTCTAATATACACAGAGAGGAGAGAAGGAGAAAGAGAGCAGAAGAGGTGAAGGACAAAATGGTAGGAGCAGCAGCACAGAAAGGCAGAGGGGTGCAAGAAGAGGGGGGAAAAAGTGAGGCCTTCAAAAAAAAACTAAACAGAAAAGTTGGCAGAGCTCTGGCCATGCCTTCCTGGGGTGAAAGCTACAGACTAAAAGGTTCAATAGACACAATGTAAAAAAATATATATATAAAAAACACAATGACCCACTGAACAGAAGTCACAGCTGTTAAGATACTAAACACAAGAGAGCGTGAGATGGAACCAGGGGGAGAATATGGTAGCAAAAGTAGTGAGAGTTGGAACTGATCAGAAAACAGAGACACAAAGAAATGAAAACGCCCAACACCACAACTTAAAAAAATAAACAACATTTTTGCTCTTAGAAGTTTAACATGGACGGTACATTAAAAAATTAAATTAAAAAAAAAAAAAAAGACATTCCTTTCTCGTCGATGTTTGCTTTTTCGAAAGCAAGCATTTGGGGGCTGTGTTGGGTGTGAGGGTCACAGCCAGACAAAGGAGACAAATCTGCAGCCTGAGATAACATCTTCTCAAAAAAGAAATGCCACCAAATCTCCGACGGCCATCAGATACATTACCAGGGTGACCGCACCATCTCCGCACACGCACGCTCACACACAATCACACACTGTGGCCAGTCTGTCCAGGAGAATACTGGGGGGGGGTTTTCATCTTTTTTTTTTTCTTCATTGTTTTTTTTTCCTGGGACTTTTTTTTTTTTTTTTTCATTCTTTTTTTTTTTTTTTTGTATGGGGACATGGGGTGATAGTAGGGGTTGGGGGTATTAGTAAGGGGAATACCACGATGTTGTTCGCCCTCGGCCCCTGGAAAAGAGAGAGAAAAAGAGGGTGAGTTTCTTGATTGGCTTAAAGACGGACACCAATTTTAGGGTGTGTGGTGTGGTTGTTAGTGTGCAGGTAGAAAAGGGCCTGATGAGAAGTCAATCCGAGGTAAAATATATGTATGAATAATTGTTTTAAGTATACACAAATTGTTGGTAGGATGACATGTATACCATCTTAATGGTATTGTGCCTTTCTTTGATAAGTGTCGAATTACCACAATTTAAAATTTTTACGAATATGAATTAACAGTACAGAAAGAAGCGGAGAACAGCTTCACCAACATTAAAATATCTGATTCTCAGATTATACAGGACTATAGAAATAATGGTGTGGGGGGGTGTGTGGGACAGTGAGGCACTCTCTCCCTCTTTCTCTCTCTCTCTCTCTGCGAGAGCGGCCCCCCCGAGGTCGCTGTTGGGAGAGACCCTGAGGACAGAAGCCTCCATCTCACCCCACAGAAGAGTCAAAGTCATTCACATGGCACATGCTAGGAAGGGCAACACCTATAGCTTCAGCACGGAGACTTGACTGACCCCTTCTCCTGACAACCTGGACTGCACCATCACTCAAACACAGCATCAAAGCGCTTTTCCACTCACACAACAGGGTTTCCATTAGGAAATGTGGAGCCGGACATTTGACAAGCAACATTGAAAACATTTTTACTGGATGTTTGAGAACTGTACTGGCCCATATAAAAATGGGTGAGTTACCTAATTAGTGTGTCCACCCACAGTGCTCAATTTTTTATTTTACCTTTATTTAACTAGGCAAGTCAGTTAAGAACAAATTCTTATTTTCAATGACGGCCTAGGAACAGTGGGTTAACTGCCTGTTCAGGGGCAGAATGGCAGATTTGTACCTTGTCAGCTTGGGGATTTGAACTTGCAACCTTTCGGTTACTAGTCTAACGCTCTAACCACTAGGCTACCCAAACCTTATTCAAAATGTGCTAATTCATATCAACAAGACAAGTAACTAAACAGCAAAATCACTTGCCTGTGTCAATCTACTATAGTAGACAGGTTTAGGCAACCTGCTCTTATAGGTCAGCTTGTCGTGAAAGAAACAGCCTATTCCAAACAGACTCTGGGACAGTTCTGGGACGATAGATCCCAAATTCATACAACCAATGGGCTACATAATACAAACGTTCAAAGCAATGAGTCTGATGCAACAGATCAGAACGTTTAGCTTAAAATGTTGATTAACTATTATATATCTTGACATTATAAGCGCAGCAATGCGCACAAGGCAGTAGGCTATACATGAATGTGCACCCCATAATGCAAATGGGCAGGAAAACACCATTGCACAGGTGAGCGGGTTGGAAGTGACAGATGAAAATTTGGTAGAGCTTTAGAGAGAGAGAGAGAGATCTAATAAGCTCATTTGAAGCAAGGTAAAAACACCCCTCATAATATGTAGCAAAACATTCAGGTTTCAAACAATTATGTATGTTGTCAGAATGCAGACGGCCCCCAGGCCGTCGCTCCACTTTGTGATGCACTGCTGACGCCTGCCTTCCGCTGCGGTTTGACGATGCGTTTAAAAACTGGGAAAGATTGTTTTGAACGGTCACCCAACTCGGGGAACTGAGGACTCTAAATCTCCGACGTAGCGGATTTGACATGGTATTATTCCCAGTTCTGTTGAAAGCACCACAAGATACAGCAGCATCTCTCTCGGTCAGACAGATTTTACACTCAAAGGCTCTACATAGGTAGTCGTGTGATAAATAAGCTACATAAAGTATACTGTACACGTGACAATTTATTTCCACTAAATTATACAAATTAACCTATAGACCGATAAGAATGACCAGTCAAATGCATGTACATCAATTAATAGGCAAAAATAATAATGCATTATAATACAATGGGATTTTTTGTTCTCCCGGACAATTGGTCAACACCAATTTTATTTCTCACCTTTTTTCTAAAAAATAACCAGATAAAAGCTGCCTATTACCAGCTAACAGAAACCCTGTCTCACACACACCACAAACATCAAACCCAGGCATCCAGTACCCACAAACACACAGGTCATACGAGTAGAAACCAGTGGTTAGAATGCTGTGGTCAAAAATCAGGCTGCAGGAATGAACCCTCCATTCTGGAAGTGAAGGCAGTGAGTGGGAACGTCTGACCAAGGGGACATTGTGTGTCTGATGCACCAATGTGTAGTTAACATCACAGTTGGTTTTCGGAGCAAGGCAAAGCATCCGGACTCATGCTTTTCGTCTCCCTATAGCGGGGCCACCTGTTCCCAGGCTAGTCTATGTATAGGAGTGTGGTGGGCATACGATTGGGACTGGCACCATATCATCTACACTCACCAGGATGTCATTCTTACAAAAATTTGTTGAATAGGACTTCAAAAGTTGAGCCGTGATTGACGATCATATCAACTCCCATAGAGGGGCCAATGAGGTACTACTACATAGGACTAAACTGACCCCATTGGTCTAGTAGTGAGTGGAAAGGTTGTTCCATTGGTCAGAATCTGTCAGTGCATGTCAGTTGGCGAGGATGCTCATTGTGCTTGCTCTGCAGCCCCTCTTCTCAGCGAAACAATTTAAAAAAATAAATAAAAAAATAACAAAACAGGACATGGGCCCAGAGACAGAGCTCCAGAGTGAGGCCCACTGAGCGCTCAATGAGTCATCATGGGAACCCCCCCTCTCACCTCACACTGAGAGACACCGTAGGACACACACTCCAGGGAGACACACCAGACTCCCAGTGCACAGCACTTTGATCCACTCCAGGTTTTACATACATAGGGGGCAAGCTTTTGTACAGATTGAAAACAAATCCAGATACCAGGGGTGTTGCTTTGGAAAAGGTCACAGGCAAAACACAGCTCTGGAGCACCTGGCCCAGGACAGGTGAACACACAGCTGGCCCAGGACAGGTAAACACACACACAGCTGGCCCAGGACAGGTAAACACACACAGCTGGCCCAGGACAGGTAAACACACAGCTGGCCCAGGACAGGTGAACACACAGCTGTGCGTTGATGAGATGGAACACAGGATGGATACAGGCTACTACTCAACACTGGTACATCATTAGAACAACTGAACTATCATAGATACACATGCCAATTAATGTTTAAGCAATGCATTTACAAAGATTAACGTCTTTGCATTTAAAAATCGTCACGGCGTCATAATGATCAAAATTATAAAATGGAATACGACCATCAGCACTGAACAAATGAGAACAAACTGACATAAGTGAAACACTTTGCCTGTCACCTTTAGCATTAATGAGCAGCACTGTGGGAGAGATGCCCACTCACAGGGAGTGTGTACATGTAATGTAGCTCCAAGCCATACAAACAGCCTGCCTCCCATACATGTACAGCCTGGGTGGACCTCACTGCTGTGGGCTGAGAGTTTAGCTGCCTCCTCTGAAACAGTTATAGATGGTGCACGCAACAAGACCCCCCCCCAATCGAACCTACCCAACTCCCTCCCACCTGTCTCTCTCTCTCTCTCTCTCTCCACAACCCCACTCTAAAGGAAACCTTTCCTCCACTC
The DNA here is from genome assembly GCF_018296145.1 of Oncorhynchus tshawytscha. Classification (NCBI taxonomy): domain Eukaryota; kingdom Metazoa; phylum Chordata; class Actinopteri; order Salmoniformes; family Salmonidae; genus Oncorhynchus; species Oncorhynchus tshawytscha. The sequence continues at coordinate 9,725,079 of NC_056444.1, forward strand.
TGCTGTGGAAACTCCTTCACTGATCATCAATGGCAGCCACAGATTCAGTCTCCTCCCACTACAGGCAGACTTATAGACATGCCTTCTCAATGATTCTCTATATGGCCAGTTTCAGCCCACACTTATTGTTGGACAGAGTGATGCTTTGCCCCCCCGAGCCCATGGAGCTAGCCATCTTCCCTCCCCCACCCCGAGCCCAGCCATCCTCCCCCCACCCCGAGCCCAGCCATCCTCCCCACCCCCGAGCCCAGCCATCCTCCCTCCCACCCCCGAGCCCAGCCATCCTCCCTCCCACCCCCGAGCCCAGCCATCCTCCCTCCCACCCCGAGCCCAGCCATCCTCCCTCCCACCCCCGAGCCCAGCCATCCTCCCTCCCACCCCAGCCCAGCCAGCCACCCTCCCTCCCACTCCAGCCACCCCCCAGGGCTAACAACGCTTCACGGGGTCCTCTTCTCCCCCCGCTAACCATCTCCTGCTCTGATCATCCCCCACTACTTCTATAATCTCACTACTCAGTCTTCTGCCCCTTCACATCTCCATATTCATCCTCCTCCCTCCGGTAATGGCCAGCTGTCTCCCAATCTCAGGGTGCTCACCTGAAGGCCCGTCCTCTGCCTCTGGGCGGTGCGTAGCCACTGTAGTAACGTGCACGTGACGAGTTAAAGTTTCCTCCTCGTGAGCGGAAGCGGGCCCGGGGGAACCCGCGGTCTGTGGTGCTGATGCCTGGCCTGTTCGTCCTCTTCACCCCCACCTGCCAGAACCAAGAGCGATGACAAACAGGACTCCACAAGTCAGACACTAGTACAGGGTCATGTACATCAGTCTCAGTCCAAGTAGGAAATCTGACTGAAATTCACGTCATAGACAGATACAGCGGTCGAAATCGACACTTGAATTTTTCCTACTAGCGCTGACGTTGCCGAAAGCTACAGAGGAAAAATGTACTTACCATGACAGATGTGGTTGTATAACCAAACTCTCTCAATATGAATACACTAACTGTAGGTCATTCTGGATAAGAGTGTCTGCCAAACGGCTCAAAATGGAAAAGCAATCACAGGAGGTTGGTGGCACCTCAATTGGGGAGGAGGGGTTTGTTGTAATACCTGGAGCAGAATGATCTCAAATTCACGGTTTCTGTTTGATGCCATTCCATTAGGTTCCAGCTATTATGAAACGTTCCCCCTCAAAAGCCTCCACTAATGTGTATACATCGCCGCGTCCTTACCTTAATCTGCCTTCCTCTGAACAGAGACTCGTCCAACGCCATGGCCGTCCTCACAGACTCCTTGTCTGAAAACTCGATATAGGCAAACCTGCAACAGCAGCAGAAACATAAAAATGGGTCACAAACGACAAATCGCAGAGAACGGAAATATTGAAGCTCTAAAATCTCAAAGCAGAATTCACTAAACAAATGTTGACACCTCTTTCTCCTCAATTCCCTTAACGAGAATAAACTGTGTGATTAACAACGCTTAAATTTGAACAACCAGGTCGCCAGTTTCTACGCACTTCAGAATAGACCCCTCCCGGCTATTAGAATAAACTGTAACTCAACTGATGTAACATTACTGGGAATTGGAGTCACGGTGTGCAATTAACTTGTTTCCATGCAGTACTTTAGCACTGGTGGCAAAGGCCGTTATTGTAAATAAGAATTTGTTCTTAACTGACTTTCCTAGTTAAAAGGTTAAATTTAAAAAATATTAAGGTCGAAGTGCCGCAAACAATGCGTACTATTTTACCGCGAATGAGGCTACAAAACATTGAGCTTCCCAGGGAAGCTGTGATTGAGTCCCTTATTTATATAAAAAAATAATTAAAAGGCATCAATTTTCACTATCGAGCCGTTACTGTAGCAGTGTCCTAACTATGAACATTGGTCGGTTAAACTTGGAAATAATCCTGTCAGTGAGGGTTATGAGACCGGCATTCGAATGGCATCATAGTCGGTGCTCTTCCAGAAAGACTTAGTTGTAGTCTGTCGTTCCCATCTGTAGGTGAAGCCTTCATGCACCAGGATTGCCCCCCCCCCATCCATCCTTTCAACACCGATAGTGATACCAATTATTGGAAGACAAAAAAAAGCAGATACGGATTTAAAAATATTTAAAAACCGGCTGATTTTTAAAATGTATCTGTAATAATGACAACTACAACAATACTGAATGAACACTTATTTTAACTTAATATATCAATAAAATCAATTTAGCCTCAAATAAATAAACATGTTCAATTGGGTTTCAATAATGCAAAAACAAAGTGTTGGAGAAGAAAGTAAAAGTGCAATATGTGCCATGTAAGAAAGCTAAAAAAGCTAGTTTGAGTTCCTTGCTCAGAACATGAGAACATATGAAAGCTGGTGGTTCCTTTTAACATGAGTCTTCAATATTCCCGGTAAGAAGTTTTAGGTTGTAGTTATAGGACTCTCTCTCTATACCATTTGTATTTCATATACCTTTGACTATTGGACTTTCTTATAGGCACTTAGTATTGCCAGTGTAATAGTATAGTTTCAGTCCCTCTCCATGCGCCTCCCTGGGCTCGAACCAGGAACACAACGACAACAGCCACCCTCAAAGCAGCGTTACCCATGCAGAGCAAGGGGAACTACTCCAAGTCTCAGAGCGAGTGACGTTTGAAACGCTATTAGCGCGCACCCCGCTAACTAGCTAGCCATTTCACATCACATCGTTACACCAGCCTAATCTCGGGAGTTGATCGGCTTGAAGTCATAAATAGAAGAGCTGCTGGCAAAACTCACTAAAGTGCTGTTTGAATGAATGCTTACGATCCTGCTGGTGCCTACCATTGCTCAGTCAGACTGCTCTATCAAATCATACTTAAACATAACACAGAAATGCGAGCCTTAGGTCATTAACCTCTCTAGGATCGTGCCAACATCCAGTGAACTTGCAGAGCGCCAAATTCAAATAGAGAAATACTCATTATAAAAACGAACATATTTTACATATGTTTAAAGATTAACTTCTTGTGAATCCAACCATGGTGTCAGATTTAAAAAATGCTTTACGGCGAAAGCATACCTTACGATTATTTGAGAACATTGCCCAGTTGACAAATTATTACAAACAGTAACCAGCCAAGCAGAAGCATTACAAAACTCAAAAAAATAGAGATTAAATGAATCCCTTACATTTGATGATCTTCATATGTTTGCACTTAGAAGATATTCATTTACTCAATAAATGTTCCTTTTGTTCAATAAAGTCTCTTTATATCCAAAAACCTCAGTTTTGTTCACACATTTTCTTCAGTAATCCACAGGCTCAAACGGAGTCAAAACAGGTAGACAAAATACAAATTGTAATCAGTAAAGTTCATAGAAACATGTCAAACAATGTTTATATTCAATTCTCAGGTTGTTTTTAGCCTAAATGATCTATAATATTTCAACCGGACAATAACGTTGTCAATATAAACGGTAAACAAGAAATGCACTCTCGGGATTGCGCATGAAAAAGCTCCGTGACACGTCAGGGTACACTGATTCAGACTGGTCTTATCATGACCAACTGAATCCAGGCCAAAGCTATGATCCCTTATTGATGTAACTTGTAAAAATTAACTTCAAATCATAAATACACGCACACAGTGGGGAGAACAAGTATTTGATACACTGCAGATTTTGCAGGTTTCTTACTTACAAAGCATGCAGAGGTATATTGTTTTATTATTTTTAAATCATTGGTACACTTCAACTGTGAGAGGGGGAATCTAAAATAAAAATCCAGAAAAATCACATGATTTTAAAGTAATTAATTTGCATTTTATTGCATGACATAAATATTTGATACATCAGAAAAGCAGAACTTAATATTTGGTACAGAAACCTGTGTTTGCAATTACAGAGATCATACGTTTCCTGTAGTCCTTGACCAGTTTTGCACACACTGCAGCAGGGATTTGTACATATTCTTTTCCCCCTTATACACACACACAAGTATAAGACAGTAGTTTTGGAATTGTTAGATTACTTGTTGGTTATTACTGCATTGTCGGAACTAGAAGCACAAGCATTTCGCTACACTCGCATTAACATCTGCTAACCATGTGTATGTGTGACAAATAAAATTTGATTTTGACCCACTCCTCCATACAGACCTTCTCCAGATCCTTCAGGTTTCGGGGATGTCGCTGGGCAATACGGACTTTCAGCTCCCGCCAAAGATTTTCTATTGGGTTCAGGTCTGGAAACTGGCTAGACCACTCCAGGACCTTGAGATGCTTCTTACGGAGCCACTCCTTAGTTGCCCTGGCTGTGCGTTTCGGGTCGTTGTCATGCTGGAAGACCCAGCCACGACCCATCTTCAATGCTCTTAGGTTGTTGGCCAAGATCTCGAGATACATGGCCCCATCCATCCTCCCCTCAATACGGTTCAGTCGTCCTGTCCCCTTTGCAGAAAAGTATCCCCAAAGAATGATGTTTCCACCTCCATGCTTCACGGTTGGGATGGTGATTTTGGGGTTGTACTCATCATTTTTCCTCCAAACACAGCGAGTGGAGTTTAGACCAAAAAAACTCTATTTGTCTCAGACCACATGACCTTCAATTCCTCCTCTGGATCATCCAGATGGTCATTGGCAAACTTCAGACATGCCTGGACATGCGCTGGCTTGAGCAGGGGGACCTTGCGTGCGCTGCAGGATTTTAATCCATGGCGACGTAGTGTGTTACTAATGGTTTTCTTTGAAACTGTGGTCCCAGCTCTCTTCAGGTCATTGACCGCGTCCTGCCGTGTAGTTCTGGGCTGATCCATCACCTCCCTCATGATCATTGATGCCCCACAAGGTGAGATCTTGCATGGAGCCCCAGACAGAGGGTGATTGACCGTCATCTTGAACTTCTTCTTTTTCTAATAATAGCGCCAACAGTTGTTGCCTTCTCACCAAGCTGCTTGCCTATTGTCCTGTAGCCCATCCCAGCCTTGTGCAGGTCTACAATTTTATCCCTGATGTCCTTACACAGCTCTCTGGTCTTGGCCATTGTGGAGAGGTTGGAGTCTGTTTGATTGAGTGTGTGAACAAGTGTCTTTTATACAGGTAACGAGTTCAAACAGGTGCAGTTAATACAGGTAATGAGTGGAGAACAGGAGGGCTTCTTAAAGAAAATTCCGGCTCTCACAGACCTGTTAGTTTCTTACTGGTTGGAAGGTGATCAAATACTTTTGTCATGCAATAAAATGCAAATTACTTAAAAATCATACAAATGTGATTTTCTGGATTTTTGTTTTAGATTCCATCTCACAGTTGAAGTGTACCCATGATAAAAATTAGACCTCTACATGCTTTGTAAGAAGGAAAACCTGCAAAATCGGCAGTGTATCAAATACTTGTTCTCCCCACTGTATATAAGAGAGAGAAAGAGACTCACATCAATGATGTGTGGCATTCAGAGGGTGAATGGGCAAGACAAAAGATTGAAGTGACTTTGAACAGAGTATGGTAGTAGGTGCCAGGCACACCGGTTTGTGTCAAGAACTAGAACTGCAGAGCTGCTGGGTCTTTCACACAAGTTTGTGTGTATCAAGAACGGTCCACCACCCAAATTGACAACTGTGGGAAGCTTTGGAGTGAACAAGGACCAGGGATGCTGGACCAATACTTTCCACAGAACACCTTAGAGTGCATGCCCAGACGAATTGAGGCTGTTCTGAAGGAAAGGGGTGCAACTCAATATTAGGAATGTGTTCTTAATATTTTGTTCACGCATACACAATTTTTTTTATTTTTTTTGGTAGCGGTGGTAAGAAATTTATATAGAGGAATTAAATGAGAGGAAACATTGACACTAGTCATGAATTGTGCATGGCTATAGTAATGGATACCATTATGTCAGAAAAGAAAACCTTTGTGCTCCATTACAGCTGGGACGATAAACTAGAAATTATTGACACCGAGCACTTATCGCAGGCATTTTGCTGATATTGTTCATTAGGATAAGTAGCCTGTACTAGATAAATATTAAGTTACAAATGATTACACGTGGTCTGTGGTTGTGAGGCCAGTTGGACATACTGCTAAATTCTCTAAAACAAAAGTTGGAGGTTGTTTATGGTAGAAATATTAACATTCAATTTTCCCAGCAACAGCACTGGTGGACATTCCTGCAGTCAGCATGCCAATTGGGCGCTCCCTCAACTTATGCAGTTTTGTTACACAACGTCTCGTGTAACAAAACTGCATATTTTAAGAGTGGTCTTATTGTCCCCCAGCACAAGGTGAACATGGCTCAGGATCATGCTGTTTAATCAGCTTCTTGACATGCCACATCAGTCAGATGGATCATCTTGTCAAAGGAGAAATGCGTACCCATTGAGATAGAAACTAAATTGTGCGCATAGTGAGAGAAATATGCTTTTTTTGTGCATTTGGAACATTTCTGGGATCTTTTACTTCAGCGCATGAAACCAACACTTCACATGTTGCATTTATATATTCTCTGTTTGAAGGATCATTTAAAAAAATTAAAATAGTGCAATTTAGTGTTAGAAACTTGTTCCGTTGATCATTATCGCATAAATTCTGGCAATTTATTGTGAGAACACCCCCCCCCCCAAATAACACCCAGCTCTATGCCCTATTGCGGTCAGTCCACTTTGGACTATGTGGACCTTACGGTCTAACCAAGCAAGGGAAACAATGCTAAATTAGTCATACAAGCAAGCATGTGCTCCAATAAGCATCCAGTGCACTGCCAAACCACGTGCTAGTTTACCAATGAAACAGCTTTGCTCATAGACCCATCTTAGCCGTGTGACGATAGAAGGTGGTGTCGGATGAACACAGATCTGAGACGTTTTTTTACATATCCAATAATGGGTGTGTGGTACTCAGTGGCACATTGATGATCAACATAGACTTGGTGAGCCTGTAGATTTAGGCTGGTCTCGATCAGTGGCTCCCAAACCTTTTCACTTGGGCCTTTCACAAGCCTAGTCTGAAGGTAGGATGGTATCTATATATAAATATATTTATTACTTTTCATCCATGTATGAAGCTGTTAATGTGTTCCTATGGGCTAATAGCAGTATGGACCAATTCAATGTTTCAAAACAATTTTATATTTTTTAATACCTTAAAAGGGCCCTAAAATATAAAAACAAATAGCTAAACGAACCTTGGTATGACCTTCTTAAAACAATTCCATGTTAGCTTAGTAGAACCCCCATCACACAATAAGTCACAGTACCACTTCATATTTTGTAGCATGGTGATGGCTGTATCATGTTATGGGTATGCTTGTCATCGGCAAGGACTAAGGAGTTTTTTCAGAATGAAAAACAGAATAGAGCTAAGGACGGGTAAAATTCTACAGGAAAACCTGGGTCGGTCTGCTTTCCAACAGATACAGGCAGACAAATCAACAGGACAATAATCTAAAACACAAGGTCAAATATACACAAGATGCTTACCAAGACAACATTGAATGTTTGAGTGGCCTAGTTACAGTTGACTTAAATTGGTTTGAAAATCTAGACTTTATAATGGCTGTCTAGCAATGACCAACAACCAACTTGACAGAGCTGGAAGACTTTTTAAAATAATAAAAACGGGCAAATATTGTACACAATGTAGGTGTGCAAAGCTCTTAGACTTAGATGTAATTAGAGAACGACCCATATGCATTTATTTTTTTAGGGCCGATGCAGATTTGAGGGTCAAGGAGGTCGTTATTCAATATCATTTGAAAATATTTATGACAATTTCCCAGAGACAGCTATGTATGAAACTTAAAATCCAACCATAATTATTATTTTTTACCAAACTACATAACATGTTAATAATTTTACTTGAATGGTTAAACTCCTGATAAACTGGGTAAGTTAAGATTGAATAGGGCTACTCACAATACAGGTGAATGCATATTTAATAGGAATGTGTGCATGCAGCGAGTTATAGAGCTGGTTTTGCCTGATTAGTAGAGTCTGGTTTCCTTCCATGTGGAACTTATAGTCAAAGTCAACTGGCGTGAATACTTTCTGAAGGCTCTGTACATCCATGTGAATGAAAGTGGGCTACATTGCTAACCTGCACATTGAGTGTAGACAATTACAAATCGAGTAAAGTACGTTGTGTATACTCATTCCTCTAGACCATGTATGACCAAATTGGGGTACGCAATGCCGTCAGGGCTACGCCAAATAAAAATGTGATTCACATTCATTTGTTGAAAGAATGAATTCCACTAACGGTCCGCATGTAGCTGCGGCTCATTCAGTTTGCACAAAAATGGCTAAACGTTTTTTTTTATTATAAAGTAATAAGGACCGCGTCTATAGCGACATATACCAGCTCTACTGGTAGTACTGCTACTTCCAGCAGTACTAAACCTGCACCTGTCGACAACAAGGTGTTCTGCTTCCATAAGCACATCCAATGCTAGCATCAGTAATTCTACATTTGTTGTTAGCCCAGCTAGCATGGACACAGACTGTTGTGAATCGGATGCAGCTGAAGAGTTACAGACCCCTTACCCGGGAAAGCACCGAACAGACAGGCACGTTGGACCACGGAAGAGGTACAAATATGATTAGAACTACATTGATTTGGGGGTTCACTTATATCGGGAGTAGTGCCTTTCCTCAGCCACTGTGTGTTATGTGCAAGAGTACGATCTCACAACTCAGTGAAGCCTTCACTCTTGTGCAGATATTTAGAAACAAAACATGTCAATTTGAAAAATAAGCCACAGGTGTTTGAGCGAGAATAAAGATGACTTTCGAGTAGTAAGACATGTATAAAAGCAACATTAATAAGAAGGGTCTAGAAGTGTCTTATATGGTGAGCTACCGAGTGGCCTAGGACAGGCAAGCCCCATACTATTGTGGAGGACTTGATTCTTCCTGCTGCCGTGGATATGGCTGGGACAATGCTGGGGGAAAAGGCTAAACAAAAAAAACACGTACAGACAATCCCTTCATAAACTGTTTCACGACACAGTGACATGGCAGGAGATGTTTTGAAACAAATACTGCTCTTCTGCAAAGCACTGGAAACCAGGAGAGGATTTTTTATATTTTTAAGTACTGGACAGCTTTGTGACATCAAAAGGACTTGGTGGTCAAGATGTGTTGGTATCTGTACTGATGGCGCTAAAGCCATGACAGGGAGACAGAGCGGAGTGGTAACGCGCGTGCCAACGCCACTTGGGTACACTGCAGCGTCAACCGAGAGGCTCTTGCTGCCAAGGTAACGCCTGACAGCTTGAAAGACGTTTGACACTACAGTGCAAATGGTTAACTTTGTTAAAGCAAGGCCCCTGAACTCTCATGTATTTTCTGCACTATGCAATGATATGGGCAGCGACCATGTAACGCCTTAACAACACCGAAGTGCTCTGGTTATCAAGGGGCAAAGTATTGACACGCCGCTCAATTAAATACAATTTAAAAAACGAGCTTAAGGTTCTTTAATGATTACCATTTTTACTTGTCTGACCGCTTGCATGGTGACGAGTTTCTCACACAAATGGCCTATCTTGGGTGATGTTCTTTCTCAAGTCTGAATGATCTGATTTGAGGATTACAAGGACTCTCCGCAACTATATTCAATGTTCGGGACAAAATTGAGGCTATCATTAAGAAGTTGGAGCTCTTCTGTCTGCATTAATAACAAGGACAACACCCAGGTCTTTCCCTCATTGTATAATATTTTGTGTGCAAATGAACTCAAGCTTCCAGACAATGTCAAATAGCGAAGGACCGGAGTGAGTTGGGCACGCAAAGAAGCAGGTTCTTTCCCAAAACAGATGACACAAACAACTGGATTCTTTATCCCTTTCATGCCCTGCCTCCAGTCCACTTACCGATATCTGAACAAGAGAGCCTTGTTGAAATTGCAACAAGGGGTTCTGTGAAAATTGAATTTAAAAATCAGAAGCCACTGCCAGATTTCTGGATTGGGCAACGCTCAGAGTATCCTGCCTTGGCAAATCGTGCTGTTAAGACACTGATACCCTTGACAACCACTTACCTATGCGAGAGTGGTTTCTCGGCCCTCACTAGCATGAAAACTAAATACAGGCAACAGACTGGAAAATTATGACAGACACTCTCCAATACAACATTGCAGAGTTATGTGCACCCTTTCAAGCGCACCCTTCTCATTAACCTGTGGTGGGTTATTCACCATTTGATAAACAAATAGGGTTTTATATGTAAGATGATTAAATAAAAAGCATAATTATTGACTGTTATTATTTGTGCCCTGGTCCTATAAGAGCTCTTTGTCACTTCCCACAAGCCAGGTTGTGACAAACTCACACTCATTCTTATGTTTAATAAATGTATCATGTAGTGTGTGTGTGTGTGTGTGTGTGTGTGTGGCAGGCTTACAATGATGGCACAAAAAACAAAAAAAACATTTGAGAGTGTGCTGACCCTGGTGCCAGAGGGCGATACACAGCTGGAGGTTAAATGTTTGAAGGGGTACGGGACTATAACAAATTTGGGAATCACTGCTCTAGATGACTGATAGAAGACGTATTGAAGAAGTATTGTGTACTCACAGGCCTGTAGTGAAAGAGCACATGGAGGAACGGGGTGTAGATACGTACCCTTTGGGATGCCCTGTGAACTTGTCGCACAGGATGGTGACTCTGTTGACGGAGCCGCAGCCGTGGAAGTGGGCTTCTAGCTCCTCCGCCGTGGCGCCGTAATCCACCTTTCCAGAGAGGGAGAACAAGTGAGATACATCTGACAAACAGAGTGGCTAGTCGATTCCATATTGGAGAATTCACTCGGAGCCAAAAACCCTAATTAAAAGTTTCTGCACAAATGCATGTGAAAATCATGCACTAATGTCAACGGGCCATCATGGCCACACTAATGTCAACGGGACATTTATGGAAATTTGAGTCGGCCCTTTGAAACTGATAGTAAATGCAAACTGATAGAAATGACAAAGAGAATCACCACATACATGCAAACAGAGCAACCAAGGATGTGTATCTCCTTTCATGAGCTATTCGATAAATATCTAGATACATGGCCTTAGTTTGAAATGACCGTGTGATTCGAGGGAACGAATTGATGCGATTTAGTTCGATAGGAGTCTATGCACTTGTGTGTGGCATGAACACATTTATTTTCCATTTTGAATTCAAATCTGCTGCTGATGGGAGCTCAGGAGCTGGGCCTCTGAGCTGGATCCGTCTGCTTACTTCTTATCTGAAATCACCATCACCCACTGATTAAAATTGTGAGCTGGTACAACGGCAATACTTATTAGCAAAAAAAATAATAATAATTACCCTGTTCATGGAAAAATGACCAAACACACTGACTGTTTAAAGCAAAACTACCAAAACGATGTATTATGTTAGCCTGGACAATCGGAATGTTTGAAAACCCCCAATCAGCAGTGGTGTCCACTCTGTTAGGCTACACAACTCCGGTAAAACAATTTTCTACAGCCTACTTGCTAACTATTAGTTGAGTGACAAGCAAATGACATTGCTTGTCACGACTAATAAAGCCTACGATTTGACATTGCGAAAGCCATTTGAGAAGCATCTGAAAGCTGTAGGTGCCGCACAGATGTTCAAATAGCCTATTAGAAAAGAAATAGGCCTACCTCTTGTTGGCGCGGGCAGCTGTGCCTCCCGCACGGTGCACACAGTTGTTATGTGACAGTCATACACAGTTACATGCATAAAAGCTTGGTAGGTTACTGAACTGAAGGAGAGGACGCATCAATTCCGTCCCAACAGATAAAACATTGAGGAAAAACATTAGTGACTTAGGCGATTTGTAAAAGTGAGAATCGGTTTTCTGATCGATGCATGCTTGTATTTGGATTGGTTTGGGGCTCCCCCTGACCAAATGCATTGTATCTTAAACATTTTTACCAGGGACCGACGCATATTGGGGAATTGTTACATCCCTAAGAACAACCCAAATAACATCCAGGGAGGTTAAGGGGAGGCGAAGCCTTACGTTTCCAACGTAGATTGATCTTGCGTCGGCTTCCATTTTCTCCTCGATGGACATGATGACGGGACCGGCTAATGAGAGCAAAATTGAGCAATGAGTGAAATTTAAAAACGGTGAACTAAAAGAACAAACAGATATACATTTGGATGAGTCTGATATTAATCTGTCTTGCATCTGCTCTCTGGAAACGTCAGTGAAATATAACATTCAGTCGGTGTTCTCAAACATATTTTTGGAAGACATTCTCCGAGGGCACTTCTTTACTCTTTCCTCCCACAAACTCACCTGGTGGAGGGCTAAGGTTCATCTGTTTCTCCACCTCGTTCTGTAACTCCTTCAGCTTTTCTGCTTCCTCCTCCATCTCTCGCACCCGGGCTTTGATTGCCTCCAGCTCCTGAAAAAAAAAATATATATATATATTAATAAAACAAAGAGACACCTATCAATTACAAAGACCACCACATCAGTCAGGACAGAAATCAGCTGGGGAAAAAAGAAACCAAAGGAATATATCCATCTGTGACCTGCATGCACATAACACAATTGAAATTTCAGCAGCCTGAGCTGACCCCATTTCTACTTCTGAGTGGAACAGCCTGGCACATGACCACTGGCTGGATCTTTGTAACAGGCAGGATTTATCCACCATTCATTTCAGACACTCTACAGAGACAGCTGCATTCTCAACTAGATAACGATAAGACATGCACTCACTGAATGACAACATTTGCATTGCAGTGAAACCCATTCCAGATCTTGGGGGATGTCACACATCACACCCACAACCAATATACGAATTCCAACAGCTTTGACAGGCTTCAAACGGACACTGAAATTCATGGCAACAACATGGCTTATTTGACTTGGTCATCACTGATACATGTCTGTATTTTGTTGCATATTTAGTGTCTCTTCCCTCCCTCCCCCTTATGAAAATATTTTAGGACGCAAGCCCAGCCCTAAAAATAAAGACCCGAAGGATGCGAGCCCAGCCCTAAAAAAATAAAAAATTAAAGTAACACTTCACCCCCACAACTGCTTTTCAACACATTCTGTGTCAACGAACACAATCACGTGCGTATAAAACCTGAAATATTGTAGCTATAAAAACATTCAAACGCAAACCAAAAGCTTTAATTTCAAAGTATTGGCAATCCGCATCTTTGCACACAACTACAATAATATCCATGACCCACAAATGTATTAACAGAATACTCGTACTCAAAAGAGTACATCAAAGACTAATCGTTCGCACAAACGTGCTTGTGTTGTGCATATCCCTCTAACGTTAAATGCTTTAAGTGGGAAGATGAACGTGTGTCAAGGGCCATGTCATCATGATCGTCCCAATTAGCGAAGTTAGCGACTCGGCTCCCTCCACTATATCAAGCCTGAATGTCCATATAAAATCGTACCTACAATAGCGCAAGTGCCGCATATCCCTTTGCTAGCATTTTAGCGATATGGGGTTAGAAGGGTGGCAAACAGCACATTAAAACGCTTGCTTGTAGCTAGTAAAATGACCGTTAATTGACTATCATCTGATGTATACGCTTCTATTTCAGCAGCTGTCAGCGTATGAGGAAAATAAAGGAGGCGTGTTTACCGTGAGCTCTCTCGGTGTCTGCAGATACACTCGCAATGCCGCGGCTAATGGCGCCTGTCCTACCCTCGCCCCTGTCCACATCTCGGTCTCGCATTTTAGCGACGAATATATATTTTTTTCTCCCCCCCTTCTCCCCCCACTAGGTCGACAACTCTGCTGCAGAGAAACTACCACCGCTGCTGCGCCAACATGGCCGCCAAAAACCACGCATGTCACCACCCATTTATACTGCACTGCGTGAGCCACAATGGCGGTTATATCGACCAAAGAGATAAGTCACAGTCACATACCACCACAGGGTATATAAATATAGCTAAATCCATCTTAAAATAACGTGTTTACACCCACAATACATATCGTACAATAGACATTTGTCTCAACTTTTAGAGAGGCTTTGGGAATAAACTATGCCCTTCACTTACCGGGTCCTCAATTGCAGCTTCTCCTTCCTCTAATCCCGGCTCCTCATCGCCAACACCCGGGTCTTCTAGTTCTGGGTGCCCTGGGTCTGAGTCCAGTAGGGATTCCTCCGTCATTCCTGAGTCCAGTCCGTTACCGAACTCCGCCATCGCCCAATTCCGGTTGATCCGACCCGCCTCGTGGCTAAATCAACGTTACAGGCCACTACTCACACCGGGGGGGAGAGTGAGCGGGGCAAAGAAAGAATAAAATTTAAAAAAACGGCTGAACACGCCGCTTAGGAAAGTTAAACGTGAAATAAAAGGCGAGCTTCAACTCTTGCCTCTGTCCAAACGGGTTCAACGGATAATATATGCTACGATTTCACAGACTCGTGGCTACTTCAGTTTTATGTCGCGAATTTTCTGAAGATAATCTACAGTGATATACATGAAGAAATATACATAAAAGCGAGGATTCTCTTCGCTAGCGCCGTGTCCCTCCGTTCAGAAATGGATGCCGGGGGGTGGAGTTACGTTTCACTGCGGGCGTGAACTCGCAATTTTATTAGTCAGTTGATGATCGTAGACACACACCCCTGCGTCTATTGGATATCTGGCAGCACATTCTCTTTTTAACATTTTTTTGTCTTAAACTTGAAAATCTGATTCGATTAGAAATCTGTCAATCACAAGGCCCACTCCCCCATTTGTTTTGCGACCTATGATTGCATTATCGTTAATGGCGTCTTTTTGTAGGCACTAACTCCGCCATGGATCGTTGGATAAAGCCTATGAATGAGGAAAATTGTGTTTTGAGGGTTTTTGGCTAAATAACGAAAATAAAAGGTGGTACACACAGGCTTTGGAGATCACATTGGTTTTGTTGAAATAATCTTCATCAGCTAAAGTCAATTTGGAAGAATGTATGTCATTTAAATTTGAAAAAAATCACATAGGCTTTGTTAACTGATTGCTATTATTACTAAATCTGTGTTAACCTCATACCTTACTTTGAGCATTTATTCCCAAATCCTATTCTTTCCCCATTAATTTTTCCCATGGGGATGGCTGAACAAATATGGTGGTGGTTAATGTTATTGCAAGAAAAGTGGAGTGAGAGAATGTGTTCCATTTACAGAGTAACTTCTACAATTAGTTATTATTATATCAGCAGATCAGGTTGGGTTGCAGATTCGGTTGTAATCTAGAAACTAAATATCTAACGGTAAACAACATGCATATTGAGAGCTCCTCATGGAGTAGAACTCTCCTTATTCTACTGTATTCCCCTCTAGAAGCATCCACACCTCCAGATCCAGTGAATTTGCAAATATTCTTGGTTATGATAACATGTAGACAATCACAAGTGACTGGTGAGATTCATTTAACAAGCTGAGGAGCAATAAACCCAACTGACATACCAATAACATGGTAATAGGACCAGTTTTGTTGTTCAATTAAAATGTATTTATTTTCTGTATACCAAAGAAAACCAAATGGCGATCCAACACAAAATGAGAGTACAAGTAAGGAAAAAAAGCTGAATCAATATGCTAACACACTTATAACACACTGCCACCATTATTGTTCAATATTCATACCAATAAAAATTCTCTTTCTTGAGTAAAGAGACATCATTAAAACCGTTATGAGTCAACAATCAAAACAGTGATGAATAATGATAAAAATAGCAGAAGTAGTAGTTATAACAATAGTGATAATCAAGTGACAATGAATAGTGAATAGAATAAAAAGCATATCTCCATAAAACTACCTTGGACCGATCCCAGACTTAGAGCACAGCACTGCAACCCAGTCCTTATTTTTAGACAAGCTACAGCTCGACACCATAACAAACAAAAAAAAAAAAAAAAAAAAAAGATTAGTAATTATGAAGGATATTTTAAAACTTGTAGTCTATGAGCCAAATCAAGTGCCTGCCCCAGGTTGTGAAGGCTGAAATGCATTCATCTGTAGCTCATGGTAAAAAAATGTTGGACTGGCTCAAATGTCAAGCCATGGGAGTTCCTTTACAGTCTGCATGAAGAACATCTCTGCTGCTCTGTCAACCTCAAGATTGCTTTTTGGTTTTTTTAAATGACAGAAAGCAAAAGGAAGGATAACTTTGGAATATTATTTTTTTCTTAATATATTTCTTTTTTTTTTTTTTAAGAGAAAAAAAAAGTGTAATTTGTCATTTTGCATTTTGTCAATACTATTAATAGTAACATTATTAATAATATACAACTTAAAACAGAAGGAAAAATATCTTTAGTATTTTGTGTCCTTCAAAACAGCACCTTTCATAGTTTGTGCGGTCTTGACTTTTTGCATGTCCCAATTGCTTACAGAAGTATCCCCAGTAAGACAAAGGTGACGACTAGAGTACCCAACTGACTCCCTTCTCCTGGTTTCTGGACTTGCATTGTTCTACCCATACACAGATAAGTACTAGCTTGCAACCACATATGTTTCAAGACAGAAAAAAAAAAATTTAAATCTCAGAAATTAAACCCCGTTCTTTTCTAGTTCTTCTTGTCAAGTCTGTTTCCTTTGACCTCCCCAGGAAGTTGATGTATCCTGAACAAAAATATAAAACGCAACAATTAACTGTTTTACTGAGTTACAGTTCATATGAGGGAATCAGTAAACTTAAATAAATTCATTAGGCCCTAATCTATGCATTTCACATGATTGGGAATACAGATATGCATCTGTTGGTCAAGGATACCTTAAAAAAAAAGAAGAAATGGGTCTCAGGATCTCATCACAGTATTGCTGTGCTTCCATAACCCCACCATGGGGTACTCTGTTCACAACGTTGACATTAGCAAACTGCTCGCCCACAAGACACCATACACGTGGTCTGCGGTTGACGCCAAATTCTCGAAAACGTTGGAGGTGGCTTGTGGTAGATAAACTAACATTAAATTCTCTAGCAACAGCTCTGGTGGCTATTCCTGCATTCCAATTGTACACTCAAAACTTGAGACATCTGTGGCATTGTGTTGTAACAAAACTGCAAAAAATTAAGTGGCCTTTTATTGTCTCCAACACAAGTGGCACTTGTGTAAGGATCAGCTTGTTGATATGCCACACCTGTCAGGTGGATAGATTATCTTGGCAAAGGAGAAATGCTCACAAACAGGGATGTAATCACATTTGTGTGTGTTTGGACAATTTCTGGGATCTTTTTTTCTGCTCATGAAACAACGCTTTACATGTTGCGTTTATATTTGTGTTCAGTGTATATTGTTTGTTAAGGAATATCACTCGTTTCAATCTTACACTTGAAATGATTTGTTGTGGATATTTTTCATTGACCAAATAAGGAAATGTTATTTTCTTGTTCAACATTCATTCAATAAATCTTAAAACACCAGTAGTGAATTAATAAATTTAGAAATAATTTAAGTGTCAGGACTAAGACTTTCCTTGCACAGCAGTAAGGTCTGATCCGTTTTGTTTGGTGTTTAATGAGTTCATGTAGATATTTTTTTTGACAGACTGCAAGTACCAAAAACAATGTTTCCAAATGTAATTAATGTAACTTACAATAACACATCCAACATGCAACACGCACATCTTTCATTAAGTAGAAAGACACTGCATAAGAATGCTTAAGAATAAAAACGTTTCATACAATGTAAAACGCATCAAAGTGCCGTATAATGAGAGTCTGCCCTCTTCAGCCTCTCTTTTCCCTGTCTATAGAGGATTGTCATGAGAACAGTGAGTGGGTGTGGCTGAAATGGAGGCCTATATAGTGAACTACTTTTGACCAGGGCCCATGGAGGATTCCATTTCAGCCACAGCCAGTGTGTTTACAGGAGGGGTTAATCTGTTCAGTTTAACAGGCCAATTCTATTCACAAGCAGTTAAAAGTACCTTCCGATTCCATGTGAAGTAGCATACACCATCCAAACGCACGCCACCTGTATCCATACAGAAAGCTTGTAGTGACACACAATCAAGATGGCAAGTTCAACGCCACTAAAAAAAAGAGCTACTTCTCATTTCTGGTTCAACTCTATACAGTTACAGGTAATCCCAGCAGTCTTTTTTTAGTCAGTCAGATAATGGCCTAATTGTTTTTTTGCATAAGCACAGTCTTTAGGGATAATACACAAGTATTATAAGAGTGATTTAAAAACTGGGCCAGGATGGTTAAGGACAATATTATAACCGCAGCCCAGGACAATATAAGGGACTGGTAAATGTTCACTCATTTGATAACTTTTGGTGAAGCAGTGTGACAACAGTGTATCCAGTTTGGACACAAGAACTCGGTAGAAAGACGTCCAATGTGAGGGAGCAAGGGTGGTAGGTGACTGGGCCTTTCCATCACACATTAAAGAATATTAGCTTGGAGGACCAGTGCCCAATGTGTTTATAAACATTTAAGGAGCCCAATGGGTCCAGTCTTTACCAGCACTGATGGGTGCCTTAGCTGGTGCTGCTGGGTAAGGGTGGGGAAGCTGAAGGGTCCTCCACACAAGACCCGGAGGCGGAAACAGAAATAGACCCGCTATCAGATTTATTGTTGATGATGGTCGCTGGCTGGCCAAAGTTAGTGGTTCTCAGAGTGGCTAAATGTCGAAGGGAGAAGACATGGGATCTTGCTGCTGCTCTGGACTCAAAGCCTGTGTTGCAGGCCTGGCACTTGCCTCTCAGCGTCTCTCGGCCTGCAGGCTGGCCCCCGGCTGGGGGAGAAGAGGGCTCCAGGACGGTCAGCTGAACCGGTTTGGGAAGGATGGGACGGTGGGCTCGTAGAGCGTTGTACTGCAGGTAGCTGCCCGAGCTCATGTCAATCGTCTTGGAGGGATCTGACGACACAGGAGACTACAAAAGGCAGAGAGAAAAAAAAAAAGTGTCACTACAACACTGGCTACTGACATACAAGTTCAACAAAAGGTCACTGGTGTATTACCTCAACATACAGTTCTAGACAAGAAGCTATGTTTTAGAGCTGGTTTCCCCAGACACAGATTCAGCCTAGTCCTGGACTAAAACTCATGCACAATGGAGATCTCCATTGAAATTGATTTTTTTGTTCACAACTGGGCTTAATCTCTTTCCTAAATAGTTGCCTGTAAAGTTGTTTTTATTTTTATATATCTCCACAGACCAATTCATTGCATACTGTACAGTAAAATGTCTGACCAGTTTCTCCTGCTGCAGCCTCCATCGTTTCTCCTTGGCGCGGGTATTCTGGAACCAGATCTGGACCACCTTGAGCGGCAGCCCCAGCTCCGTCCCTACCGCCTCACACTCCATGGCGTTAGGGTGGGCGCACGTCTCATAGCATGACTGCAGGATGGACAGCTGCAGACAGGACAGGTGTGTGCGTGGCCTGCGGGTGGTGGAGTGGTGCAGGAAGCTGCTCTCCGATGGAGAGGTCTTAGCGATGGTGACAATGCTGACTGTGGTTTGATTACTTGCGCTTGCTGTGGTGGTGGTGGTGGTGGGGGTGGTAGTTGCCGTGGCAGCAGAGGCAGGAGCAGAGGCCGTGGCAGCAGCAGGAGCAGAGGACGTGGCAGAAATGGTGATGGCAGTGGGGGCAGCAGCTGCACCGACAGCTGTGAAGGTACGGGGTGCTGACAGACCCAACTGTTCCCTAGACAGTGTGTTGATCTTAAAGGGGCCCTTGGCCGACCAGTAATTGAGCCCATTTTGCTTTTGTGACGTCGCAGCAGGAGACTTGTTAATTGGCGTCGAGGGCAGTTTTGGCACCATGCGGTTGGTGGATCCAGGCCTGGCGAGTGGCTTCGCTTGGTTACGATCATCCACTTCCTCATCATCTTCCCCAACTTCCTCTTCAGGCGCATGTTTGGGAAGGGGGCGAGGCGGGGGAGGTCGGGTTTCCTTGTGGACGACAGGGAGAGCTGGAGCGATGCTTTTGGGGGCGATTTTGACCATTGTGACATTGTTCGTCAACTCCATTTTGGTCTTTGGCACTGCAGACACACTGTGGCTCACGGAGGAAACGGAAGAGGCCACCTCCTTGGGCCTGTTTGGAACAGTTTTTTTTACATTTTCCTCCTTCTTCACCTCCATCTTTGGGATGGCCCGTACTGGATTGGCTACAGTTGAGACGCTGCTGTTGGAGTTTGATTTGGGGGTGCTGGAGAAGATGGGTTGTGACAGTGGCCAGGTGAACTTGATGAGTGGTTTGCCCACTGCTGCCAGAGTGCCATCACTGATGAAGCGAACCTCACCCTTGCGCTCCCTGGCCCGCATGTTCTGGAACCAAATCTGTACAACTTTCTTTGGGAGATGGACCCACTCTGATATCTGCTCAAACTCGTGTTTCCCAGGATTTGGGTCTTTGAAATAGCAGCCATAAAGCACATTTAGCTGCTCAGCCTGGATGATGGTCCTGGAACGTCTCATGTCGCGGTACCGCCGTGCTTTGGGCCTGCCTTTCTGGTCTCTCTCCTCTTTCTCTCTCATGTAGACAGTGCTGGCCTTGGCCATGTTATTCCCACTGACAAAGCCACTGCTGTTGGAAGTCGCTTGCTCAGGTTTGACCTTGACCACAATGAGTCTCCCTTCCCCAGGTGCCCCAAAAGCTGTGGGCCTTAGACCGAGTCCATCAAGCAGACGGCCCTTTTGTGCTGAAGTCTTGTCACCCGTGAGAGATGTTGAGCTGTTGCTTTTCCCAATGCTGAGATCTAAAGCAGCCTCACAGTCTCCTCCATTAGACATGTAGTGGGAGGTGTGGGTATGGGAGGAGAGGGATGATGTAATGAGAGGGTCAGAAAACCGGGTGATGTTAGGGGGGTTTGGAAAGGCAGGTACTTTGCCTCCATCTCCTTCTGCAACTCCAAGCCCAACCACTGAGGGAGGGAGAGAGAGAACATAAGGGCTATGGAACTGATTAGAGAATGGAGTGAGGGACAGAGACAGAGGGAGGGAGTGTAGAATGCCACTTGGAAGCCGTTGATGGTCAATGGTGACGGGAAGGTGGGAAGGAGGATCAGCTTGGGCCTCTAGTTGTAAATCCACGTCGGGGTCTAGTCTCTCCTTCTTAACCTCTACCTCCTCCCGCTCCAACTCCCTCTTTCTCTTTCTTCTCTTTGCTCTCTGAGCTGCGGCCTCCTCGGCATCATCGTCATCCTCAGCGTCTGAGAGGAACACAGTGGTGGAGCGCAACACCTTTCCTCCTGAACCCTTGTCTGCTGACAGTTCTACCAGAGCCTCCTCTTTAGCAGGGCTTCCTGGCCCCTCCCTCATGGAGCCACTCAGGCTGTCCTCATCACTCACAATGACAGAGGTGTAGAATTCTTCATTGTCTGAGGTCAGACACGAGTCCCCTTGGCTCTCCCTCCCCATCTCTTTACGCCCTCCACTATTTGACAAATCCATCGCGTGACTGCCAGAGGCCTCGTCGCTGACCCCACCCTCTGTCTCATCTATCGTAAGACAACCTTCCTCCTCGTCGTTATCAAGACCCTTGTATTTTTTACCATAGCCTGCAATGCTGCTCACGCGCTCTGTTCCCCCAGCTATCTGCCGCTCTTTGGCTCGTCGGGCGTCGGTGAGCCACTTGCGTACCTCCACCTCGGTGAGCCCCACCTCCCTGCCCAACGACTCGCAGTCTTCACGGGGAGGACTGGCTGCATCAGCCTCGCTACGCGACTCCAGAAACGCACGCATAACCTGTATCTGGAACTCTGACAGTATCGGGGGGCCTGAGAAGTGGCGAGCCCTGAAATGAGCATGGCGACGAGTTGAATCGGGGGAATTTAAGGTGCATTTAGAGGGGCTAGATTCCGGGGAGCAGACAGAGGCATAAGGGCTTGTGCCAACTTCAGATTTTTGAGGGGTAGAATCAGGGCTAAGCAAAAGGTTTAAAGTGGTAGGACTTAGGCTTGAGTTGCTGGTAACAGACAGTGAGCGGTCACTACACTTGTCATTGTCCCCCACTTTCTCATCTGGCCCCATGTGACCTGCTGAGTTCCCGCTCTCTGTTGTGCTCTCTTTCATTTCAATATCTCCATCTATCATACATGACTCAGCCCTGTTATTTTTGCCTACTAAGGCACCGAGATGCTCTTGTGCATATCCCTTACCATCCTCCTCACAAATCTCTCTTTCTCCATCACCACATTCCATGGACCAACTGTCCTCCTCCTCAGCCTTAAGTGATCCTTTCTCCTCAGCTGTCGCCTCGTTTGTGTCTTGCTTCACTTTGCTCTTGTTTGTTTGGCTGTCTTCTGAACAGGCTTGTGAGATTGCTTGGAGACCGACAGCTGGCCACTGGTTCTGTAAGCTACTGAGTCTTTGGGCCAGGATAGCTTGCTGGGCAGCATTGAGACCTAGTAGGGGTATTGACTGGGTCAGAAGCTCTGGGTTTAGTCTCTGGCTTTGTGTTTGGAGCCCATTCAGAATAAAGGGGATGAGCATCTGAGTCTGGGTTATGAGCTGAGGTGAGGCCGTGGCAGGGGATGCACCAGCCGCAAACAGAGAGGGGAGGAGGGAGGGGAGGAGGGAGTGTGAGATAGAGCTTGGGCTGGACGTGAGGAGGGTGAGAAAAGCAGAGACTGCCTGAGCAGAGGTCACAGGGGAGGAAAGCAGTGAGGGAGACGGCTGGGTTTGAATTGCATCTCCATCTTTGTTAGTCATTGCTGCAGCAGCCAGGCTTGCCGGGGTGACACAATTGCTGCTGGGGGTGCTAACCAACTGTGCAGCACTGCCCCCAGACGTAACAACTAAGTTCGTAGCCATATTGGTCCTTCCTGAATTTCCACCTGCACTGTTGGCAGAGATTCCTGCATTTCTGCTACGAGTCTGGTGCAAAACAGATTTCAAATGACTCTCCAGGGTGATGGCATGGTTGTAAGAGACTCGACACACAGTGCACTGGTAGGGCTTGTTTGATAGATATGGCCGAGACAGAAAAGGGACTGAGGGAGCGGCTGGGGTCCCATTTTCGCCACCTTGTTTTAGGGATCCTGTTCTCATCCGTTGCACATGGGATGCAGAGTTGTAGTGAACACTTAATGCGGTCCTGGTAGGAAAAGCCTCTAAGCACGTATTACACTTGAATGGAGGACTGTCATCGCCTTCAGCCATTACACAATTTGTACCCCTTGACTCTTCATTGTTGTCAGGTGTTTCTGTGGACTGATCTCTCTCCTGAACTCCACCTCCCTCCAGATCTCTAGCTTCCTCTGCCTCCTTATCCATCTCTTTATCTTTGTCTCCAGACCCAACGAGAGTGTGCCTACTGTCGGAATTATGTTGGGGTCCGTCAGTGTTCTCATTATTATGACACGGGTCTGAGAGGGAGGCGGAGGAGGCTTCTAAAAGCTCCAGCTGTAATGACGGAGCATCTGATGTAAAGGAGAAAGGCAAGATATTTCAACAGCTTTTTTTGGTAGATGGAACCCTGACAGCACCCGATTAATGTATTACCTGACAAACACAAATACAGTCATAGCAAAAAAATGCTAGGTGTAGGTGTAACAATACCCCTCTTAGTAACAGGCGTTTAGTAGCACACGCTAGATGTTTAGGTTACTCTGTCAATGTGCTTGTATCCACTATTCAAATAAATTCATAAATACAATATTGATAAACTAATCCACAGTGCAAAATGGTGGGTACTGCGGTCATTCAAAGGAGAAAGTCACCTGCGTCATGCAGAACATCGGTGTCCCCGTCCACTCCACTCGCCCCCTGTTTGGGAGCAGCCTGGTGAAGAAAACGTGATTAATTCATTCTGAAAAAGGAAACTTTACCTTCAGACTAAATTCTGCTGACACGGGAACCAACTGCTTAGCTTTGCAGTCTAACAAGAGAGCATCTTACTACAAATTGGTGACTCATTTTGCAATATTTCACATAACCAGTGATCCACTACTAATAATGCCCTAAGGGGGTAAATAAAGTTATATTGAACAGTCTACAGTCCCACAATTATGTATACACACAATGTACAATAATGTATCATGTACACACACAATGTACAATAATGTATCATGTACACACACAATGTACAATAATGTATCATGTACACACACAATGTACAATAATGTATCATGTACACACACAATGTACAATAATGTATCATGTACACACACAATGTACAATAATGTATCATGTACACACACAATGTACAATAATGTATCATGTACACACACAATGTACAATAATGTATCATGTACACACACAATGTACAATAATGTATCATGTATACACACACAATGTACAATAATGTATCATGTATACACACACAATGTACAATAATGTATCATGTACACACACAATGTACAATAATGTATCATGTACACAATGTCAATAATGTACACACACAATGTACAATAATGTATCATGTACACACACAATGTACAATAATGTATCATGTATACACACAATGTACAATAATGTATCATGTACACACACAATGTACAATAATGTATCATGTACACACACAATGTACAATAATGTATCATGTACACACACAATGTACAATAATGTATCATGTACACACACAATGTACAATAATGTATCATGTACACACACAATGTACAATAATGTATCATGTACACACACAATGTACAATAATGTATCATGTATACACACACAATGTACAATAATGTATCATGTACACACACAATGTACAATAATGTATCATGTACACACACAATGTACAATAATGTATCATGTACACACACAATGTACAATAATGTATCATGTACACACACAATGTACAATAATGTATCATGTATACACACACAATGTACAATAATGTATCATGTATACACACACAATGTACAATAATGTATCATGTATACACACACAATGTACAATAATGTATCATGTATACACACACAATGTACAATAATGTATCATGTATACACACACAATGTACAATAATGTATCATGTACACACACAATGTACAATAATGTATCATGTATACACACAATGTACAATAATGTATCATGTATACACACAATGTACAATAATGTATCATGTATACACACAATGTACAATAATGTATCATGTACACACACAATGTACAATAATGTATCATGTACACACACAATGTACAATAATGTATCATGTATACACACAATGTACAATAATGTATCATGTACACACACAATGTACAATAATGTATCATGTATACACACAATGTACAATAATGTATCATGTATACACACAATGTACAATAATGTATCATGTACACACACAATGTACAATAATGTATCATGTACACACACAATGTACAATAATGTATCATGTACACACACACAATGTACAATAATGTATCATGTACACACACACAATGTACAATAATGTATCATGTACACACACAATGTACAATAATGTATCATGTATACACAATGTACAATAATGTATCATGTACACACACAATGTATAATGTATCATGTACACACACAATGTACAATAATGTATCATGTACACACACAATGTACAATAATGTATCATGTATACACACACAATGTACAATAATGTATCATGTACACACACAATGTACAATAATGTATCATGTACACACACAATGTACAATAATGTATCATGTATACACAACAATGTACAATAATGTATCATGTACACACACAATGTACAATAATGTATCATGTACACACACAATGTACAATAATGTATCATGTATACACACAATGTACAATAATGTATCATGTATACACAGAATGTACAATAATGTATCATGTATACACACAATGTACAATAATGTATCATGTATACACACAATGTACAATAATGTATCATGTATACACACAATGTACAATAATTGACCATGTATACACACAATGTTCAATGTACATACACAATGTACAATAATATATAATGTTGTACAATAATTTATCATGTATACTGTTTAACATCCAAGTATCATTCATGAAACACATCACCATAATAACAGACACCCAAGTCAAGTTTTGTAGACCCATGTGATGTAGCGTAGCACTACTCACAATGTCCAGCAGCTTGTCTACACAGTTAGGGAGCACACTATGACTGTCAGACAGGTGCAGAGAAAGGGAGCCCCTGTCTGGTAAGCCTTGTTGACACAGGGGGCACAACCACACCTCGTTGCTTTCACTGCTCACCGTCTCTCCAGACTTCTCCTGCAAGATCAAAATGTGTTTCAGTGGATAGAAAAAAATATTGCTTTGAAATTAGAACCATATCCAGGGGTGTTTACTTGTATTTTTTTTTTTTTTTTTAAATGTCATAGGCTACACAGTGCAAATGTTATTTCAGTAAGTATGTTGGAAATATACATCTACATAAACCTAAATAGTGAGAGTAATCCAAGTTATGCCTCAATATAGATAACTATCAGAAGAAACACATACAGCCTATTGCTAGTCTAATTGTTTAGGCTATACAGCCAAAATAGTATGACGAACTTGGTCCAAATAAATCAATAAAAACAGACAAATAAAAACACAGAATATTTTCTGAATTGAATGCAATGTCACTTCACTTCACACGAAGAAACAGTTATTCCACTTCAATTAAATCGTTGCGAATGGCTTGATTATTGACCTTGACCAGCATACATTTACCAAATTTCAGAGACAAGTACGATATCTAGGATCATGCAAAACATAACATGTCGCTTCATTGTAACTAATGAGCGAACCATGGGCCATTTGAACGTGATCACACACACACCTATATAATAGCCTTGTATAAATGGCCAGCATACCCCAACCACGAGACAATGCAGTGTTGTCCTTTTCCAAAGCTACTCGGCAGACATTGAATTGTGTAACTAGACCAAACGACCCTATTATTAGGCTACAACTTTCAATACCGGTACTTCTAAACGAATCGATGAGCGATAAAAAGATACATGTCGAATACCAACACTCCGCTGTATTGCCCACTTCCGTCCTCACCAATTAGCTAGCTAGCCGTGCCCAGAAAATATCGTTTTACCAACAAGGTTTCGTGATTATTATAGTTAAGAGAGAGAGAGTGCCGTGCGTTATAAACCATAGTTTAAGGATTTATACAACGGTATTGATACATTCCCATTGCTCTTCATTCTTTAGCTAATTAAGGTACCGATTAATTAGATACGCGGAACAGTGATGAATCAATTAGCTAGCAAGCTAGTTAGTTAGCCAAGCTATCAACGTTGTGATGCTAACTAATGTTATGAAATGCAACAAACACGAGTTCCTCTGCAATTATAAAGGACGGCTAAAAACAGAGACTCGAAACGTACCGCATTGATTATTCATTTACGGTGCGAAATTAAAACAAAAGGATTCAAACAATCGTGCCAGCCTGTTAGCCAGCAAGATAACCCGTCGCACTCAACTAGCTAGTCCAGAAGACCAAAAAAAATAAAAAATAAACTTAACCCAGGTGAACATGGCTACACATCCTGAAGCATAGCGTTCCACTACAAATAGATACATAGACTGAGTCGCTAGGCTTTTGGTTCCCATCCGAAACCTCGGCCTTGAGTGGTTCCCTTACCCCACAGATTATAGGCTTCCAATCGGGCATCCAGTATTACGCCACCCGCTGCCTGCTCAACAGCGCAAATTGAGGCCTACATGGACTAAGCTATTTAATTAATGAATATGGCTTCCCTTCACAGATGTGTAAAAAAAAAAAAAAAAAAAAAAAAAAAAAACGCACCCCTCCTCCCTCACCATTCCACAAAACCCAGGACGCATTTTAATGATCAGTTTCATTATCCAAGAGTTTTAGTATTCACGAACATCTTTAACAAATCATTGTAGATAGCTTCGTGCAATAATTGACCAAATAAATCAAACGCTAAGCTACTTGAAACAGACTACATGCACACTGCGCACGGCAAAGGGGGGTGGTGGGGAGAAGAGAAGGGGAGGCAGAAAAGTTTTGGACATTTATGTTCGAATTCGGTGCATAGAACTATTTGATATACAACAATTTATCGTTCGATTGTTGTTCACATGATAGTTTCAATCTTTCAAGCACAATCGCAATTAAGACATCGACAATATCGTTTAATTAACTTCTGAGCAATTAAGTTAATGCATTTACCTGCATGGTCGCCGCTCCAGCACACGCTTCCTCTCGCTCTTTAAAACTGAAAAGTTTTCCTGCTCGCCCTCCCTCGCCTGTTCTCTCTCTCCCTTCGTCTCTCTCCCTCCCTCTTCTCTCTAGTAAACACACGACAGCTCCCCCCAAGGCTGATCGCTGACATTCAGCAGGGACGCAGACGTGTCGTCAATATAAAACCTTTACGTAACAATATGAGTTGATTCAAATAATATTTGTCTCGTCGAACCAGTTTTGCTGTTTAATGTAATGAGGCATGCTGAGAGTGGGCTTTTCCAGAGCCATGGCGACTGATCTGAATAAGCATTTGTAAAATTCAATCAACCGGATTGAATCAGATTTCATACCCAACATCCTGATCCTGTATGGGGTCATCAGATTAGGATTAAAATAACTAAACAGTTAATAACTAAATAGTTTACAGATTGAAACTTTAAACAACTATATCGGAAATGTATCTCGATAAAACGTTACATTTATTTCTAAATATAGTGAGCCAATTATATGTATTCGATTAAAACTATTTGGTTTCTGTTTTGTTTCTGAGTCCAGCAATTGTAGGCTATTCAATGAGATTGGCACTTTTCACTTGGGCCTAAAAGAATCGACCCCTATGTAATTAGGTCACTTCTTCTACTGCTTCTATTATATCGTGGCGGTACACAAACAAACGTTTCAGTCACTTCTTATTTCACCAAACACTTTTATATTAATGTACATTTTATTGCAAAGTAGTGCGTCACAATAGTTGCATTAGTCACAGGGGGATTAGGGTTATAACAAAGATAGAAGAGTATATTGGATATGTTTAAAAACTGTTACAGTTGTTCTCCAATCTCTGTAATGTACCTTTTCTGCGTTATTATGACGGGCTATGATGCCCGGGAATGCAGTAATTACCTAGGTGTCCACACTGCGCCTTTCTAAAATACTTGCAGCTGTCAGGGATTTAGGAAAACTCAAACTCCAACCTGTTTTGCATGATTGTTGATCGGTAATAAATTGTTACCATATCCTTACCACTATATGCCGTGCTTTTATGTCCGATAATTGTGTATTTATGTTATAAATCTTTTATATTTTCTTTATTTTTCCCCTCTCCCCCTCCACCTTTAGTTCTGTTTGACGATTAGAGGGTTCAAGGGAAAATGGTTGTCTACCTACAAAGATACCGCCCAGAGCACTATGTAAAATGACTAAATGAACATACAGCTGCACTGTTACATTGTAACAAATAGTAGCTGACTAATGTCAGAGAAAATGCTGTACATTATAATACTTTGTTTTAGTTTGTCATGTCCTTAACTTTGTCTAATTAAAATGGTTAACACTAAAAGTATGGTCTAATTTTGTTTTTACAAACATGCAATGAAAAGTTATTATGATTGGTTTCCAGGTATGTCCTGCTGTGCTGTCTAGGTGGCGTCTTCTTTTTCCCAAGGCAGTTAAGCCAAAACCACGCCCCGTTATTCAGAGAGGCGTTCTACAACGCTTTGAGCGCTCTCCAAGTCCGGAAGTGAATATCACGTAGCGCGAATTTTCAGTCACGGATTAATAACATTTTCCCTTGTATTTCAAGATTGAAAAATATAATAACATAATGTCGTGGACCGAGCTAGCCATTAACATCCCTTAACGCTCAAAGACAGATTCAATGGCTGTAGCATAGCGTATTCGACTGAATGATTAGCTAATAAATATGAGACATTATGAATAGTAAGCATTTGCTTTTACCTGATAGTAGCCTACTAATGATAATATAACTTCAAATACCGAGATGGGTTAATTTAGCTGACCTTCAATTTAGGGAATTCAGCAGAGTTATGAGACATTTGTACAACTCATTGAAACTGAAAATAAATACATGGGCAAATGTTACCAAACATGATAATAATAGGCCTGCATTACGGTAGGCAGCTAATTGTTAAATTACACTTAACATTCTTACCTTGGAAGGTCACTGTCTCTGCGCTGATCGCCTGTGAGTGAGACAACGCTAGCTAGCCAATGGGAGCGTAATAGAACCCCGGGGGCGTGGTTTTAGCTTACCTGCGTTGAGAAAAAGAAAGATGCGTCTGGGTGTCATTGACCTAGTACATGGTAATTCAACCACTTTTAAAGAATAGTGAACAACAAACTTGTCCATATGCGGAGTCAGTCAAATCAGAGCAATCACTTCCAGTGTCACTGAATGATACTTTCATCTGCCATTCAGCAAGTTTTGGATCCACTCTGGCTGGGGATGTTGGATGATTGGGAATGTGTCTTCCAACCTCTATCACCACACTAGTTGTGTTTGGTCTTGTTAACCAACCTTTAAAAAAAACAATAACATTGAGTTAGTATAATTACCTTACAAATGAAATACAAGATACAAAAAAAAGATCCTGCGCAATCATCATTTTTAAATACAATTTTTTAAGAGATTTTAAGACAGGTTTATAGCAACCTTTTGAAATTTAGAAGTCCAAATGTTACCCTATAAAATGGGTTCCCAAACTTTTTCACTCAGGCCCCACTTCCAACATTGTCATGTCTTGTGTGTTCATGTGATATTTGAGTGACACAAACAATACAACAAAATCAATGGGCAAAAAAAAAGAGCTAAAAAATGTTAGTTGACATGGCCTAGTTGGTTTGGACATCGATGGCAAGTTATACATAAGTCAGTCTCCAATGACTAACATGACAAGAGGAAAACTGCTGATGTACTATCCAATTTCGAAATTGCACCTTGTGCATTCCACTTTTACCACTTTCAGGAGTAAATTGAAATCCACACTGATTTGAGCTGGAGTGCTAAACTCAGTTGCTACACTTTATCAGACATGATGGCGCCGACAGAGATGGCAGCATCGCGACTAGCTCTTAAGCAACACTGCAATATTTTGTTTGTTTATGTACTCTTTTTTACATTATTAGCTCAGGAATTGTTTTGTGTCATTACATACAGCCCGGGAAGAACTATTGTTCATCAGCCAAGACCTCAGAAGAAATGTAGACCGCCACAAGTCGGGTTCATCCTTGGGAGCAATTTCTAAATGCCTGAAGTTACCACGTTCATCTGTTCAAACAATAGTATGCAAGTATAAACACCATGGGACCACGCAGCCATGGGACCACGCAGCCATCATACCGCTCAGGAAGGAGACGTGTTCTGTCTCCTAGAGACGAACATACTATGGTGCGAAATGTGAAAATCAATACCAGAACAACAGCAAAGGACTTTGTGAAGATGCTGGAGGAAACAGGTACAAAAGTATCTATATCCCCAGTAAAACAAGTCCTATATCGACATAACCTGAAAGGCCGCTCAGCAAGGAAGAAGCCACTGCTCCAAAACCGCAATAAAAAAGCCAGACTATGGTTTGCAACTGCACATGGGGACATAGATCGTAGTTTTTGGAGAAATGTCCTCTGGTATGATGAAACAAAATAGAACTGTTTGGCCATAATGACCATCTTCATGTTTGGAGGAAAAAGGGGGAGGCTTGCAAGCCGAAGAACATCATCCCAACCATGAAGCACAAGGGTAGGAGCATTATGTTGTTGGGGTACTTTGCTACAGGAGGGACTGGTGCATTTCACAAAATAGATGGCATCATGAGAAAGAAAAATGATATGGATATATTGAAGCAACATCTCAAGACATCAGTCAGGAAGTTAAAGCTTGATCACAAATGGGTCTTCCAAATGGACAATGACCCCAAGCATGCTTCCAAAGTTGTGGCAAAATGGCTTAAGGACAACAAAGTCAAGGTACTGGAGTGGCCATCACAAAGCCCTGACCTCAATCCTATTGAAAATTTGTGGGCAGAACTGAAAAAGCGTGTGCGAGCAAGGAGGCCTACAAACCTGACTCAGTTACACCAGCTCTGTCAGGAGGAATGGGCTAAAATTCACCCAACTTATTGTGGGAAGCTTGTGGAAGGCTACCGTTTGACCTAAGTTCAACAATTTCAAGGCAATACTACCAAATATTAATTGAGTGTGTGTAAACTTCTGACCCACTTTGAACGTGAAGAAAGAAATTAAAGATGAAATAAATCATTCTCTCTACTATTATTCTGACATTTCACATTCTTAAAATAAAGTGGTGATCCTAACTGACCTAAAACAGGGAGATTTTACTAGGATTAAATATCAGGAATTGTGAAAAACAGAGTTTAAATGTATTTGGCTAAGGTGCATGTAAACCTCCAACTTCAACTGTAGGTTAGGAATCACTGGCCACTTTTAGAAATGGATCACTAGCCACTTTAATAATGTTTCCGTATCTAGCATTACTCATCTCCATAATGTATAAACCGCACTCCACACTATTCTATAGTATCTTAGTCACTATTAAATTGTGTTTACATATTGCATCACCCAGCCATAAACAGCCATCTCCAGCACATCAGAGGCTGCTGCCTATAGACATCGATTAGGAATCACTGGCCACTTTAAGGACATGAAACACAAGCCACTTTAATAATGTCTCCGTATCTTGCATTACTTATCTCATATGTATATACTGTACTCTATACTATTCTACGGTATCTTAATCCAATGCTGCTCTGACATATGTATTTCTATTCTTAATCCTTTCCTTACTTAGATTTACGTGTATTTTGGCTATATGTTGGGAAACTGTTAGATATCACTTGTTAGATATTACTGCACTGTCGGGGCTAGAAGCACAAGCATTTCACTACACCTGCAATAAACACGTGTATGTGACCAATACATTTTGATTTGAATGTCATCCACAAAGCATGTCCCGCAGGCTCTAGTTTGGTCTTATCTTGACTTGATTATTGTCCAGTCATATGGTCAAATGCTGCAAAGAAGGAACTAGTTAAAGTGCAGCTGGACCAGAAAATGCCCTTCATTGTAATCAGAGGGCTAATATCAACTATGCATGCCAGACTCTCTTGGCTAAGAGTTGAGGAAAGACTGACTGCATCAATTCTTGTTTTTATAAGAAACATTACTGTTTTTGTGTTTGAAACATTACTGTGTTTGAAATTCCAAATTGTTTGCATAGTCAACTTACATATAGCACTGACACACACACTTACCCCCACCAGGGGTCTTTTCACAGACCACAGGTCCAGAGCAAATTCAAGGAAACATACAGTATTATACAGAGTCCACGGAACTCCCTTCCATCTGATATAGCTCAAGTGAACAGCAAACCTGGTGTCAAAAAAACAAATAAAGCAACCCCTCATGACACAACGCCTCTCCCCCATGTGACCTACTTGTTGTGTATGTACTGACATGTATGTGTAACTCATAGATGCAGACACACACACACACACACACACACACACACACACACACACACACACACTACATGTAAATTGTACAGTATTTGTTTTTTTCCGTTATGCAGTGGCGATTTTAGCATGTAAATCTTGGTCTGGCAAACAAACAAAAAATGTTGGGGGATGAATGCCAGCTAAGTCACTACACAACACTAAACAATTCAAATTATTAGGGTGAGGCACATGGGGTACTAACAGCTTACTACACAACATACACTTAGTATTACTTTCTTATCTACAGTATACATATCTCCCTGGCATATTACATCATTTACGCAGCAGCATACAATACATTTTTGGACTCACTTTGTTGTGTTGTTCTCACTTGAACAGGAAAAAGTGGCACAGGGCTCCTTGTGGGCTCTAGAAAGAGCCCCGAAATCCCGATTTACAATTCCGAGTTGGATGACCGCTTAAAAATATTTTCTGTATTTTCCCAGTCGGAGCTAGTTTTATCTGAGTTCCTAGTTGTCTTGAACTCATTGAAGTCTGAGATTTCCCAGTTCCGAGTTTCTAGTTGTTTCGAAGGCGCTAGAAGTCATGCTGGATTGACGGCATGGCCATTGTAAAACTTTTGTTGCCCATGGTGTTACCCCCTTCATCGTGATATTCAATTGATAGTTTCAATCTTGTCTCATCGTTGCAGCCGCACTGCTTCTTGACACGCTGCTAGCTTAACCCAGAAGCCAGCAGCACCAATGTGTTGGAGGAAACACTGTCGGACTGACGACCGAAGTCAGTTTGCAGGCACTTGGACTGCCTCAAGGAGTCGCTAGAGCACAATGCGACAAGGACATCCCGGCCGGCCAAACCCTCCCCCAACCCGGACGACGCTGGGACAATTATGTGCCGCCTCATGGGTCTCCTGGTCACGGCCGGCTGTGACACAGCCTGGGATTGAACCCGGGGCTGCAGTGGCGCCGTAGCACTCATTGTTGAATTTGCAATTTCCAACTTGTTGTATAATGTTTATGTTCAATGGCCGATGAGCACCGATATGTTTTATCAATCATTTATCTTCATATTTATCCTTTATTTAACTAGGCAAGTCAGTTAAGATCAAATTCTTATTTACAACAACGGCCTACACCGGCCAAACCCGGACAACACTGGGCCAATTGAGCGCAGCCCTATGGGACTCCCAATCATGGCCGGTTGTGATACAGCGCAATTCGAACCAGGGTGTCTGTAGTGACGCTTCTAGCACTGAGATACAGTGCCTTAGACTGCTGCACCACTCGGGAGCCATATGACAAGGATTGAAAAGGATTTGCCAGTAGATTGCCAACTTGATGCATGATGATGACTTCTTGTCTAACTTGCTAGCTAACATTTTGAAAGTGTGATGTTGACATGATCAGTCCAATCACAGCTATGGTAGATATGTGATTTGACTTCATTTTATCTGTGGCCAATGACCTTGAGCCTTCTAGGATGGGCACGTCTAATGTAAGTATAAGGCAGCAACCAAGTGGCTTGAATTCTTTTGCTCTTCTTCGAAATTTTGTGGCGATTGTAGTGTCCATTTGAGAGACAGAACACTGAGCCAATCACGGCGCAACTAGAGAACATTACCAACCCCTACGCTCCCTTATTTCCACTGGCTGCCCCACTACCACAGAAAGCACTGAGCTAGGCTGAAACACTGCCAAAGTGCCAAAGTAACATGCAAAATGGGCAACAACAACCAAAAAAGAATGTGGTGCTCTGCCTGAATGACGCGTCGCCACTGCCGTTATGTGTCTGGACACCAGTAACTTGCTGTCGCCATTGGTGTCTACTAATGGGGATCATAATACCATTTTAAATAAAATCCTTGTAATTTGTTGCTATCCTTGCGGTTTTATGGATGTCCTGGTTTCAGGGTTTTCCTGTCGAGAATGCTATCCATATATAGAGTTGTATTGACATGACTTGAATTTTATAAAGTCTACACATCCACGTTTCAACATGCACTGGCACAATTTCAGTGGGTCATGTGACAGCAGAAGTGCACAGGCCACTGAGGTTTAAGTATGGACAAAGATGTTCTCATCTATCTGTGGTATATACTAACAAGATACGTCTCTCCGAGTCCGCTCACAATGGGAGTCGTTGTTGTCAAAACGGCATGGCGGGATCTCTAGCTCACGCCTATCCCTTCTTTGGATTGGTGGATACATCTCATTATTGTAATCTTTGTTTGAATATTCGATGAGGGTTGTTGACGTCAACCGCCTGGATTCAATGGCGATCGCACATTGTTACAATACTATAAACATAATGACATTTAAAATGTATTTATTATTTTGGAGCTTCTGTGACTAATGTTTACTGTTCATGTTTATTGTTTATTATCTAATTCACTTGCATTGGCATATGTTTCCCATGCCAATAAAGCTCTTAAATTGACATGGAATTGAGATGCCGCGGACAGAACAATGGGTTAGTTATAAACATTTTTGGAGATGCAATGCTACTAGCCTCATGCCATGAACATGCATAGCCATCTCTAGACAACTCGAATAGAAAGTGTTTTTTTCTTCTCAAAGTTGCCGGGATGTCACGTATCCTACTTATTACGAAACGTATATTCGATCAAATATAAATCTTTCATTTTTTTGTTGACCAAATTCGACACTCTCATTGACCTCCATACAAAAGCTCATTTGCTTGATGGTAAAAAAACAAAAACAAACACCTGCTTTGAGGGAAACAGATTTTCCGCGGAGTTGGGTCTTCCTCTCTGGGCACAGTAAAAGACACGCAGGTGTTCCAGTATTGTAAACATGGTGCATAGCTGACGTTTAGTTACTTTGGTCTGGTAATAGTTTGAAACATCGGCAGAGAAGAACGGCTACAGATAACAACCGTTTTCATAAACTGACTCGTAACAACATAATTGGCAAATTATTACACTTAATCTACAGCACCAAACAACTGTCAAGCACGTTTAAATGTATGTTAGGTATTTAAACTAGGCTAGCTGGTTAGATAGGTAACGTTAGTCCATATATCTAGTCAGACAATACATGCGATGGGTCAGCTAGTGATATGTAACTAAGGTTAGAGCAAGTTGATTGTGCTTCTTGTTTTGTCATAAATTATCCTAGCTAAGTATTTTGGTAGTAGTCTGTTAATCTCTCACACGACAAACACATTTATCTGACTCTTATCATTATTCACTTCTCATAGACAACATAATTGACTTCCCTGACAAACTCACGGTTTATGGGCTCTGTCTAGTTCTGGGATATCCGGCGATCGGGGCTCCAGCGTCAACCCCGACGGTTCTCAAGCAGAATCCAATCAGAGCGGTAGTGGCAGCAGGGTGACATGTAGTTATTAACTGAGGAGGAACACGATTATATTGATGTGCTGATTTACCTATTGAGGAGGTAAATTGGAGCTGGGACTGGAAAACCGGGCTCCCGAATGGTGCAGTGGTTTAAGGCACTGTATCTCAGTGCAAGAGGCACTGTATCACATCCGGCTGTGATTGGGAGTCCGATAGGGCGGTGCACAATTGGCCCAGTGTCGTCCAGGGTAGGCCATCATTGTAAATAAGAATTTGTTCTTAACTGACTTGCCTACTTCATTTAAAAAATAAGTCTAGCTAAAGAGTAGACCTAGCACATGAGAAGTGCTCTGCTCCAAGTCGAAACCTACTCAACACCATACTCTAGCTGTGGGAAATAGGGATGCAGAGGTCCCTGAAAAAATCAGAAGAAAAAAACTAGTGTATGTGAGAACTCCTTCAAGACAGTTGGAAAAGCATTCCAGGTGACTAACTCATGAAGCTGGTTGAGAGAATACCAAGAGTGTGCAAAGCTGTCAAGGCAAAAGGTGTCTATTTTGAAGAATCTCAAATATAAAATATATTTTGATTTGGTTACTACTAGTTTGGATGTCTTCACTGTTATTCTACAATGTAAAAAATAAAAACCCTGGATTGAGTAAGTGTGTCAACTTGACTAGTCCTGTGTATATAAAATAATATTGTGCCTTTACTAGTCCTGTATTATTGGACCGATTTTTCATTTTATTTTTTATAGCCGTCTGTAGTACATGCATAAAATAATAATTATACGCCCCTAATGCTGAATGGAGTGATTGCTCATCTTGGGTTCTACATATGTAGCCCTAGTTCATGTCACTGAGCACAGTATTTTCCCAACCCTCTCCCCGTCTCTGTGTGCACCTGAAGGGGGAAGGTGAGGCTGATCCATGTGAATGGTGCGACACGTCTGCAGCTCGTCCAGTCGTTCTCGGACTCTGACGAGTACATTGACGATGCCTGGCAGGGGCGCCTGGGAGTCCGCTGCAACCCTCTTGGTAAACCACACGGGGTGTCATTGCTGTAGTGGGCACTAGTCACAGACATCCTGCTGTTTTTACTGTGAGCGCAAGCAATGAAAGGAAAAACGACCCCAAAAAATTTGATTATTTTATATAGTGCTCTTCATACATATTTCAATGCACTTACTAGAGAACTCTGTTAAATACACAATAACAAGTCTCTTAAGACTGAACATAATGGCATGTTCCTTTCACAAGTGTTGTTTATACCTTCACTTGTCTGCCCCGCTGGTCTCTGGCTGACTGCTGCTGTGTCTTGTCTGCCCCGCTGGTCTCTGGCTGATTGCTGTTGTGTCTTGTCTGCCCTACTGGTCTCTGGCTGACTGCTGCTGTGTCTTGTCTGCCCCGCTGGTCTCTGGCTGACTGCTGCTGTGTCTTGTCTGCCCCGCTGGTCTCTGGCTGACTGCTGTTGTGTCTTGTCTGCCCCGCTGGTCTCTGGCTGACTGCTGTGTGTCTTGTCTTGTCTGACTACTGTTGTGTCTTGTCTGCCCCACTGGTCTCTGGCTGACTGCTGTTGTGTCTTGTCTGCCCCACTGGTCTCTGGCTGACTGCTGCTGTGTCTTGTCTGCCCCACTGGTCTCTGGCTGACTGCTGTTGTGTCTTGTCTGCCCCACTGGTCTCTGGCTGACTGCTGTTGTGTCTTGTCTGCCCCACTGGTCTCTGGCTGACTGCTGCTGTGTCTTGTCTGCCCCACTGGTCTCTGGCTGACTGCTGTTGTGTCTTGTCTGCCCCACTGGTCTCTGGCTGACTGCTGTTGTGTCTTGTCTGCCCCACTGGTCTCTGGCTGACTGCTGCTGTGTCGTGTCTGCCCCACTGGTCTCTGGCTGACTGCTGCTGTGTCTTGTCTGCCCCACTGGTCTCTGGCTGACTGCTGTTGTGTCTTGTCTGCCCCACTGGTCTCTGGCTGACTGCTGCTGTGTCGTGTCTGCCCCACTGGTCTCTGGCTGACTGCTGCTGTGTCGTGTCTGCCCCGCTGGTCTCTGGCTGACTGCTGCTGTGTCTTGTGTCTTGCCAGTGGATTCCCAGCCCGACACTCAGGAGTTGGACCAGAATCCTCATGGCCACGGCCTCATCCAGCCTGAAAGCGAGGCAAAGCTTCACGTGCGTGCT
Source organism: Oncorhynchus tshawytscha (assembly GCF_018296145.1). NCBI lineage: Eukaryota > Metazoa > Chordata > Actinopteri > Salmoniformes > Salmonidae > Oncorhynchus > Oncorhynchus tshawytscha. The sequence continues at coordinate 9,763,871 of NC_056444.1, forward strand.
GACGGAGGTGAGGGTGAGCGATTTCATGTTGGTCTCACTTTGTCACAGTAGTTTCTTACAAAGTTGTTTCTCAGGTAAAAAAAAAAAATCTGTTCTCTGAGGGAACAAGGCCGGTGTCACAGCTACAGTTTTTCTCATGGAGAGTGCAGTCACATTCGCTCACAGTGAGAATATCCACACATGCGTGGACTACTCGCCGTGAAGTCATTGCTAAAACAAGTGAATGCTGATGTTTTACAAATCGTTCAATTTAATAGTTTCAACTTGTTTACATGAATAAAGCCTTATTGACCTGAATATTGACAGGTGAGGAGGAGCCTGTTGTCATTGAAATGTGTTAATGTTCCGTTTGCATTTCTCCCCAGTTTTCTGCCCAATCATGTGGCACACAAGGACACATACCAGCAGAAAGCATTCTGTGGTGTGTACAGTAACGATGGCAACATGTTCCCATCAGCCGGCCAAGGTGAGGACGTGGGTTTTGACGATGGTGTGAGAGAGGAAGTGGTCTACCCCTCAGCTTGGAAGCTCGTCGAGACCCAGTTTTTATTTGTAGTAAAAATTGTGTACTATAGCCGTGTCTCAGGATCAACCACTACTAGATCTACTTATATCTATTGTTGGACTACTGATCTATGTTGGTTTCTGCTGTTTCTTCATGGTCTTTCCCCCACTGGACATCTGTTGGAGGATCGAATTGTCTGTCTGACTTACTACTACTTTTTGCATACGATATTTCATTTGTTTTGGTGTGATGTATACCGTGATTGATGTGTTCAGTTGTAGTGAAGACCACAGAGATGTGACACTCTATAGTTAGAGTTTGATTGCAATCTGATTGTTTTAATGAGACCGGGATTACGCATCACTTTATGAAAGGACAAGGTCACTTGGGTTCACTGAACCCCTTTACCAGGCTGGACTCTTTCAGGCCTGAGGTACGGGACCTTTCCTTGAGGAACCAGAGCTCATCGTCTTTTTTTTTTGTGTGTGTGTGCTCATTTAATTGGGTAATATAACCTACACAAAATAGGTTTTAACGTTATTTAAAATGTCTTAAGGGTTTATGAAAGGTTATTTTCATAGTGATTTATTTTTAATTTATTTTTAAACACGAGTCCTTTGTATTGGTGTAGACTTGACAGACCAGACAGGACTCATTCCCTTCCAAACCAAAAGGAGAAATCAATATTTTCTCTGGTAGGCACAACCTACCTGGCACCCCTACAAAACAATAACCTCAAGTCAAAACCATTACATAGAAAATGGCACCCCAGATGGGACCTCTCCAACATTGAGAAATAACCAAAGTAAATCTCTTATGTGGAATTAAAACAATGGATTCACCCCAAGAAAATGTGCTCATCCATATAATACAAATCAGGGCCATTCTGAAAAAGGGTCTGACAATGCAAATCTTAATGTGAATGGACCTGATTTGGGCCAGCTAGCCCTCCCTCTGACACCCAACCTTCCTCCATCTGGTTTCTCACCAGAGGTTGTGGTCATACAACTTCAAGGTGACATACTTGATATTCGTCAGACTCAACATCTCCAAACTCGAATCCATCATAAATGCAAATGTCTGAGTGAAGAGCAACAGAGCACAGTGGAATTCTGAGACTCAGTGAGCACTCTAACCCACGTGCTGATGGAGCTCTGTGAGAGTGGAACAAGGAAAAAACACAACCATTACAGTGGAATGGGAAAACTTTTGAAATTATTTTTTTTAGTTCTTAACGACATCGCTGTGTTTACATGGCCAAATTCACATTAAAACAATGTCACTTTTTATTGTTTTATTAGTAGTGACCTCTGGTTCCTAACACATGCATCCCTTCCTTGTCTTACTTAGACCAGAACCTCTGTCTGTATGACACCAGTAGGGGGCGCTTTAACCTGAAGCAGTCGCCCCCGACTCCCACAAGATCCTCTATTCCAGCCGGTCTCACTACACACACTGGTGGGGGCTGCTATTTAAAAAAATAATAATAATAATTGTCACCTTGACTTTAGCACAGATGAACTAATGTGTAGGATTATAACTTAATTTGAAGATATGGAGGTTGGATGACAGAGCTAAAGTAATGGTCCAGTGTTTCTACATTTCTATGAAATATGGCCTATAATTATTTATGAGTTAACTAGCATTTTTTTTGTAAGGAAAACTATTTTAAGTATGTTAAAAAACAGATTTTCTGTATTTGAGTGGTGTGATCACAAATATTTATGCAAGAAAAATATCATTTTTGAACAGGTTGGTTTAAAATGAACATTTGTGGCGGGGTATTCTTTATTTCTTTTTTTTTCAATGAATGCTTTGGCCACATACGAATATAGGACGCGTCAATAACATTATTTGGGTATTAACAGAGTTAACAGAATATGAGCTTTTCACTGGACAGTTACTTGATGAAAAGCTAAACTCTTGCTAATTTTGAAAGGAGTGATTTCAAAATCCACTAGATTTCCGTCACAATGTTCATCAGAATATAGGCTCAGAATCTCTCTTGGGCTTCTTGTTAGGATGTTTCATTGTGTAGTTTGTACTGACGTGTGCCCTCTTGTATCCCTCTAGTTTAAGTCTGCAGTGTAGATGGAGACAGTGAAACCCACACCGACCTGGACCTCAAGTTTGTGTTTCTCCTCATAGTACTTATAGCTTAACCAATGAGGAAATGAACCATTCTACCTGCAATCCTCTTGATTCACAAGGATGCATGACATTAGAGCTAGTCATCTCAACCATCTATTACTGGTTTTGTTTTGCCACTGATGGAGCAACAGGAAACATTTTAAATTAGATAAATTCATCGTCCAGAACATCAATCACGTGGATAGCTGAGTACTTCAGTTCATGTGATTTCCCATTTAATTACTGCTTTTTAGGCAAACTAAAAGTGTGTGTGTGTGTGTGTGTGTGTGTGTGTGTGTGTGTGTGTGTGTGTGTGTGTGTGTCTCAAACTTTTACTTATGAATTGATGTCAAAGTGAGATTTACGCAGATTTTCCCTCAAGTAAGGATTCAAACTTTTAAAAGGTGCACTATGCAGAAATTGATCCACCATTTCCTGGTTGCTAAAATTCTGATAGGCAAACTAATTTCAGTGTGTGACAAAACAAGCAAGTGAAGTACCTGGTCAAATCATAACTTCAGTGATCTTCAGTCGGAGATCTAGAAAGAGGCCTGAGATTCCTGAGTTGGATGACCGTTCAAATCTTCTTCTTTTTTTTTCTCCCCTGTCGGATCTTGTCCACAATCAGCTCCTTGGTCTTTCTGATGTTGAGGGAGAGGTTGTCACCACACTGCCAGTTCTCTAACCTGTTAGCTACTCTCACCACCTGGGGTCGACCCATCTCTCTTCTCTCTGGCTGAGGCTGGTTAATGTTCTGTGTTTCCCTCTTAGCCCAGATAAGAATAGGTTCTGTGTCTTCTCTCTGGCTGAGACTGGTTCATGTTCTGTTCTTCCCTCTTAGCCCAGATAAGGTTCTGTGTCTTCTCTCTGGCTGAGGCTGATTAATGTTCTGTTCTTCCCTCTTAGCCCAGATAAGGTTCTGTGTCTTCTCTCTGGCTGAGGCTGATTAATGTTCTGTTCTTCCCTCTTAGCCCAGATAAGAATAGGTTCTGTGTCTGCTCTCTGGTTGCCTCCAGAGGGAAAGGGGTCATTGGAGAGTGAGTGCACCCAATATATTTCATCCCAATTCGACATTTTCCGAGACATTTAAAAATAAAATAGTTTGTTGCGTTTTATAGCCTAGCTAATGATGGCTGCTTCTATGTCATCGATCGGGAACAGAATAAGAGAACTCTTAAAGTGTGTGTCTGCCCGCCTATGGACATTGGCATTGCAAGTATTCAGTCACCACCTGGTCACCCTCTGTCTCCCCACTGTAAGCTTCACACCACCTCCTCTGGTTTTAGCTGACGATACAGAGCAATCCTGTTCTCTTGGGACCCTTTGTCATGACCCACATCACCGTGTTGTTGACCTCTGCCATCTGTTTCTGTCTCCTCAGATCAAAGCTCACGCCCGAGAACACAGTGGCGTTTGCTGACAGGTCCCAGCTGCTGTTCTGCTCTGCAAGGTGTGGGACAGACTGACGCTCTGGGCCAGGTCTGACACAGAAACTGTATCACCTTCATCCACAGCAGGGTTAGAGGAGAACCAATGTTCCAGCATGTGCAATCACTCTCTTACATTCTCTTACTGTGTATGTAATCATCGATATCAAAGCCTAAACGCATACATGGGACAATTTACTGTTTATACATAAATGCACTGTTCTGATATAACTGGACAGGTGAAAGCTATGCAGTGCCGTTTCACCAATCAGCAAGCGCTTCGATAGTGAGGAAGGATGCATTTTTAGTATTTGGACAGGGTCTAAAACTCTAACCACTTCATCCTGATACTGTGCACATTAAGGTATAAACCTCCTCTGTGTGCCTGTTGACTCCTCATCCCTGCCAGGAATATACAGATTCATTATAAACCTCCTCTGTGTGCCTGTTGACTCCTCATCCCTGTCAGGAAGATACAGATTCATTATAAACCTCCTCTGTGTGCCTGTTGACTCCTCATCCCTGTCAGGAAGATACAGATTCATTATAAACCTCCTCTGTGTGCCTGTTGACTCCTCATCCCTGTCAGGAAGATACAGGTTCATTATAAACCTTCTCTGTGTGCCTGTTGACTCCTCATCCCTGTCAGGAAGATACAGATTCATTATAAACCTTCTCTGTGTGCCTGTTGACTCCTCATCCCTGTCAGGAAGATACAGGTTCATTATAAACCTTCTCTGTGTGCCTGTTGACTCCTCATCCCTGTCAGGAAGATACAGGTTCATTATAAACCTTCTCTGTGTGCCTGTTGACTCCTCATGTCAGGAAGATACAGGTTCATTATAAACCTTCTCTGTGTGCCTGTTGACTCCTCATCCCTGTCAGGAAGATACAGATTCATTATAATCTTCCTCTCTTCACCTTGCAGGGCGACGCACGTTATCTGATCAGTAACTCAAAAGGACCAGTCCATCAAGTGGGACATGAGGAAGTCCTCCCCAATGGAGGGCCTGGTGGCCTTGCGGCTGAACATCGTCCAGCAGGACACCGTTGGCAGCAGGTTGCCCAGAATGGTGCTGGGGAGGCCATGAGGTTGTTGTACATCTGTACTGGGTCCTAGTCGAGATCACATTTAGATTAGCAAGTGGGCCAGAAACACAGTCCAATCCGACTGTAATCTAATCTAGATTGCTCCCAGAAAATCTCATATTTGCTATATTAAGTATTGATGACATGGGTATACAGTAGGGCGTGCATGTGTGAGTGGAGTCAAGAGCAGTGTAATGTGCGCTAACTGTGTGTTGTGCCCAGTCTATGACGTGTTGATGACCAGCGTTGTGACTCTCTGACCATGACGCCTGTGTGAGCGCTGTCAGCTGGCATCCCTACTAGGACAACATCATCAGCAGCTCTGTAAGCCTTTGTATCTCTGCTCCACTCTATTGAGGGGCAGCGCTCAATTCCATTTCAATTCAGGAAGTACTTAAAAAATATGAATATGAAAAGTCTCCATAGACCATGGAAACAAGCGAGGAAAAGGAAGTGATGTCATAAGTGTGGGACAGCCTGACGGTGTCAGTCAGTGACTTCACTATGGGGAGAGGCAGGACCGCAACAGAGGGAGGAGAACAAGCTCAGAGTGAACTGTGAAATTGCATCAATTCAATGCTAGATAACAATACATATAATGTAAATTCTTACCTCTGTGTTTGGTGCAGAAGCCACTATTACCCCCTGTATTCACCAGTCTGCAGAGAAGGGATACAGTTGAGGCATTGTCTTCTTTCAGGGGCCTTACTCCTACGCAGACAGACATCCCTCCAGCCACAGTGCAGATGGAGCCACGCTATCCTGTGTTATAAAACAATGACATTTAAGGAGAGTTGTCTCTTCTGATGCACCCCAGTGTACAGTAAGAATAGGATGAAGGAGACTAAAGCCTCTATGAATTTTGGCGGAGCTGTTTATGCAGAACTTATTGAAGCTCACTAAAGCACTTGCTCCAAGAGCCCCCAACAAGCCTCATGCCCACATTGTGTTTGATTGCTTAGAGTAAAAGCATATGTAGACTAAAACTATAAATCACAGAATGATGATAATTCAGTATAAGGTATGTTGTGATGGTATTAATGTCCAGAGGTAAGAAGACCGTGTACAAAACATTAGGAACACCTGCGCTTTCCATGAGACTGACCAGGTGAATCCAGGTTAAAGCTATGATCCCTTATTGATGTCACTTGTTAAATTCAATTCAATCCGTGTAGATGAAGGGGAGGAGAGAGGTTAAAGAAGGATTTAAAATAAATAATAATTAAAGCCTTGAGACCATGGCGACATGGATTGTGTATGTGTGCCATCCAGAGGGCGAATGGGCAAGACAAAAGTGCCTTTTGAACAGGGTATGGTAGTAGGTGCCAGGTACACCGGTTTGGGTGTACCTGGCACTGCAACGTTGCTGGGTTTTTCCCACGGTCAACAGTTTCCTGTGTGTATCAAGAATGGTCTGCCACCCAAAAGACATCCAGCCAACTTGACCCAACTGTGGGAAGCATTGGAGTCAACATGGGCCAGCATCCCTTTGCAATGCTTTTAACACCTTGTAGAGTCCCATTCCCTGATAAATTGACTCCAATATTAGGATGTTTTGTACACTCAGTGAATGTTGTAGTCCAATGTAAACAATTCCAATCGAAGATCTAAATTATGTGTTCTGGGCTTTAAGACACAGTAAAGGGTTTGGGTGTGTTCTGGGCTTTAAGACACAGTAAAGGGTTTGGGTGTGTTCTGGGCTTTAAGACACAGTAAAGGGTTTGGGTGTGTTCTGGGCTTTAAGACACAGTAAAGGGTTTGGGTGTGTTCTGGGCTTTAAGACACAGTAAAGGGTTTGGGTGTGTTCTGGGCTTTAAGACACAGTAAAGGGTTTGGGTGTGTTCTGGGCTTTAAGACACAGTAAAGGGTTTGGGTGTGTTCTGGGCTTTAAGACACAGTAAAGGGTTTGGGTGTGTTCTGGGCTTTAAGACACAGTAAAGGGTTTGGGTGTGTGAGTGTGCTTGCAACATCAACCTTGATATAATCTCTGCAAATTGTTTTACAATAAAACATTTGTGTGTGCATAAAACCCAGCAAAGACAGTCATCAGAAATCCAACGAAGGGAATTGCCAGATATCTGCAAAGTTATGATTGCTCACCATGGATTGTGACGACCTGTCGAACCTCTGCAGTAATGGGCTTTACAGATGGGTTTTCTATAAAAGTTGCTGCTTGAGCAATAGGAAGCAAGAGGGAGAAAAAAAATTGAAACCAATCAACAGCTTTAAATTAGTGGGTTGCCCCCCCCCACCCTACAGCTAACAGACAATTAGCTGCCACAAAGCCACAGCAGAGTTCCGGGGGGGGGGGTATTGTAATGGCAGGAATGCTGATAGTGCTCTAAAATTAGTCGGAATCCTTGGCACCCTCCGAGAGCGAGTGAGTAAATAGCCCAGATAGAGAATGGGAGCTATCTGTCTGGGGACTAGCCTCCAGGGCTATTAGTACGTCTATCTGTGTGAGAAACCCTCAGGGGCTCATATCGGAATGAAGACAGGCAGATGCTAAGTGGTAGGATACATGGAGCAGCATGTAAAGGGATGTTAAGTGGGGGAATGGGCCTTAGAGAACGCTCTGTGAGGCAAGTGTTGCTAGTGACAAACACAGACAACTGGGATGGATTGAAATATACTTTGGCATCAACAGCTGAGCCTGTGAATGGAGGGCCTAGTGGAGAGGACTTTGCCAAAAAAGGAGACTGGCTTTTTCAAAATGTAGTGACTGTGGAGGGGGGGGGGTTAGGAAGGAAGGAATGTGTATAAACCATGTGCTCTGACAGCCAGAGAGATAAACGAACACAGGGTAGGAGTGTACAGCACAGCACTGGACAGATACAAGTACAGTCAACACTTGACGACAGAGCATACTCTCTGCCCGTAGGAAAGGACGATAACATAGCAATCGAAAAGATGTGACTCTTAAGAAAGTTGGCATAAAAGCAATGGATCCAAAGATTAAAAACAAATCGAACAGAACTAATAGAAAATGACAAGGGAGAAACTACACGGATGGCTAAGGACCAAAACGGACCGGTGAAGCTTGCCATGATGGTCCTAAACTCTGTTCTGGTGGTTGTTACAGACCTTTGGGCTGGACTGCTTGGCAGCGCCGTATTCAGACGCCATTTTCACCTCCTGTTGTCGGGCGTGGTTCTGTTTGGACCAGTCCTGAGTCTGTGGGTGTCCAAGTACAGCATCTTTGCAAACAGGAACCACTACCTCTACAGGTGAGGTCTTTTTCTTGTTTTTGACAACACCCATCAGTATTAAGGAAAGCCACTATTCACGTGGATTAAATGGGCATTAGCATGATTTATAATATTGGAGAATAGATAAAAGTTCCATTCTTTCAAAGCTCTGTTATTGTTGTTCTGTGATAATGAATGTGTTGTTTATGTTTCACACATAATATTCTTCCAATGGCCATACCATCTAGCTCTGTCCCAAGCAGGCGCGGACTGGTACAAGAATTTGGCCCTGGCACATCACTGTGTGCACCGCGGTATATTGGCCATATAGCACAAACCCTAAGGTGCCTTATTGCTGTTATAAACTGGTTACCAACGTAATTAGACAAGTAAAAATAAATGTTTTGCCATACACTGTTATACCACGGCTGTCAGCCAATCAGCATTCAGGGCTCGAACCACCCAGTTTATAATGCAAATTAGTGCTTGTCATATGCGTTTCCCTGAATCAATACACACCCTAAGTGTTCATTACTATTACAGGGCTCCAGAATACATTTTTCCCCTGGTGTCACTTAACTTTTACAGTTGGTTGCACCAGCCCATGACTTGGTCTGACCCAATTCATCTTGAAGTCATTCATTAAGAAGTATAATAGAGTACTAAGGTATTTCATCGAGCATGTCCAAGCAGGAATACATGATTAAAGATATTTTGATGTGCAGTCACTAACCTAATCCAGTGACCATTGTGCATTTTGGGTTGACAGTTAAGACTATAGATTCACATTTTTTTGTTTTGTTCAATAGAGTTGAATTACATACATCTTTATGTACACTAACTAATATCATATGCAAATTCATTTGGGGTTCAACACCCGACAAAAGTGGAAACTCAAAGCAAATGAACTAGATCGCTAACTCTGAGTATAATACCCACTGCTAGTAGCCATGTATTCAGCCAACAGTAACTGTAATGTCCTAAAAAGAAACTAGCAGTTGTGGGCTATTACCCATGAGCCCTCACGTGCGTGACGCTCCATATCTCAAAACCAAATCAAATATTGTGGTTGTAAAAGAGTTGCTATTGAGATCAATAATGAGAGTTGAGAAGAAAAAAAAACGACAGAAATCTGAGACCCTTTCTTCGTCAGGGACAAATGGATGAAGCTTCCAAAGCTGTGTGTTTTTCCCGCAATTGCATTTTGAAATGTTAAATGATCATAACAAATGTTTCTGTTGAGCTCATGGGGGGGGGGTGGAGTGACTTGCTCATCATAGAAGCAGGCACCAGCGAGGACACAGGCACCAGCGAGGACACAGGCACCAGCGAGGACACAGGCACCACCGAGGACACAGGCACAGAGCAGACACTTTCATTAGAGGAATCATCAGGGTATTGCACTTTACTGTATGACCAAATCATGGTTTTAGATGATTCTTTGAATGCGAGTTGAGAAAACCGGGTCAGACCATCTTGGTAGGGGGGCCGGCCGTTTCCCACTGAGCAACCAAAGGCTCATTATAGATTAGTATAACAGAGAAAATGTGCTCAAAAATATACAAATACAAAACAAAAAAATGGCCCATGGGCCACATAACCTTTTTCCATATAAAAATATTTGGTGCCAATTTCGACCAGCCCAGCCAAAAAAAAAATGGTCCAGCCATCTGGCATTTGCCAGAATTGCCAGATGGCCAATCCACCCCTGGTCCTGAGCAATTTAGCCATCTTACATTTATACTAGATACCTCTGTTTTGGATTCTCTTTCAGGATGTTCCTGCGATCGGGCTGGGCCTGGACCTGTGTTTTCACTGGCTCCTTCGTCTTCGTCCTCTCCTTCTCCATCCGTCGATCCCTCTCTCTCTCCGTTCGCCATCTCTCACGGATAGCCACCGTGGGAGCACTGTGGTGGGGCTCTCGCAGTCTCCTGACTCTGCTGGAGAACATGGCAGGCAGCTGCTACGAGCCCATGCCTGCTACCCTGGTTGGGGGCCTGAACCTTGGCCAGGGAGCCAGTGTCCCAGGGCAGTCCTTACTCCTGCTCCATGAGGGCGAGCGCAAGGCCTCCTGCCTGAAAGCGGGCATGCTGTGGCAGGGCTGGGAGGTCTCGGAGGACACTCTTCTCCTCTGCCTCTGCTGCCTGCTCCTGGCCGAGGAGACTGCAGTGTTGGGGCCCTATCTAGCCCTGGGAGGGCCCTCGGGGCCCCCGCTGCGCCTGCTCTTCCTACTCTGTGTCTCCCTACTGGGTCTGTGGCTGTTTCTGCTGCTCTGTCTGCTGGCTTACTTCCCGCAGTTCCCCTCCCAGCTTCTGGGGGGAGCTCTAGGGTGTTTGGGCTGGAGGGGGCTGTATCAGGGTTGGTATCGCCTGCAGCCCAGCTGGTGCTGTCCTGGGTGGCCTGGAGAGGGACTTCTCATCACAACTCAGCCGCACAGTGAAAGGGGTGTTCATGACGTGTGGCCAAAGTATTGATGTCTTTGGCTAAAATATTATTTGCACCCCAGATCAAAATAAGAATGGATATGACTTCACAGCAAAAAGGGCTCTTTGCTTGATATTTTATAAAAACTAAAAGTAACATTTTCATTTGCTTTATAGTCAATGTGATAACTCCTAACATCAAGAACATCGAATTGGATAACAGGAAGATTATTTATGTACATTACCACAGAATTGAGAAAGTCAAACTTTCATAAGCAAAATATTGAAATACTTTCAAATCTCACCATGAAGCATTAAAAAAAGACTCACTTGATGTTATGCCAGTTATCACTACTTTAATTTTGAAATTGAATAAATTGATTGTGTAATACAGCAGTTTTTTTGGTTATGAAATTGAAAACGTTTTTAAATCCACTGTGTCTGAAGGTATTCAGTTAGGAAACAAGCATTTCAACATGTTACACTACACGATTTGTATCATAACATGTGAATGGGTGAGTAAGAGTGTGTCGCTATATTGCTGTCTCCAGTGGATGTTCACAAGAGTCAGTTGATCAGTAGATGAGGGCCTTGCAGTCCCCTCTGGGCTTCTTGATCTTGTCATAGTTCTTGTTGATGATGTCAAACAGCAAGGCCTGGTGAATGGGTGACAGAAATAGCAGGGTAATTACATCACTGAAAGCCTTTCATCATTAGATTGGATAAGATAGATTTTTATTTATTGTCTGTTTCACACAGATATTTGCTTTACGTCAAGAAAATGCACCGCGATAGACCCATCAAACATACAAATTCATCATCATCACCACCTACAATGACCCTTCTTTTTCCAACAAGGGCATCAAACAGAGGAAGACAGGTAGGTAAGTACAATGTGAGGAGCAGGAGAGGCATTGGTAATTATAAACTCAAATCAATTTGTTCGCTTGATAACAGGGTTTGGTTTCCATTCACAACTCTTGAAGTCCAGGTAAATACTTCACACTGGGAAAGTTTAACTTGGAGGTTAAATTATGGGGGTGCTGAGCACGTCTAATGACGGACAGAGAGGTATGATACATGAGGGAGCTTACATAGGTGTTGCGGATCTCCAGAACCACGATGCGAAGCTCACAGTACTGGTACTGGTCCAGCTCATGCACCAACTGCCTGTAGTCTCCCTGGAGGTAGTTATACAAAATATGGTCAACACACACACAAATGAAAGCGATCACACACACACACGAATACTAACCACATGAGGTTGTTTTGAGGCCTTGGCAACAGCATCCCCTCTCTCACTGTAGTACCTGATAACACATCACAGATAATGAAGGAGTTTGTTAGTCACATTAACACAACAACTACATAACGAATTAGATATGAGTGTAAACAGTGATCTTGTGGTTAAGGTCTCTTACTTTGAGATCTGTGTCTGGAATTCTTCAATCTTTGTGCGAGTGTTCGTCAACAATTCAAACACTTTTTCCTGTGGACCAGGGTTAGGGTTAGAGGGTTAGGGATGAGCGTAGGACCTACCAACAGTATTATCAAGGTATGGCTGATATGACAATCATTTTATTAAGATCAGAAAGTCTGACCTGTACAGCCACCCCAAAGTTGTTCCCATCTTCAATTTTGGGAATCTGAAGTTGCACCCACATTGACACCTGCCAGAGTAAGAGATCATAGTATTTATGCATTTCTCTAGACACTTCTCACCTATTTAGGAAAAGATGTGCTAGTGAATTTGAGATGTAAAAGAACAGTTTGGCCCACACAGAGACTAACAGAGGGACAAAGGGCTGACTGACTGTGTTCAGTTTCTCCTTCAGTAGCTGGATCTGAGGCTTGATCTCCTTTAGAAGACTTTCCACTCTCTCGTTGCAGGGGATCGGACCACAGGGAGGCCCTTCGGGAGAAGCACCATGAGAAAACTCAAAGAGTAGGATGAAGTTATACAAACGCACTGGTCTAAGTTTCCATTTGTGTGTCCTCTCTAATGGTTAAGGTTAGGATTAGTGGTAAGAGTGAGCTGATCCTAGATCTGTGCAATCGGGCAATTTGACAGCTAACCCGCAGTGGTAAATCAGTGCTATTGTGTCTTCTTAACTACCTGCGTCTTCATCTTCTTTCTCGCTGTCCTTGTCTTTCTTCCCTTCCTTTGCCTCTTTCTGCAAAACAAGTGAGAAGAGGGGCGGGCGAAGGATTTTGCATGGTTCCTTCATGTGTGTAGGCATGGTCGATACTACTTGGGAGTGATTCCAGTGTAATCCAAGGGGTTAATCATGATAGACCGCTGAATTGGGTGAAACGTCTGTACCTCCTCTTTCTTCTTTTGCTTAGCCTCTTCTTTAGCCGGGTCTGGTATTGGGATGTCCAGAGGGGCCTTCAGAGCTGCCAGGCCATCAGTGCTTAAGGATGTCTGGGGACCATTTCACATAAACAAAAATATAGATTATATTTGCATTCTTATGTACAATAGCTTTGCATCAAGGTATTTGGACTGAGATTGAAAGGTGCGCTTGTGTTTTTCCACAGCCTCACCTTCAACAGCGTTTCCATCTCTGCAATCTTCTGAGGGAAGAATGATGTGACCAGGGTCTCTGCCTGTAATACACCAGTTACCAATGTTGGACACAGTTATCGTTTTAACATCTCAAATGTGGTCATTTGGTTATTATTCAAGTAGACCTGCACCACTAAGGGCCTACCTCTTTAGTGAGCTGAGTGCAGAAATCATCAACCTAGGAAATTGAAACCAAACACAGAAAAAAGGTTTTGAATTCACAGCAGAAAACCCAACTCCCAATGTCTCTATAATGTTTGGACAGTTACTTTCACCTGGACTGTGGGTCAGGTTCACCTGATGCAACACAGTGAATTTAAATTCGGACACTACAATCAGCGTGAAAATGTTACGTTTCGTATGGTATGTATTTATTTGTGGATGTCCATCATCCATTTCCTATGATATGTTTGGAATTACAGTTTATTGTGGCTAACGTTAGCTAGGTGACTGGGTGTCTAACTTTAGCTAGGCTAGGGGTTAAGGTTAGGTTAAAGGGTTAGCTAACATGCTAAGTAGTTGTGAAGTAGCAAAATATAAGTTGCTAAAATGAAACATTTGTCCGTGATGAGATTCAAACATGCAACCTTTGGGTTGCTAGACTTTTGCTTTATATGCCCACCCTTTGCCTTAAGTAACCGGTCTTATCTAACCATACCAAACATCGTACGTACGTATGCGCGCGCGCGCTCACTCACACACACACAACATATAATAGTCATTTCATCGTCCCAAGATTTACGTGCACTATGTTACGTCTAGTCTATGAGACTAGGCTGTGATGTGAACTCACATGTCACTATTGTTGGTCTAAATGTCAAAACGCCTTGAAGATTAACAGGGCTGCTGAGTTATCTGACACAAGTTATATTGATAGGCTATAGTCAAATGATTATAGAACGTTAGACAAAATTCGAAAAGAAATGGACAAATTTACCTGTTTCTTCGACTCCGGGCGAATGTCTATGGAAGTCATCTTGTGATGGGAATTTATTTACTTGATATGCAAAAATGACCTTTTGCAATGCAAAAATAGAAAGCAACTAAATAGTACACAGAATGCGCGGATTTTCCTAAATGTCTGATAGTGCACAACGCTGAAGTCAGTCACCCGTTAGTCAGCTTAAAAAGTGAAAATGAAAGTAACTGAACCCTTCTCACGGAGACGTAATTTCCTGTTTAGAAGATCAAGCTAGAGCATCGTGGGATTTGTAGTTTGATTATGGGACCGTAGCGTACCACAGTGTAGCCCAATGATGGGTACGGAATAAACACAGGTTTTGTTCTATGAGATAATCTTCATCAGCTAACGTCACTTTTTGTGAATTTTGAAGCATTAATGTAGGACTGCAGTTCTGAGTGTGTCCTATAGATGGTAATGCTGCTTCTACCATTTTGAGTGGTATGGTCATGGTCAGTTTATGTCTGTCTGATGTCATATGACTAAGTAGGTCTCATCAATGAAAATCTGATATATATATATATTTTTTATCCAGAATGCTTTCTGATTTCCAATTTTGTTTGAATTCATAATAACCATGGATAGCCTAATACCTCAGAAGACAGAATACTAAACTGTAGCTCCCAGTGTGCAAGTGCACATGACATGAAGTTGGCACTCAATTAGCAAAGAAACCATGATTACAAAGACTACAGTGTGCAAGCTGGGCCAGTCTTGGTCATAGGGGCTTTCTCACTTAAAGTTTCCATCACCTGAAACAACCTAATTCAAGTAGCGTAATTGCTGCCCTACGCAGAACAATTACAAGCCTTTCTACAGATTAAAAGTTGCTCTCTGCTCAGAAAGCTTGAAAAAGCCATCAAGGGTTGAGAAACGCTGCTTCTCTGAGAGGTATTATTGCTTTTTGAGGGCAAGTCAATCCTGTTATTGATCTTTTATATTACATTATAGTAATTTTGAATCTTGACAAACAAACTAAACAAAAAAATTCAATGGCATAT
The DNA here is from genome assembly GCF_018296145.1 of Oncorhynchus tshawytscha. Taxonomy (NCBI): domain Eukaryota; kingdom Metazoa; phylum Chordata; class Actinopteri; order Salmoniformes; family Salmonidae; genus Oncorhynchus; species Oncorhynchus tshawytscha. The sequence continues at coordinate 9,779,164 of NC_056444.1, forward strand.
TATATACTTAGAAAAATTGCTGTCCTTATAAAAACAAAATGGGTTCTATAACTTGCTTCATATATGGAACCCCTAAAAGCTCTGTATAGAACCCTTTTATATGGTTATTTGATTAAAAACCCAAGGCTTCTTCTTCACTGAACCAAAATTGGTTCCATATAGACCCCTGTATGGTGCCATTTATGAATTATGACTACTACTAATAAATAGTAATATTTTTTAGCCAAGAATATAATATAATAAACATTAACAGACCAAATAATACCAGCAATGTTTTGACATTTTATTGTCATTATATGCAAACATAGTTTGGAAATATGCACTGGTACCCAGGGTGGAAACTGTTTGCTTGAATGATGACCAATCTTGGCACCAACTCTGTGGCTTTATGGAACAGTACAGTAGGGGTTGTTGCCTGCTGGGTCTGGAGAACAAGATAAAAGGAGCAAAAACATGAGTTCATCTACAGAAATAAAGATACATTGCAAAGCAGACATATAATCATTAGGATTTAGAAGAACAACTTACATAGAGTTGTTGTCAGCAGCAGCCGAAAGAGAGATCCTCTGCCTCTGATGGCTTACTGTCAGACTGAGCAAAACATAGTGTGTCAAAAGCCATGTAATGATTAACTAGCCTATTGAATCACCACGACAAACATATATAAATCATTTAGATAAATACTTCCTCTCAGTCCGCCCACTGCCCATCAAGTGCATTCAACAGAGGTCAACAATAGTCTTGTAATAGCTTCATTAAACATTGTCCCCTCATCTGACTCCACACTGAAATAAAAGTAACAATTAGCTAATAGCCATTGTCAGGCTGGGTCTGTAGCTCTATTTGGCATGTTCCATAATACAAAATCATGTTTCTTTGTAAGAGCTAGCTTGTAATGTGGCTAATTAAAGAGGCATAGCTTCGACCTGTCTAGCTTGTTTGCTAGCTAGCTTACAAACAATGCTCAAATGTTTTATCTATTTAGTCTAGCTATAGTTTATTAAATGACTGACTTCATTTATTCAACCACAGATCCAATTAACTTACTGCAAATCATTCTAATTGTTTTGTCTGATTATTCAAATTATTTAATTGACAATCGTAATCTGAATATTCAGCTGTCAATGAATCATCCACTTGTTCAAGTAATAACTTGTGCAAACCGCAGTAATGAAGTCAGTGGAGATATTCAAACATGATTGTGGGCACGTTGGGTGACAGTAACCAAAAGGTTGCTGTTTCAAATCCCAGACTTGACTTGGTGAAAAAATCTGCCAATGTACCCTTGAGCAAGGCAGTTATCCTTAGCTGCTCCAGGGTAGCTGTCGATAATGGCTGAACCCTAGCCATGACCCCACTCTTTAAAGGTGTCTCAGGGAGGGTGGGATATCCAAATAGGATAACTTTAAGCACCTAATAATATCTATTATATTATATCAGTGTTGCAGACATCCAGTACAGCCAAAAGAACGACTCTAAAATAGCTGTCACAGCAGTAGACATGAGTTATTAATTGAGTGAGTGATTTAAACTTAAGTTGTTTTCCATTTCTGCCTAGTTGCGAAATATACTGACCAAAGGTCTTTCCTCTATGGATGACAGACGATAAAGGGGAAGGGAGCGTCTAGGAGAGAAACATGGTAGCAAAGGTTGCCTGACATATTAATAGTGTTCCATGAAACGGTATTAGTTCAAACTACAAATACAATTCTGAATCAAGTTCATTATTGACGTATTAGTTACGATTATAATAGAACAAGCGTCAAGAGATCTTGTTTGATCCTCAGTCAAATCATTTTCCTTTTGGTTCTAGAACATTTAAACCAACCTAGAAGTACGACTCATTATTGCATTGTCTGCCTTCTATTCTTGAATGTGCATTTAAAGATGACATTTCAGTTTCTATCCTGGTTCTGTGACCTGATTTGAGAATGTAAAAAATGAACAACAAAATAAATAAAAAATCTAATCAAATAACCCACATTACTTGGTGTCAAATCAAATCAAACAACCCACATTACTTGGTGTGAGAAGGGTCTGGTTGAGACTTTACTTTTCAGTGGTTCCCTTATCAGTGTACATGTAACCTATGATAGGCCTCTCTCATGGACTCTCAATGTAAGATAACAAGACTAAGTCCACATTCCAACCATGATTTGAGCTTCAAATGCCTTTTTTTTTTGCCAGCAGCAGCATTTCTGAATGTTCTCTTTGATAACCGAGGACTGCATCTGTGGGCGGGGGAGTGAATGCATAAATAGTGCATGCTGTTCTCCATAATATGGCGGCTGATTCTGCTGGCCATAACGATGGTTTATAGAAGTTTAACCAGTGGTACTGGGGGCTCATCTTTCTTTGAACTCTGTCTACCCTACTGTCATTATCTCTCTCTCACTGTCCACACAACGTCCCCTTTAACTTTTCCTCTCTCTTTCCCTCTCTAACTTGGAAACATTAACAGGAAATCTGCAATTTGCAACCCTCAGACCAGGCTCAGACATTGCATTGCTTGGTAGATTCTGGACAGAACTGGTCAACAGATCAGAAGCTTTTTGTCCCATCCACGAATACAGCTCAGGCATCCAACACATTGAATGAAAGTACAATGAAAAAGAGAAAGAACATAGCGGTATCACAGATAGCAAATATCTTTAGATTAATCCCATATACTTTCAGCCTAGTATGCTTCATACTGCTCATAGTTGCCCTTATCAAAATCTAACTAAAGATGCACAGAAGTCATGATAGGTTATGACATCTGCTCATAACGCAGGTGTCAATCATGATGACATAGTTTCGGGAATTTGTCAGGCCTATTTGTCCAACAGGTAGGCCCATGGCAGTGTGTAATCATTTAGGTAGGTCTACTAGTTTATGTAATAACACGTTTGTTGGATAACCTGCATCGCACCAGCTGGATCAAGAGAATTTACGGAGCCAATATTGTCATTTTGAGATATCCTTCCGCTGTACTATTTTTTTTCAATGACTTTGCATTTATTCTGCTGACTCTGCATGTCCCTTTCGAGCACAGACCAAAAGCGGACAACTATTTCCCTCAACATTGATTCTCCATAGGTTGTACGTGCCTTACATCCACCACCAGTCACCATTGCTGAAGTATATATGAGGGTCACCAGGGCAGGGCGGCTGTTGTGTCTTAGCGGATACAGGAACTTCAGAGCTTGCATCACCCGGTAGAGGCGGTTTGGTTGGCTGTGAAGGAGGCAGGAGCAGGGATAGGATAGTCGTATGAAATGCGCCTCTTAGCTGTTTCATGCTTTATTGAAAGCGAGTAATTTTAACATAAAATCAGACACCTCGCGGTCCATTTATTTGTTTTCAGATTGTCCTGTTTTTATAACTTTTTTTCTGAACGGTTATAACGAAGATCTAGCTACATCAATAGCCTACTGCTGGATTACTTGACGAAATACATATACATTTGCGTGTATAAATATATTTATATATGCAATCGGTAGGCTATTCGTTTGCATTAAAGTTATCAACCTAAGCATCATCGTCGACTGCGATGCGCAGAACTTAGATTCAGTCAATGTGTTTGCCTCCGATAAATTGTTACACGTGTTGCAAAGTGCAAAGTTCTTTCATTAGCCTGTACTGGGCAACCTCAGCGGTGCAGTTCTTCTTCATAGACCAATCAGATATGAGTTGTAGTTGGTGCTAAAGGGCACACGACGCTCTTATTCTCTCTCTATATATTTATTTTTTTAGACTTTTATATTTCATTACCCCATTTTAATATTTTACAAGATGTCGTGCCTTTTGCTTGGACTTATCAGAAGGTGAGTATCTTAACATTTTGCCATTTGTAACTCAATTTATACCGAACAAAAATATAAACGCAACATGCAACAATATCAAATATTTTACTGAGTTACAGTTTATAATAAGAAAATCATTATATTGAAATACATTCATTAGGGCCTAATCTATGGATTTCTAATGATTGGGAATACAGATATGCAGAATACAGATATGTTGGTCACAGATAAAAATGGGCCTCACAATGGGCCTCATGATCTCTAAATGGTATTTCTGTGCATTCAAATAGCCATTGAAAAATTCAATTGTGGTCTGCGTTTGGATGTACTGCCAAATTCTCTAAAATGACATTGGAGGTGGCTTATGGTAGAGAAATGAACATTCAAATCTGTGGCAACAGTGCAGTCTGCATGCCAATTGCACATTCCCTCAACTTCTGTGGCATTGTGGTGTTTGACAAACTACACATTTTAGAGTGGCTTTTATTGTCCCCAGCACAAGGGGAACCTATATAATAATCATACTGTTGATATGCCACACTTGTCAGGTGGATGGATTATCTTGACAAAGGAGAAATTTGTGCACAGAATTTGAGAAATATGCTTTTTATGTGTATGGGAAATTTCTGTGATCTTTTATTTCAGCTCATGAAACATGGGACCAACACTTTATATATATATATATATATATATATATTATATTTTTGTTCAGTGTATTTCCTTATTGACCAACCTATAGCAGAGTATAGTGTAGCCTTCTCAGCAACATTATGGTTTTTCAACATTTTAGAAACTGCAATGGTAGCCAAAAGATGGTATTAAATTAGTTTTCATGAATTAGTAATATCCCTATCGTGGATAGGATACTTTACCCAGTTGTTATTGCTATCTCACTCAAGATATTGTATGTCTGTTGGCAGCAATCCTAGGCAAACATCCTTCTTACGATAGGGTATATTTTTATGGCGGCAAACTAACTCAGGGAATACACACACCCTGCCATATCAGAGAAACATCGTAACCTAATATCAAGGATACATAAACAACAGATTAAATGTCCACAAACTAAGGATTTAAATGTTCCCATTGTAGAATGGAAGGTCCTATTGAAGAATTTGAGGAAGCACTGAAATTCAAAGCAGTGAGCCATTCATCATCTACATCTTGATGATCAGTTCTGCAATAGTGTCAGACATATAGCACAGCACACACCGAGCACTCTGTGTCTTGGATTGTGTTAGGCAGATTTGGAAGTGCACAAATCTGACCATCCATATTTCAAAAGCTGTTCGCCTCTGAGATAGAAAATGACGGGAAAGAATTTTAAGATCCTGTTATAACAAGTGAGAGAGACAGGACGACCCAAAGAGACATGTCCCTCATTTTGAATCTCTTACGTTCCTCCTTCACAACTCTTTCTCTAGGCTTTGGTGATGTCACACGGAGACTAAAAAAAGTAAATGTGAGCTGTCTTGAGTGCATCTTGTCTTGACAGTCTGGAGAGGATCTATGTCCATGTGTCTGTGCATTTGTGATTGGTGCATGAGTGTTGATACACAATCATAGTGCATTATGGGAGTTAGGCGTTTTAATGACTTCTGCATGTATATGCATGGTGAATGAATGTATTTCCAGTGTGCATGTGCTACGTGCATTTCTGCTGAGTTCCTGAAAATTCCTTGTGGACCAAGCTATTAACATTCAAAATGGGGGGAGGGGGGGGGAGTGTGTGTGTGTGTGTGGTGCATGGTGATTGGTCTACGTTTTTGTCCTGGTGTATATGAGACAATGCAAAGCCCAACCGGGACCCAAAGAGAAGGCCACAGGGGTTGAGAAATGATACATTGTTATGGTCATCGTTGTGCTCACATGTTTATCTCTCCCTAAGTCAGGATAACACTGTAGCCTATTCCTGGTTTTACATTCAGTTTCACAGAAATGTCTGTGGGCGCCCCACAATGGGAAAGCAGGGTGCGCTGGTAATTGAATATAGCTTATGTTTTTGGTGAGCTACATTGCAAAATTACAGAGGCAGATTTGTACTCTTTAAGTTGAACTGTGCTGCTATGGTACTTGTAGTTGGAGCTGGGACTTCTGCCACACCCTTAAATGGATATGTATAGAGCTTATAGATATGAACTCATGTTACATGTTCAGCACATTTTCTTTCCTTTTAAAAAAAATACTGTTTTTTTATTTTCTTGTAATATTGTGCAGCACGTGTATAGTTTAGATGTTTGCATGACAGAATAAAAGCTCCTGCATTATGCTCAATAGATTTTCAGTGAAGTCTTTTTTTTTTTTTTTTAAGTGGCCTGAAGCATGGCATTCTACATGGTAACCTTTCTCCTCTCCTGGTTCATTTTTTTTTTTTTTTTTTGTCTGCTTGCTTGCTCTCTCCCAGTCTGAAGTTTCTCAACACACATCTGGTCGACTGCATGCAGAAATGTGTCACTTATAAGAGACTTCATGAACTGGAGAAGATCTTTTAAGATGATGTATCATCACGTAAAGGGTTACACAGTGTTTGAAATAACACTTGTTCCCTGTGATGTTGGGCAAGAATTGTTCTTGGCAATATGCCATTTTTCCATCCACAACATGTTATCTTCTCAGTTTGCACCTAGGGCACTGGGCAACCTTTAACCTTTCCTTTAGAAATGGCCGTTATGTACACGTCAAGTTTAATGACACCAACGATGCAGCCAATTGGGGCTGGCGGCGGGCTAGCACTTTTACCAGGTAACAGGGAGCCTAGTGGTTACAGCATTGGGCCAGTAACTGAAAGGTTGCCGGATTGAATCCCCGAGCTGACAAGGTTAAAAAATCTGTCGTTCTGCCCCTGAACAAGGCAGTTAACCCACTGTTCCCCAGTAGGCCGTCATTGTAAATAAGAATTTGTTCTTAACTGACTTGCCTAGTTAAATAAATCAAATCTTTCAACTAGTAGAAAAGTGTTATTTTTGAAATTCAAGCCAAATAGTTAATGGACCTATAACCATGAGTTGGAATGTGAGTTCAATTGTAAATCAGCTCCCAGAGCCAAAGAGAGCCCTAATCAGTTCCTAGACATGTCAATAAAATTAGTTTAAAAAAAGTTCAGTTGAAGAGTGTATCTGAGAACCCATATCGTCATTCTCAGCCTTATTATTGATTCCCCCCCTTTTTTTTTTTTGTGAAGCCACGGTGCCTGGTTTTTCTAGTCAGCTAGTCTGATTGCTCACGCATGTTGTAACTGATTGTGTTCTGCCCTTGTTTATGAACACTGTTGTTAACAAACAACAGAAAGCCCCCCCTACGTGCCCCTGCCATTATAAAGAGCTCTGAGCTGAAGTCTCAGGTTGCACTGCCCTGGACACAGTTTGCATTAGATTGCCCACTTCCTGCTACTTACTTACATTCTTACTTAGCCTGAGGAAGAGCAGCAAAACCAAACCGCGTAGGAAGATGGCTGCTCTTTCAATGGCCTTTCCTCGTGAAAGTCATTTGAGTTTTGAAGGTATGGGATATGTCTCACAGACTTTTAAATCATGAGGAAGGAACATGTATGGATCATGAAATGCTATTGTAGAATATGTTCAGAAGTAACACATTCACAGTGCTTGCCATTGTTTGGGGAAACCCTAAAAAGTGCGATCTGAGAAGTGACATTACATTCGTCCATTACCGCTATGCATTATTGATGTGTGGATTATTCACCAGCACTGATAGTAGGACTGTAGTGACACATTGTCCTCTAATCTGCTCTCCATAGAATTGCATCCCTGAAACAATACAGAAGAGGTTGATTGTGTATCTTGCAACCATTATTCATCTCGCTACCCAGTATTTAAATGTTGCTTGTATTGTTGCCTATTTTGACACCAGATTTAAATTTGATATCCGTTTTGGATATTTGTTTATTTATTTTTAAACTGCAAGTTGCTAAATGATGGTAGTATTGCTCCTCTGACAGCTAATATCATGTATATTATGGTACAGAATGTTTTTGAATACAGTGCACCTTCCTGTCAGCCTCTGTAACACACCCACTCTTACCTCCCGGTGTCCTGGTACAGACGGGGTGGAGTGGGGACATCCGTGGGGGTCCGCTCCTTAGCCTCGATCCCCTCTCTGCCCCCAGCGGTGGCTGACTTTGTGAAGAGGGCCGTGGATGAGTGCAAGCCTGCCAATGTGCATGTGGTGACGGGGAGCGCGGAGGAGTCCGCCCACATCCTAGCTGGCCTGGAGAAAGACGGCATGGTGAAGAGGCTACCCAAGTATGAGAACTGGTGAGTGTTGCCGTGGTCCCCTACCTACTCTATCACCGCTGGGATTGGTGGGACTCTGGCTCTCACACTGGTGAGTGTTGCCGTGGTCCCCTACCTACTCTATCACCGCTGTGATTGGTGGGACTCTGGCTCTCACACTGGTGAGTGTTGCCGTGGTCCCCTACCTACTCTATCACCGCTGTGATTGGTGGGACTCTGGCTCTCACACTGGTGAGTGTTGCCGTGGTCCCCTACCTACTCTATCACCACTGTGATTGGTGGGACTCTGGCTCTCACACTGGTGAGTGTTGCCGTGGTCCCCTACCTACTCTATCACCACTGTGATTGGTGGGACTCTGGCTCTCACACTGGTGAGTGTTGCCGTGGTCCCCTACCTACTCTATCACCACTGTGATTGGTGGGACTCTGGCTCTCACACTGGTGAGTGTTGCCGTGGTCCCCTACCTACTCTATCACCGCTGTGATTGGTGGGACTCTGGCTCTCACACTGGTGAGTGTTGCCGTGGTCCCCTACCTACTCTATCACCGCTGTGATTGGTGGGACTCTGGCTCTGTATGTCAGGAAGCAGTAAGATAGTGAGCGAAGGTAATGTAGAAAATAATATAATACATTAGCTGTGATTTTTCTGGTTAGTAAAGAATGCTTACGTTGAATATGTACATTATTGGGAGTACTAAGTCTGTCAAACTAAGTAATCTGGCTTTTTAATCACTTTTTCCACTGTGGCCCTGAAGCTCATCAAAAGCCTGTTATTCTCACTCTACCATAAAGCATGATAAGATAATTAATAGTCTGTTTATGGCCTTTATCTCTGCAGCTGGCTGGCACGTACAGACCCCAAGGACGTGGCTCGGGTGGAGAGTAAGACTGTGATCGTCACCAAGAACCAGAGGGACACCATCCCTATCCCCGATGGGGGGGCTAAGAGCCAGCTGGGCAGCTGGATGAGCGAGGGTGACTTCCAGAAGGCCAGACAGGACCGCTTCCCAGGCTGCATGGCAGGTATTGGACTGTACACAACCCCCCTCTCCTTCTGGACTCTCTGGAGGTTTACACCATCCCGTCTATAGTTTCAGCTGTCCACACTATATAAATAGTCTGCAATGGAGTGTTATTCTTCAGTCAAATTGGGTTCATCACTTTTTTTTAATGCCTATTTTTGCCTACCAGAAAACCGGGCTTAAACCTCAACGTTGAGTCGAGTGTTATAGTGTCATACCACTGAAGTCTAATTAGACAGTGAGAGGGCCAGTAGTCATTAAAATATAAAATGGTTGAATTTAGGATTAAAATGTAGAGTTAAATAATTATCTGAAAAGGGCCCCAAAAAAATTGGAGACACCAACTCTTTTAATCAGCTAACTGAGACTTGTCTCTAATGAAAAATAATGCCTAACTCTCAATGTTTTATTTAAATGAACATCCCCATTCTTCCTCAGGTCGAACCATGTACGTGATCCCCTTCAGCATGGGCCCGGTGGGCTCTCCGCTGTCTAAGTTTGGCGTGCAGGTGACAGACTCCCCCTACGTGGTGGCCAGTATGGGCATTATGACGCGCATGGGCACCCCTGTCATGGACAAACTGGCACAGGGGGCGGAGTTTGTACGCTGCCAGCACTCCCTCGGTCGACCCCTCCCACTGAAAGGTACCATTTCACAGAGGCCTTCTCTCGATCTGCTGTCACGCATCACATCCCTTACATAACCATACACATCCTGCTTTATGCCATACAGTTGCCTCACTTCATTTCGTCTCTCCATTTACTCTAATTCCATTCACTGCTTCTATATGCATTCATCCCTCCATCACCATTGTCCTCCCATGGTCCCCCTCCCCGCTCCCAGCTCCCCTGGTCAACTCGTGGCCGTGTAACCCAGAGAAGGTGCTGATCTCCCACCTGCCAGACACCAGGCAGATCCTGTCGTTCGGCAGTGGCTACGGAGGCAACTCCCTGCTGGGGAAGAAGTGCTTCGCCCTGAGGATCGCCTCGCGCATCGCCAAGGACGAGGGCTGGCTGGCCGAACACATGCTGGTGAGAACGGGGAACTGATAGGGGTGCACTGAATTCCCTTTTTGGAAGGGTTCCGATAGGAATACTGTACCTTAGACAGGAAAAGCAGACTGGAATATCTGTGCTGACCTGCAATATCAGGAGATGGGTTGCCAGATACAGATCCACAGTCAGTACCTCATACAGTAGCAGGGAGTAGTTAGTTAATCTCTTGTGACGTTCCTACGTTATGGGAGAAACTACTCAGTGCAACACTCTCTGTCTGTCTGTCTGTCTGTCTGTCTGTCTGTGTCTGTCTGTCTGTCTCTCTGTCTCTCTGTCTGTCCTCTCTGTCTGTCTGTCTGTCTGTCTCTCTGTCTGTCTGTTTGTCTGTCTGTCTGTGTCTGTCTGTCTGTCTGTCTCTCTGTCTGTCTGTCTGTGTCTGTCTCTGTCTGTCTGTCTGTCTGTCTGTCTCTCTGTCTGTCTGTCTGTCTGTCTGTCTGTCTGTCTCTGTCTTTCTGTCTCTCTGTCTGTCTCTCTCTGTCTGTCTGTCTGTCCTCTCTGTCTCTCTGTCTGTCCTCATCTGTCTGTCCTCTCTGTCTAATCCTCAGGGTCTGTCTCTCTGTCTGCATCTCTCTGTCTGTGGGTCTCTCTGTCTGTCTCTCTGTCCTGGCTTTTCTGTCACTCATCCCCCCACCAGATCCTGGGCATCACTAACCTCAACACACACTGAAGTACGACGTGGCGACCCATTTCCCAGTGCCTGTGGGAAAACTAACAGACTGGCCATGATGAAGTGCAGACTGCCTGGCTGGACTGTGGAGTGTGTAGGAGAGACTCGCCTGGATGAAGTTCGACAGTGCAGACTTGAGGGTAACATACTACAGACTCGACACGTAACATACTAGTGCAGACTCGACCCATAACATACTAGTGCAGACTCGACCCGTAACATACTAGTGCAGACTCGACCCGTAACATACTAGTGCAGACTCGACCCGTAACATACTAGTGCAGACTCGACCCGTAACATACTAGTGCAGACTCGACCCGTAACATACTAGTGCAGACTCGACCCGTAACATACTAGTGCAGACTCGACCCGTAACATACTAGTGCAGACTCGACCCGTAACATACTAGTGCAGACTCGACCCGTAACATACTAGTGCAGACTCGACCCGTAACATACTAGTGCAGACTCGACCCGTAACATACTAGTGCAGACTCGACCCGTAACATACTAGTGCAGACTCGACCCGTAACATACTAGTGCAGACTCGACCCGTAACATACTAGTGCAGACTCGACCCGTAACATACTAGTGCAGACTCGACCCGTAACGTACTAGTGCAGACTCGACCCGTAACGTACTAGTGCAGACTCGACCCGTAACGTACTAGTGCAGACTCGACCCGTAACGTACTAGTGCAGACTCGACCCGTAACGTACTAGTGCAGACTCGACCCGTAACGTACTAGTGCAGACTCGACCCGTAACTAGTGCAGACTCGAGTGCAGACTCGACCCGTAACGTACTAGTGCAGACTCGACCCGTAACGTACTAGTGCAGACTCGACCCGTAACGTACTAGTGCAGACTCGACCCGTAACGTACTAGTGCAGACTCGACCCGTAACGTACTAGTGCAGACTCGACCCGTAACGTACTAGTGCAGACTCGACCCGTAACGTACTAGTGCAGACTCGACCCGTAACGTACTAGTGCAGACTCGACCCGTAACGTACTCAAGCTTTGAATTTACTGTCAGGCTATTAATTTCATGGTCAGACATTTTGTACAACCCATTGAAACTATAACCATCAACTCCCTCCTGTTTTAGAGTTCATTGTGCTTCCTTCAGGAAACAAATCCATACAAGCATCTCTGTCACTCACTGTCCTAGTCACTTTGTTCTCAGGTAAACTCAGGGCAATCAACCCAGAGAACGGCTTTTTCGGTGTGGCTCCCGGCACGTCCCTGAAGACCAACCCTCATGCCATGGCGACCATCGCCAAAAACACTGTGTTCACCAATGTGGGTGAGACCAGTGACGGAGGGGTGTGGTGGGAGGGACTGGACCCCCCTGCCGCAGGGGTCTCCCTGACCGACTGGCACGGCAAATCCTGGAAAGCAGGTAGAGTTGACTCACTGTAGTGCAGTGGGAACCAACCTGAAAGCAGGTAGAGTTGACTCACTGTAGTGCAGTGGGAACCAACCTGAAAGCAGGTAGAGTTGACTCACTGTAGTGCAGTGGGAACCAACCTGAAAGCAGGTAGAGTTGACTCACTTGGAGTGCAGTGGGAACCAACCTGAAAGCAGGTAGAGTTGACTCACTGTAGTGCAGTGGGAACCAACCTGAAAGCAGGTAGAGTTGACTCACTGTAGTGCAGTGGGAACCAACCTGAAAGCAGGTAGAGTTGACTCACTGTAGTGCAGTGGGAACCAACCTGAAAGCAGGTAGAGTTGACTCACTGTAGTGCAGTGGGAACCAACCTGAAAGCAGGTAGATTTGACTCACTTGGAGTGCAGTGGGAACCAACCTGAAAGCAGGTAGAGTTGACTCACTGTAGTGCAGTGGGAACCAACCTGAAAGCAGGTAGAGTTGACTCACTGTAGTGCAGTGGGAACCAACCTGAAAGCAGGTAGAGTCACTGACTCACTGTAGTTGCAGTGGGAACCAACCTGAAAGCAGGTAGAGTTGACTCACTGAGTGCAGTGGGAACCAACCTGAAAGCAGGTAGAGTTGACTCACTGTAGTGCAGTGGGAACCAACCTGAAAGCAGGTAGAGTTGACTCACTGTAGTGCAGTGGGAACCAACCTGAAAGCAGGTAGAGTTGACTCACTGTAGTGCAGTGGGAACCAACCTGAAAGCAGGTAGAGTTGACTCACTGTAGTGCAGTGGGAACCAACCTGAAAGCAGGTAGAGTTGACTCACTGTAGTGCAGTGGGAACCAACCTGAAAGCAGGTAGAGTTGACTCACTGTAGTGCAGTGGGAACCAACCTGAAAGCAGGTAGAGTTGACTCACTGTAGTGCAGTGGGAACCAACCTGAAAGCAGGTAGAGTTGACTCACTGTAGTGCAGTGGGAACCAACCTGAAAGCAGGTAGAGTTGACTCACTGTAGTGCAGTGGGAACCAACCTGAAAGCAGGTAGAGTTGACTCACTGTAGTGCAGTGGGAACGACTGTGGTCATTTTCAATTATTATTTATTTTAGTTTTAATACAAATTAAATATATCTTGGGAGTATTAATTGTATTATAAGCTATTTTACATTACTTTTCACAATGCAAATAGTTTATTATCATAGTAATAATAATAAGCCCTTTAAGCTGGAATCTTTAAATGAAACAATGTTTTGGTAAAAAGCTGAGTGATGGACCTGGAGAAATGTAACCACTCTCAAATTCAAAGCAAGAGCTATGTATGCAAGGACTGCCCATCAAATATATTAAAATAATAGTTTTAACCTTGTGTTGAGGCTATACAGTGTTTGTTTACATTTACTTTGTTTACAAACATTGGACAAGTTTCTACTGTATTTTGGGTTTTGATACTCACAGTGCGGCAGGGTAGTCTAGTGGTTAGGGCGTTGGACTAGTAACCGGAATGTTGCAAGTTCAAATCCCCAAGCTGACAAGGTACAAATCTGTTGTTCTGCCCCTGAACAGGCAGTTAACCCACTGTTCCTAGGCCGTCATTGAAAATAAGAATTTGTTCTTAACTGACTTGCCTAGTTAAATAAAGGTAAAATAAAAAGTTGAATGTCACGGTCCTGATCGACTGTGGGGAAAACAACCTGTGGTTACCTAGGTTACCCCGTTGGCTCACAGCAAATACTTGACCCTTTTTAAATGCAGTTTTTTTTGGTAATCTGCTTTTTTTAGTCAATTACAAAACTACATTTAAGAGAAGTACAAGATGACTTTTTCAACATTACTTGCTCCCGAGCATTCTCACTACTTAGATTAATGTAATATTGACTGTAGGGATTCCTTCATGCCCCTTTTCATGAAGGTGCTAGCAGCCACGTGACTGGAACATTAAGCTAAACAAGACCAACAACACAAACAAACAGACTATACAGCTAGTGAGTGGAGTTACAAATTGACTAAAACAAGTGAAATGTCTTACCTGTGATGAAATGTTCCCCACACCCATAGATACGTGTAGCCTACTTGGACATCGGGTCCCCACATTTCCCACGCCGAATAACCTGTAGCCACAGGGCTCTTGTCGCAGGCTTCATTTCCCTATGTGGGAGCATTGCCAACCGTAGGTCAGGATCTTTGACCTGCTTACATGTACATTGAACAATGAAGTTGTCTCTTTTACCATGGGGTTCAATGGGAAATAATGTTTGTTTTCCCCAATTTGTGGGTTTAGTCGAGGGAGAATTACATCTTATGACGGGAATATCGAATTGGAGTATGGGGTATGACAGTTGAACGAAGCTCATGAGGATTATATTCTTCAAGAATTACTGGGTATATATCATTCATTTATAAGTCCCAAAATAGATGTACATTCACTGCTAAAATGGACTACTGAGAAATTTGATGTAAAAAAATATATATATCTGCGACTCCGCAAATGGTGGTCCTTGAGCTTTTGGCTGTGATTTGGTGGTCCTTGAGCTTTTGGCAGTGATTTGGTGGTCCTTGAGCTTTTGGCTGTGATTTGGTGGTCCTTGAGCTTTTGGCTGTGATTTGGTGGTCCTTGAGCTTTTGGCTGTGATTTGGTGGTCCTTGAGCTTTTGGCTGTGATTTGGTGGTCCTTGAGCTTTTGGCTGTGATTTGGTGGTCCTTGAGCTTTTGGCTGTGATTTGGTGGTCCTTGAGCTTTTGGCTGTGATTTGGTGGTCCTTGAGCTTTTGGCAGTGATTTGGTGGTCCTTGAGCTTTTGGCTGTGATTTGGTGGTCCCCCGAACCAGAAAGGTTGGGAACCTCTGCTGTAAGTCTTAATAGTGACACCTGGTGACACGTCATGATACTGTCCTTTTGTTGTCATTGGTTTGAGAAAGTACTGCATCACTTTTCTACTGCTGTCTCTTTGTAAATCACCACAAAGCATTTCTCCATGAATCTCTATTAGTGTTAATTATAATGTAATCATGTTTCTAAGTGATTTATTTACATACAATCAAATCAAAATGTAATATAAATGTTAATGTCCTAATACTATTCATTTCTAACAGTAATAATGTGTTCCAATCATATTCACCCTTTTTCTCTTCCTCACAGGAGACTCTGGCCCGTGTGCTCATCCCAACTCCAGGTTCTGTACCCCGGCGGCCCAGTGCCCCATCATCGACCCCCAGTGGGAGAGTGACGAGGGTGTGCCCATCGATGCCATCATCTTCGGGGGCAGGAGGCCAGAGGGTGAGTGGCCTCTACTGATCCAATGACTAAAACAATGGTTTAGTAGGTCATCTAAGATTACCACTATATATTTTCATACTAGCATCTAGTGTTGTAGCTAGTGTTGTAAATTATACAGTTTTGGTTAATGTAACGAGAACAAATACAAATGATTCCCTGTGATAATTGAATTGACATTCTTATCCAATGTTTCACTTTGGGACTTTGTTACACTGTTGCTCTGACCTCTGTTTCCCAGGAGTCCCTCTGGTGTACGAGTCGTTTAACTGGCGCCACGGTGTGTTTGTAGGAGCCTCTATGAGGTCTGAGGCCACAGCAGCTGCTGAGTACAAAGGTACAGTACCTCATTAACCACATTAAAGAGCTTGTCAAAGTTAATTAAATCATTTAATTCATGTTTCTGGCTCCCGGGTGGCAGCGGTCAATGACACTGTATCTCACTAGTGGTTCGAATCCAGGCCGTATCATAACCGGCCATGATTGGGAGTCCCATAGGGCGGTGCACAGTTGGCCCAGCGTCATCCTGCTTTGGCCGGTGTAGGCTGTCATTTTAAATAACAATTTGTTCTAAACTGACTTGCCTAGTTAAATGAAGGTAAAACACAGAACAGTTCTAACATTTAAGTGGATAGGAGCTGTCTATAGAGTAGACAGTAAAAACCTCTCTAAGGTTAATATCACCTGATATGATGGTATACTGTTGTCCCTGATTCCTCTGTGATAATGTAGAAAACCATGACCTTTTTGAATAAAATACTTTTTTTTTCTTCTCCAGGCAAGGTTATCATGCACGACCCCTTCGCCATGCGCCCCTTCTTCGGCTACAATTTTGGTGACTACCTAGCCCACTGGCTGAGCATGGAGACCCGCAAGGGCGCCACCCACCTGCCCAAGATCTTCCATGTCAACTGGTTCCGGAAGGACCCCACGTCGGGCTCCTTCCTCTGGCCGGGTTTCGGTGACAACGCCCGCGTTCTGGAGTGGATCTTCAAGCGCTGCAGCCGTGAGAGGGAGGACGAGGCGGCCAAGAAGAGCATGGTGGGCTGGGTGCCACTGGAGGGAGCCATCAACCTGCAGGGACTGGGCAGCGAGGTGGACATGGGTGCCCTCTTCGACCTGCCCAAGGCCTTCTGGGAGAAGGAGACCCAGGAGCTGAAGGCGTACTTTACCCAGCAGGTGGGAGCCGACCTCCCCCAACAGGTGGAGGGAGAGCTGAAGGCTCTGGAGGACAGGATCAGGAATTGAGAGGTGGAGGGACCAGATGATTCAGAGAGAGAAAGTATTGACTATTGGACATTATACTACGCTGATGCTGCTATATGGTAGTACTGACAAAAAATGACTAACAAGCTAATTTCAATTTTGTGGAAACTGCTTTGCCTATATGTGGGTAGATGTAAACCAAAGTTTCTAAATTGTAAGAAAATACAATGAGATGATGTGACTGTATCACTGAAGAATGCAGTTCATGCTACCACACACTGTCAGTGGCTATATCAGTAGGTTTTAGGTGATGGAGCAGAATCGGTGTTTAGCAGTACCTTACTGACATCTTGCAAAGAAGTATAAAGGTATTGGATGTTTACAAGCTTTAGCCCAAATAATCTAATCTAATCAGGACAAGCTTAAATATCCATATTCATTTAAACATTTTTAAACAGCATTTTTTGTCACTTTTGTATTGTTTCCAATAAAAATGATTATGAGCTAATGTTTACACATGAGATATGTAACATGTTGGACCAATAAAAATGATTTAATGTGAAGGTTTTTATTACAGTGCAATTAATAAACAACCTCAAATTCAGCCTCAATTGTGTCTGTTGATCAACACCAAACATAACTGACATAACTCCCCAAAATATATCAATTAAAAATTCGCAAGTAATGGTAATATTTAAGATAAATAAAGTTCAGATTCAGTTTAGAGTGATTCCTATAATGTTCAGCATATTCATATATTTGACCTTTCTGTTACATAATTTCCAGTGTGCTGTTTGTAACATTAAGGGTTGATGGTCACTAGACTCAATGCTGTATGTTGTGGATTATCAATCAAATGTATTTATAATTCCCTTCTTACATCAGCTGACGACACAAAGTGCTGTACAGAAACCCAGCCTAAAACCCCAAACGGCAAGCAATGCAGGTGTAGAAGCACGGTGGCTAGGAAAAACTCCATAGAAAGGCCAGAACCTAGGAAGAAACCTAGAGGAACCAGGCTCTGAGAACCAGTCCTCTTCTGGCTATGCCGGGTGGAGATTATAACAGAACATGGCCAAGATGTTCAAATGTTCATAGATGACCAGCATGGTCAAATAATAATAATCACAGTGGTTGTCGAGGGTGCAACAGGTCAGCACTTCAGGAGTAAATGTCTGTTGGCTTTTCATAGCTGATCATTCAGAGTAACTCTAAACTCCTGTTGAGAGGGATTGACGCCAGACTGGAGGAACAAACACCAGCCTGTGGAACACTGATTCTGTAGTAGCTGACAAAGCCACTGCCTTTTGTTTTGACTCTCAGGCTGGTGCTTACAGAACATGTGTTGGTCCGGTTAGGAAATAAAGGGACTGTCTCCAAGAGGCTGGTGTTTACAGAACATGTGTTGGTCTGGTTAGGAAATACAGTGCCTTGCGAAAGTATTCGGCCCCCTTGAACTTTGCGACCTTTTGCCACATTTCAGGCTTCAAACATAAAGATATAAAACTGTATTTTTTTGTGAAGAATCAACAACAAGTGGGACACAATCATGAAGTGGAACGACATTTATTGGATATTTCAAACTTTTTTAACAAATCAAAAACTGAAAAATTGGGCGTGCAAAATTATTCAGAAAACAAAAAGTGTCATTGTAAAGGGCTTGTCTCCAAGAGGCCAGTTAGATGTTTTCTCTGCTTCTATACTAGATGTCTCCCTGTTACAACTTGTATTAAACCTGATTGATTTATGATGAACTTTATCAACTACTTTTCTTTTGTTCATTGACGCGCAAATATCATACCCCCAAGACATGCTAACCTCTCACCATTGCAATGACAAGGGAGAGTATGGTACAGGTTAGTCGAGGTAATCGAGGTAACATGTACATGTAGGCAGGGGTATAGTGACTATACATAGATAATAAACAACAGCATAAAAAGGGGGGGGGTCAATGCAAATAGTCTGGGTAGCCATTTGATTAGCTGTTCAGCAGTCTTATGGCTTGGGGGTAGAAGCTGTTAAGAAGCATTTTGGGGGCCTTCCGAGTGGCACAGTGGTCTAAGGCACTGCGCTGCAGTTGCTGGCTGTGCTGCTAGAGATCCTGGTTTGAGTCCAGGCTCTGTCGCATCTGGACAATTAGCCCAGCGTCGTCCGGGTTAGGGGAGGGTTTGGCCCACAGGGAAGTCCTTGTCCCATCGCGCTCTAACGACTCAAGTGGGCGGGCCAGGTGCACGCTGACACGGTCGCCAGGTTACGGTGTTTCCTCCGACACATTGTTGTGGATGGCTTCCAGGTTATGCAGACATTGTGTAGTGAAGTAGTGCAGCTTGGTTAGGTCGTGTTTCGAAGGACTCACGGCTCTCTCTCGACCTTTGCCTCTCCTGAGTCCGTAAGGGAGTTACAGCGATAAGACAAGACTGTAACTACCAATTGGGGGAAAAAATGGTAAAAAAAATTAAATAGAAAAAAATAAATATGTATCATTAAACAAAACAAAAATAAACAAACATTTTCAGGGCCTTCCTCTGACACCACGTGGTATAGAGGTCCTTGATGGCTGGAAGCTTGGCCCCAGTGATGTACCGGGCTATACCCCCTACCTCCTGTAACGCCTTGCGTTCGGAGGCCGAGTAATTGCCATACCAGGCGGTGATGCAACCAGTCAGGATGCTCTCGATTGTGCAGCTGTAGAACATTTTGAGGATCTGAGGACCCATGCCAAATCTTTTCAGTCTCCTGGAATAGGTGTTGTGTCCTCTTCATGACTCTATTGGTGTGTTTGGACAAGGATAGTTTGTTGGTGATGTGAACACCAAGGAACTTGAAGCTCTCAACCTGCTCCACTACACTGCTCCGCTCGGCCCTCCTTTTCCTGTAGTTCACTATCATTTCCTTTGTCTTGAGCACGTGGAGGGAGAGGTTGTTGTACTGGTACCACACTGCCAGGTTGCTGACCTCCTCCCTAGACTGAACCAGGTTTATCTCTAGTTTTGCCTGTGCTTAGCTCTATTCCATTTATTTTTATCCTAAAACACTTGATGACAAGCATACCCATAACATATTGCAGCCATCAACATGCTTGAAAATATGAAGAGTGTACTCAGTGATATGTTGTGTTGGACATAGAATTAATTTCTTTGCCAAATGTTTTGCAGATTTACTTTAGTGCCTTATTGCAAACAAAATGCATGTTTTGGAAAATTGTTATTCTGTACATGTTTCCTTCTTTTCACTCTGTCATTTAGGTTAGTATTATGGAGTAAGTAACATGTTGTTGATCCATCCTCAGTTTATCCTATCACAGCCATTAAACTATGTAACTGTTTTAAAGTCACCATTGACCTTATGGTGAAACCAGTGGAGGCTGCTGAGGGGAAGACAACTCATAATAATGTCTGGAATGGAGCAAATGGAATGGAATCAAACACATGGAAAACATGTTGGATGTATTTGGTACCATTCCACCTGTTCTGCTCCAGACATTACCACGAGTACATTCTCACCACTTTATTTTAAGAATATGAAATGTCAGAATAATAGCAGAGAGTGATTTATTTCAGCTTTAATTTCTTTCTTCACATTCAAAGTGGGTCAGAAGTTTACATACACTCAATTAGGATTTGTTAGCATTGCCTTTCAATTGCTTAACTTGGGACAAACATTTCGGTTAGCCTTCCACAAGCTTCCCACAATAAGTAGGGTGAATTTTGGCCCATTCCTCCTGACAGAGCTCCTGACAGAGCTGGTGTAACTGAGTCAGGTCTGTAGGCCTCCATGCTCGCACACACTTTTTCAGTTCTGCCAACACATTATCTACAGGATTGAGGTCAGGGCTTTGTGATGGCCACTCCAATACCTTGACTTTGTTGTCCTTAAGCCATTTTGCCACAACTTTGGAAGTATGCTTGGGGTCATTGTCCATTTGGAAGACCAATTTGCGACCAAGCTTTAACTTCCTGACTGATGTCTTGAGATGTTGCTTCAATATATCCACATCATTTTCCTCCCTCATGATGCCATCGATTTTGTTGAGCGACCTTTCAGGTTATGTCGATGTAGGACTTGTTTTACTGTGGATATAGACACTTTTGTACCTGTTTCCTCCAGCATCTTCACAAGGTCCTTTGCTGTTATTCTGGTATTGATTTGCACTTTTCGCACCAAAGTATGTTAATCTCTAAGAGACAGAACGCGTCCCCTTCCTGAGCGGTATGACGGCTGCGTGGTTCCATGGTGTTTATACGTGCGTACAATTGTTTGTTCAGATGAACTTGGTACCTTCAGGCGTTTGGAAATCGAACCAGACTGGTGGATGTCCACATTTTTTTCTGAAATCTTGGCTGATTTCTTTTGATTTTCCCATAATGTCAAGCAAAGAGGCACTGAGTTTGAAGGTAGGCCTTGAAATACATCCACAGGTACACCTCCAATTGACTCAAATGATGTTAATCAGAAGCGTCTAAAGCCATGACATCATGACATCATTTTCTGGAATTTTCCAAGCTGTTTAAAGGCACAGTCAACATAGTGCATGTAAACGTCTGACCCACTGGAATTGTGACACAGTGAATTATAAGTGAAATAATCTGTCTGTAAACAATTGTTGTAAAAATTACTTTGTGTCATGCACGAAGTATATATCCTAACCGACTTGCCAAAACTCTAGTTTGTTAACAAGGAATTTGTGGAGTGAATGAAAAATGAATTTTAATGACTCCAACCTAAGTGTAAGTTCCGACTTCAACTGTATAAACTGAAAATAGATAATATTGTTATTCTGGTAACTGCACAAAATATTAAGAGAAACAGTGACTAGTAGATGTTAACACCATTCTGCCGTAATGTAGACTTCCTGCACCAACTTCCTGTCTTGTATCAGACCACTGTCTCTCCAACTAACTGTGTCTTCTCTCCTCAGTCATCATTGACTTTATATGGTCTTAAACTGCCTTCAGTGAGCTAGTTGAACTCAGCAGTTCCTCTATACTGGAACCCATTAAACAGATGCTCTGTGAACTCAACACTCAAAATAAATGGTCCAAAATAAAGAGTAGCCTGCATCATCATATCACCACTATAGTAACAGTTAAACACTTTTCATCCCAGCAAATTCTACAAATATGCAGATAATTAAAGAGCACACAATTATAAATGTAACAAAAGTACCAATAGAAACAGATACACAATGACAATACTGTACATAAAAACACTTTTAAAAAATTAACATGCACCTCTTTTATTGACTTGTGCATAAAGCCCATCTAGGTTGTTAAGAGGTGGTTCCTGAGCCCCTCTCCCAGTCACATTGACTTCAGCGTACTCACTCTCCTGTCCCTGGACCCTGTCCTGGGCTGCAGCTGGGGTCTCTTTGGTCTGTAGTTTGGAGAAGTCTGTCACCGTAGTGGATCTCTTCAGGCTGGTCTTCTGCAGGTTCCTCTGGTTCCTCTCCGGCTGTGGCCTGGTTAGTACACACTGTCCCAACCGGGGAGTTCTGTGGAGAGAACACAGAGAGAGGAACAGGTGTAAAGCTCTAAGATCAGTAATGTGTAAAACTCTAAGGTCAGCAGGTTACACAACACATACTGAGTGGATGTCAATGAAAATGTAAATTCAACTGACAGGTGTAAAGACAGTAAACACTGTCAAAGTCCAACAGCCATTCTGTTATCATTCCATGTTCTTACAGGATGTGGCATTGCTTTCGGTGTGGTCATCTCCCCCTAAACTTCCTCTGAAATTATGTTAACCTCATGGCTTTAAATAGTTTCAGCATTAATTCAGTACTTCCTTAGATACACTTTGTAGATGGTTTTGTAAGTTGAGCCTTATTCCCACCTGTCCCTGTGGACTGTCTGTCCTTTCAAGTCCATCGTGGAGCCTCGAGTTTCTCCTCCTGGAAGACATTTACAAAGGTATTCTGAATGCACTGAGAGGGTTTTCATATTAAAAAGCACAAACACAGCAGAAATAATAGTTTTCTATTGATTCCAGGAATAGTTTTTACCATCGAAAAACACTGATCAGGCTGATAAGCAAAAGGACCCCAGAAGTTCCTGCTGCAATCCCAGAAACCATTGTGTTAACAGTCTCTTCTTGCCCTGAAAATGCAGCACATATCAGGTAATTTCTCACATAAAGATCTGCAATGTACACTACACGACCAAAAGTATGTGGTCACCTGCTCATCGAACATCTCATTCCAAAATCATGGGCATTAATGTCAATGTCATGAAATAGCTGAATCCACGCATTTGAAGGGGTGTCCACATACTTTTGAATATATAGAGTATATGTAACCTACGATTGTGCCCTACGTGCCCATTTTACCTTTAATTAACATCTTAACGATCGGACCTAAAATGACATACCCAAATCTAACTGCCTGTAGCTCAGGATCTGATGCAAGGATATGTATATTCTTGATACCACTTGAAAGGAACCACTTTGAAGTTGGTGGAAATGTGAGGGAAAGGGAGAGGGGGATAAGTAGCCAGTTGTCCTACTGAATGTATTCAACAGTAACCTCTCTTCTGCATTTAACCCAACCCCTCTGAATCAGAGAGGTGAGGGGGGCTGCCATAATCGACATCCACGTCTTTGGCGCCCGGGGAACAGTGAGTTAACTGCCTTGCTCAGGGGCATAACCACTGATTTTTTACTTTGTCAGCTCGGGGATTCGATCCAGCAACCTTCCGGTTACTGGCCCTAACGCTCTAACCACTTTTATTTTTTCATTATCTTTGAAATGTAAGAGAAAGGCCACAATGTATTATTCCAGATTTGTAGCAATTTAGATTTTGGCCACTAGATGGCAGAGTTTTAGACTGATACTATGAACCATTGCATTTCTGTTCAAAATGTTGTATCAAGTCTGCCCAACTATGCCTAATTGGTCAATATATACATTTTCAAGTACATAACTGTGCACTCTCCTCAAACAATAACATGATAAGTTTTCACTCTAACAGCTACTGTAAATTAGACAGTGCAGTTACAGTGGTTCCTCCTTTAAAAGTTGTGAGACTTAGAGATACCCAGCATCACAGCTTCATTGCTCCAGACCACCGCAAGGGGGAGTTAGAGCACTCATTATGCATTTGGGTCCCAAGGTTTTTATATGACCAATCATATCAAGTGGTTCCAATGACGAATTTGATGTGAGCCACCCATCCCTGGTGACTTTCTTCAGCAAAGATAGATGACAAAAAAAAAGCAAATTTAAGTAATTATAACGTCATAACGAGTCAAGCAAAAAATGTACAATTGAGAGGAATGTGTTAGTTAATGTAGATTGTGCATATTTTTTTGTCAAAAATGTTAACTTTCGAAAATAGCTATTCAGCAAGTTTTTTTCAGTCATATCCAATACCAGGTGTATCAAACTCCATTCTTTGAATGATGCTGTGTCTGCATGTTTGTATTACAGATATACACTTCAACAGTGCTTACCATTCTTGCTCCTGGGACATCAATGATTACACATTGTAACTATGCAATAGACTAGAAACATGATTTAAGTAAAGGCTGATTTCTAATTCATATATACAAAATAAAAAACAGTACATCCTGCCAGCACGCCCACAAGTGAGCCACTCAGGTGGAGAATGAGGCGTGGAAGAGAGCGTGGAACGAGATTGGAGTAACAATCCAGGCTATTTGCTCTGAGACCGGCATAATAATGTAATGAACCATGCAGGGAGCAGGTTTTGAACCCTTAACATTCTAGCCTGAAGTCCAGCACGCTATCGACTGTGCCCAAATATATTAATTGGGGTTGGGGTCGATTGTGGCTAAAAGCACTTCTATCAATTGGAATCTTTAACATGTGGAAAGGGGGAGTATTATTATTAGTTTTTCACAAGCATAGCAGGATGTGCTATTAGCCGAACAATAGACTATTCAACCTTTTCTAAATAAATGTTGAATAGCCGAGCTAGGTGTGAAACCCCCCTCCCCCTCCCCTCCCCAACTTGAGCTAGGTGTGAACCTCCCCCTCCCTTCTCCCCAACTTTCAAAAAATAATCTTTCCACATCTACCTACACACGTATCTACCTACACATGGTTAATGTTCTGAATTTAAAAAAATAATTATATATATATATAATGACCAATATATAGCCATGACCATGACCAATTCATGGCTCCCGAGTAGCGCAGCGGTCTAAGGCACTGCATCTCGTTGCAAGAGGCTTTACTACAGTCCCTGGTTCGAATTCAGGCTGTATCACATCTGACCGTAATTGGGAGTGCCATAGGGCGGTGCACAAGTGGCCCAGCGTCATCTGGGTTTGGCTGTATACTGTATACCTACCATATGCGAAATGAGTCTCACTAGTGTTGAGTAATGTTCTGTTAAACATTGTGACGGTCTTATATATTTCAAGAGCATATTGAAGTTAGAAACAAAAGCCTACAACTATTTTAGCACCGTTTCGCGTGGCCCTGAGACAAGCTTGGGGACTGGTCTTGATGAATCAATTAGATTCTTTCCCCAACTTAATGTCCGTTTGGGTATTGGTTAGACAAGAATTAGAAAATGAGTGTGCAGAAATGGTATGCTCTTAGTGTAACCTTTATAGGCAAGTCAGTTAAGAACAAATTCTTATTTACAAGGACAGCCTACTCCTTCCTCCCCGTAGGGGAGTTGAACCCGGTCTCCCACCTGCCCTGCGGGAATTCTTTAGCTAAATAGCCCAGTACTGTACTGCCGACCATCACGTTGTACAGCACCATATTTTCCGTTCCATACTAATGGAAACCCAGAGGGTTTTTCAATTTTCTTGGAATAGAAAAACCATTATATTAATAAAAATAATTAAGCAAGTATCAAAAGTTTGGACACACCTACTCATTCCAAGATTTTAAAAAAACAACTATTTTCTACATTGTAGAATAATTGTGAAGACATCACAACTATGAAATAACACATATGGAACCAGTGAAGTTAAGAACAAATTCTTATTTACAAGACAGTCTACTCCTTCCTCCCTGTCAGGGATTTGAACCCCCGACTCCTGTATGCTCCGCATTCTGTAGTACAGACATGGCCTGCTCTCCTTTATGTAAGGAATTAGGCACTTTCCCATGTTTACTACAGTATGTATTGTAGACTGCACAGTAGCCTAATAAACAAATGCAGCTGGCTCATATCTTCAAAATGCTTTAAATGTTTTATTATCCAAATGTAAAAGCATATACTGTACGGTACTGTATTTCTTCATCAGGATCTTTATGCTTTCGTTCATATAATGGGATAAAATGTGGGAATAAATATCACTGATTTACAGAAATATTGGAACAAAGTTGTCTCATGAAAGCAAACTATAAAGAATCCTCCAATCCTCATGCTGTAGCTTACATCTGACCGTCATGTTGTACAGCGCCATATTTTACATTCCATCCTAAGGGTTTCGTTTTTTTTCATTTTTCTCGGAATAGAACACCAAAATAATAATCAAATTAATTAAGCCAAATTTCTTAAAATCAATCCAATTTACAATGTTATTACAAAAAAGGTTTTAAATTCTCTGGTAACGGAAGACAATCAAATGTTTCTCAAAGATGCCCTCTGGTGGTCAAACTAGCAATAACTTGCATAAACAGAAAAAAATGGCAGAATGCTGCAGCAGGCAACAAGGTGTGCCTCAGTATGACGCAACTTTTAAAGGAGGAACTACTGTAGATGAACAATAATTTTAGCTTTCTGCCCATATAAGACATGTCTACGTCCGAGGAAATGTTCTTGTTACTTACAACCTCATGCTAATCACATCAGCGCACGTTAGCTCAAATCAAATCAAATGTATTTATATAGCCCTTTGTACATCAGCTGATATCTCAAAGTGCTGTACAGAAACCCAGCCTAAAACCCCAAACAGCAAGCAATGCAGGTGTAGAAGCACGGTGGCTAGTAAAACTCCCTAGAAAGGCCAAAACCTAGGAAGATACCTAGAGAGGAACCAGGCTATGTGGGGTGGCCAGTCCTCTTCTGGCTGTGCCGGGTGGAGATTATAACAGAACATGGCCAAGATGTTCAAATGGTCATAAATGACCAGCATGGTCAAATAATAATAATCACAGGCAGAACAGTTGAAACTGGAGCAGCAGCACGGCCAGGTGGACTGGGGACAGCAAGGACTCAACAGCCTTCCCGTGGGGGGGACCGATCACATAGAGGATAAGAAATTATTTTGGAAGTAGGTTAGGATTACAGAACGGCACCTGATAGCATATGATAGCAAAATGTATAGAATTGCAGGAAATTAGCTTTAAAACAGAAACCTTTTCTATCAGCCTCATGGCAAAACGTGTTTAATAGCAGGAAAGTAAGCTCAGGATCCCAAATGTGGTCGTCCAACACTGGATAGGAGAGCATTTCCCTAACCCTAACACTTTTACCTAACCTTAACCTCAGTCTCCTAACATGCAGAATTAATTCTCCTAACCTACTGCATAAGTTCTCGTAAACTCCTATGAAAAAGTAAATTCCATATCGAAGTGACGTGAAAAGTTTGTCTCTGTGGCATCCAGCCCAGCAGGCTCCTCTTGGCAAATAGACTTCAAAGATTTCATACCAAGTCTGTTTTTCATGTTGAAACAGAATGTGACAACCATATGTTTTGTATCGAACTAAAATGTAACTTTTTCCTGTTTTATCTTGAGTCAAATGAATAGTGGATTTTTGTTCATGATTGAACTATATGTTTAAATCCCACACACATTCTCATTCAGGCCTGGGAGATAGAGGAGAGGGAGATGGTTATTATGCCTAAAGTTTCATTTGTTCTATTTAACAATGTGTCGGGGGCGGACATAGTGATTTGGGGGCCCGTTTCTAAATGCTGCTGACCTGTCCTACCCCGAGAAAGGGACAATAAATACCGTAGTATTCCTTTAAAATCATTTCTCATCTATTGTTTGAAAATGATTTCTCATACACATATTAGGAAGTACGTCACTGTTGAGATGTGAGATGTGCCACATGAATTTCATCACTTTAGTTTGTCAGACCTCACTATGTGTGTGACAGTTTCTGCTGTAGACAGTTTACGTTACCGTCTAAGGCAAGTATCGACTTCTTCACTATATCTTCTGTTAATTTTAATGTTCAAAATAAATTAAAGGAGATTAATTATGAGTAATGAGATTCAATATGTTCTAATGTACTGCTGTTTGTTCATGTATTAGCTTTACAACTGAAGGACATTGTGTATTTGATATGGGGATGGTTCAATGTGTTGTGTTGTGTGAGTTAAGTTACTCCACCAGTAAGTGTATGTTTGTACTGTTTCAGGTGATCAGTAGTGTGTGAGTTCTCACATGGCTTGTCCTGAGAACATGTTTTTTCTCATTGGCCTCTTTATATCAGGTGAGTCTTCCACACAACAACAACTAGTTATGAATCAGAGATAAAGGAATAACCACAAGTCATTATATTTATGGGATGTGCTATATTCCAGCTTTTTAATTGTGTAGAAAAGTGTACAGTTAATTCCTGATTAGTGTATTTAATAGTCTGGATTCAAACTGCTGTGAAAAAGTTTTTGCATGTTTTTGATACTGAATGTTATCAGATATTCAATCAAAAGCTGATATTAGATAAATGGAACCTGAGTGAACTAACAACACAACAATGACGTACTTATTTCATTTATTTCTTCAACAAAGTTATGCAACACCCAATGCCCCTGTGTGAAAAAGTAATTGCCCCTTATACTCAATAACTGGTTGTGCCTCCTTCAGCTGAAATGACTCCAACCAAATGCTTCCTGTAGTTGTTGATCAGTCTCTCACGTTGCTGTGGAGGGATTTTGGCAAACTCTTCCATGCAGAACTGCTTTAACTCAGCAACATTTGTGGGTTTTCAAGCGTTTGTGGGTTTTCAAGCTCGTTTCAAATCCTGCCACAATATCTCAATTGGGATTAGGTCTGGACTTTTAGTAGAACATTCCAAAACTTTAAATTTGTTGCTTTTTATCAACTCTCATGAAAACTTGATTGTGTGTTTTGAAATGGTGGCACAACCAGTCATTGAGTGTAAGGGAGAAATTCCCTTTTAACACAGAGGAATTGTTTGTTGCATTACTTTGTTAATGTAATAAATGAAGAACTATAAAAAAAAGTGTTATTTGGTAAATCAAGTGCCCTTTATCTAATATTAGGTTTTGGTTGAAGATCTGACATTTTGTATAAATTCATGAAATAATAGAGAACCGGAAAGGGGGTCAATACTGTTTAGTTTCACTGTATGTTCATGTGAAACCGACGTCAGTATGCGGTTAACAGTATATCTTCCACCACTGTCCCTGTCCCCATACCGGGCTCAAACTAGTGGTCATCTGCTCACAAACACACGTCACCTCACACCTTGACAACACACCAACCAATTGAAAAATCACCTGTACATTGAAATAAATTAATATTAATGTTATTGGGAGAGACTGTACCAATGATGTGTATAAACCCTGGATCGCTGATTCTATGTAACGGCCAATGAGAGACTATGAAACCACCGGTCTCTATATATGGTACTCCCCAGAAGAAGCAGTCCTCCATGATAATTAATGGAATTCTACAGTATTTAAATAAAATGTTTCAAGGACTATATTACATGTATTTAAGCATTTTGTTGTAGAAGGGACAGTAAAGTTAGTACTCTATAAATAAAATACTTTAATATCTTTACATGTTTATTTATTTTATTTGTTATGTTCAGGTGATATAAAAAGCATTATCTGGAGCACACCCAGAGAAAATGACTTATTGTAGAGGTGCTGACTAACGGTGAATACACTGTAAGCTATAAAAACAAAGACAGTTGCACAATCTATATATATATATAAACTCCCAGTAATTTATTGGGTAAAACACCAACGTTTCGGCATCACTGTTCCTTCTTCAGGGTAAAGTCATGAATGCTTGAACCAGGTTATGTAGACAAACAGTGCAATTAGTGCAACAATGACAACAGTGAGGGGTGTGTCATAATTATGAGGTTCATTAGAGTGAATTGAGTGAAACTGTTAAAATGGTAGTTTACAGCATATTGACTATATTAGGCTGTTGTTATCATTAACATTAGTATAAGATTAGCATCAACATACATTATTGTTTAATATAATTTCACATATATTTAATTGTTCCCAATTTCATTAAACGTTATAAAATTGTAATCTTTTGGTTCATCAATAATGCATAATAAGCATCATCAACAGGGGGAACATATTGGTTCTACGCTGATAAGATGTAGAAAGAATATATTCATTTAAACGACTTCTTCATAAAAATAATTGTTCATAAAAAGAGCCAGAGATCAAAGTCAGTATTCTGACCACTAGGGGTCAATGTTTTTAAATAGGAAATCCAGTAGGCCTCCCTCTGTTGTAGTAGGATCTCCATGTTACCTCCTCTCCTTGGTAGAGCAACATGCTCAATACCTGTGTATTTGAGGGAGGAGATGGGATGGTTAGCTTCAACAAAGTGAGCTGCTACTAGATAATCAGTGTTCTTACAGCTATGCATTGTTTTAATTGTTTTTTTGTTTGTAATGAGTTGGCTTTCCACATGAACATGTGATGAGATAGATTACTCCCTTTATCTTGCAAGAGATGATACCCCTAACAGGGATGTTTCCACCTGTATGTGGGTGTCTGAAGGATGTTTTTGTAGTGCTATTGCACTGTGAGCATGAGCCACATTTGTAGTTCCCATTTGGAATGGGTGTCAAGAGTGTCTGAGTGGGCTCAGGGGGCAGGTCAGATCTCGCTTTTTCAATATTGCTTTAATTTTATGACACCATTTATAGACCACCAGTGCTTTTTGGATTGTTTAATTTTCTTGAAGATTTGTACTTAGTGCAATAGCAAATGCTCTCTTGGTATTTGATATTTTCATTGCAGAGAGTTTTTTTCCTTGTAGCCTCTTTTTGAATTTATTTTTCATTTTCTTAGCATTGCTGTCAAACTTGTTGGCAACAGATTGTTTCACCCTGCATAACTGGCTATATGGTAAACCATTCTTGAGGGGAAGGGGATGCATACTATCCACACCTAGCATAAAATTGATGGTCTGTTGGCTTTGTGTACAAGTCTGTATGTAATGCATCATTCTCTTTGATGATCCATAAGTCCAGGTAGTTTATTTTTCTCTCATCAGTCTGCATGGTGAATTTGAGATATTCAGAGCTCTCGTTTAGCAGAGTTTGGAATTAATTTAGTTCCTGCTGACTTCCTTCCCAGAGCAAAAAGACATCATCTATGTTTATATTCCATGAGAGGATTTTAGAATGCAGGGGGTGTCTCTATGTTTTGTAAATGAGTGCTTCCTCAAATTGTTCCACATACAGGTTTGCATAGTTTGGGGCAAAGGGGAAAACCATGGCTCACAATTGAAAGGAAAAACTCTGACTCAAAGATGAAGTAGTTATTGGATAATACCAGTTCAGTGAGATACAAGATGCACTCATTGTATGGACCAAGGGTAGGGTCTCTCTGCTGAAGGAAGTGTTGCAGGTCACAAAATATAATTTAAAAGTCTGCATTAAGGTGTCTGTAATAGAATATACTTGTCAAAAACAAATGTAGACATTAATAAATTCATTTCTAAACCTTCCAACATCTGTTTTACACTGGAGGAGGAGTAACAAGATGGCTGTGCAGTTGCCTCCAAACAGAGGCCCCTGTCAGTCATCTAGGGTTAGTACATATCATTGGTCTGAACTGAAAATACATCAGAACCTCCCTGATGTTGACTTTCATGTTGCAGGTGTTTTGGCCTGCTTTGGTCAACGAGATTTGATCACCACAATGCCAGATAGACTGGATGTACTGACTGGCTCCTGTGTGCAAATCCCATGTTCATTTGATATTCCTGACCAACATGAGGATAAATTTAACAGCGCAATACTACCCTCTGGAGTGTGGATTAAAGATAACTCACAGTTTGGTAATAATCCGGACAATGTGATATTTAACAGCAGTAAGATGGTCAACATATATCAAGGGAAGATAACTGGAAACATGACCCAGAAGAACTGCACCACAGTCTTCTTCAATGTAACCACCAATTACACTAATAAATACTTCTTCAGGATTGAGAGTCAACCATACCGTGCAACAGATCCCATTAAGTTTGTTAATATAGTTGTCAGTGGTAAGAGACAATTTATCTTTAAAACCGACAATTGTTTTCCAGTTTAGATTCCTTTCATCAAAGATAAGATAAGAACAAGTGGACAGTTTAACTGTTAGTGTAAAATATATTTATCTACAATGTATTACAGATTTTCCTTCCAGTCCCATCATTACTTTCTCAGGTGAGGTGAAGGAAGGGACCCCTGTCAGTTTGAACTGCTCAGCTGTTGCTCCCTGTCCCAAACACCCCCCTGAGCTGACATGGACTCTTCCAACACAGTTCACAACTGAGAACCAACTGCAGGAGAATCCAGACCAAACCAAATCAGTTCTCTCCACGGTGACCTTCACTCCGTCATATCTTCATCATGAGAAGAACATCACTTGTACTGCAGTCTACCCAGTAGGGACAAGCAACAAGAAAGCTGAACATAACATGATGCTTAACGTTTCATGTAAGATTTAGTCACCGGTTCCTGAAGAATAGATCATTCTATCATGTTTTTTTTTGATGAGACTATTCAATATACCATATCCAGATACATTGTAAATGAACCCCTCTCCCCCAGTCTCTCCGAAGAAAACCTCGGCCTCCATCAGTCCAGCTGATCCAGTATCAGTGGGCAGCTGTGTGAATCTGACCTGCAGCAGTACAGCCAACCCTCCTGTGACAACCTTCACCTGGTTCCAGATCAGTGAGGGTAAAACAACACAGGTAGCATCTGGACTAAGTTACACCCTCAATGTGACTGTTGGTGATGGAGGACTGTACTACTGTGAAGCAAGAAATAGTCAAGGCTGTGGGAAATCAAATGAAGTGCAGCTGGCTATAAAAGGTAAAATGGGCACGAAGGACACAATCGTAGGTTAGATATACACTACATATTCAAAAGTATGTGGACACCCCTTCAAATGCGTGGATTCAGTTATTAAAGCCTCACATGTTGCTGACAGGTGTTTAAAATCGAGCACACAGCTATGCAATCTCCGTAGACAAACATTGGCAGTAGGATGGCAGCATTCACTACCGAGTTCCAAACTGCCTTTGGAAGCAACGGCAGCACAAGAACTGTTTGATGAGGACTTAATGAAATGGGTTTCCTTGGCCAAACAGCCGCACACAACCCTAAGATCCCTATGCGCAGTGCCAAGAATCAGCTACAGTGGTGTAAAGCTCACTGCCATTGGACTCTGGAGAAGTGGAAATCTGTTCTCTGGCGTGTTGAATATACGATTCACCATCTGGCAGTCCGGCAGGCGAATCTGGGATATTTAAATTTTTTTGTTATTGTTTTTTTTTAAATGTACCCCTTTTTTCTCCCCAATTTCGTGGTAACCAATTGTTATAGTAGCTACTATCTTGTCTCATCGCTACAACTCCCGTACGGCTTGGGAGAGACGAAGGTTGAAAGTCATGCGTCCTCCGATACACAACCCAACCAGCCGTACTGCTTCTTAACACAGCGCGCATCCAACCCGGAAGCCAGCCTCACCAATGTGTCGGAGGGTACACCATGCACCTGGCAACCTTGGTTCGCGCGCACTGCGCCCGGCCCGCCACAGGAGTCGCTGGTGCGCGATGAGACAAGGACATCCCTAACGACCAAGCCCTCCCAAACCCGGATGACGCTAGGCCAATTGTGAGTCGCCCCACGGACCTCCCGGTCGCGGCCGGTTACGACAGAGCCTGGGCGCGAACCCAGGGACTCTGATGGCACAGCTGGCGCTGCAGTACAGCGCCCTTAACCAAGGCACCACCCGGGAGGCCCGGCGAATCTGGGATTTGACGGATTCCAGGTGAACACAACCTGCACCAAAGCATAGTGCCAACTGTAAAGTTTGGTGGATGAGGAATAATGGTCTGGGGCTGTTTTTCATGGTTTGGCTGGGCCCCTTAGTTCCAGTGAAGGGAATTATTAACGCTACAGCATACAATGACATTCTATATTCCATATTAATGCCCATGATTTTGGAATGAGATGTTCGACGAGCAGGTGTCCACATACTTTTGGTCATGTAGTGTACTTCAGAGATCTTTTTGTGAGAATTGACCATACTATGTGCTGTATTTTTAGGGCAAAAAGAGCCAAAAAACCCAATGGTGTTTGGGGTTGCAGCAGGAACTCTGGGGGCCATTTTGCTTATCAGCCTGATCAGTCTTTTTGTATGGTAAGAACTATTCCTGGCATCAACGCAAAACAATTTTATTTCTGCTGTGTTTGTGCTTTTGCATATGGAAACCCTCTCAGTGCATTCAGAATACCTTTGTAAATGTCTTCCAGGAGGAGAAACTCGAGGCTCCACGATGGACTTGAAAGGACAGACAGTCCACAGGGACAGGTGGGAATAAGGCTCAACTTACAAAACCATCTACAAAGTGTATCTAAGGAAGTACTGAATTAATGCTGAAACTATTTAAAGCCATGAGGTTAACATCATTTCAGAGCAAGTTTAGGGGGAGATGACCACATCGAA
The DNA here is from genome assembly GCF_018296145.1 of Oncorhynchus tshawytscha. Lineage (NCBI taxonomy): Eukaryota > Metazoa > Chordata > Actinopteri > Salmoniformes > Salmonidae > Oncorhynchus > Oncorhynchus tshawytscha. The sequence goes on from NC_056444.1 coordinate 9,813,402, forward strand.
AGCAATGCCACATCCTGTAAGAACATGGAATGATAACAGAATGGCTGTTGGACTTTGACAGTGTTTACTGTCTTTACACCTGTCAGTTGAATTGACATTTTCATTGACATCCCATCAGTATGTGTTGTGTAACCTGCTGACCTTAGAGTTTTACACATTACTGAGCTTAGAGCTTTACACCTGTTCCTCTCTCTGTGTTCTCTCCACAGAACTCCCCGGTTGGGACAGTGTGTACTAACCAGGCCACAGCCGGAGAGGAACCAGAGGAACCTGCAGAAGACCAGCCTGAAGAGATCCACTACGGTGACATAGACTTCTCCAAACTACAGACCAAAGAGACCCCAGCTGCAGCCCAGGACAGGATCCAGGGACAGGAGAGTGAGTACGCTGAAGTCAATGTGACTGGGAGAGGGGCTCAGGAACCACCTCTAAACAACCTAGATGGGCTTTATGCACAAGTCAATAAAATAAGTGCTTGTTAATTATTTTTCCAATGGGTATTAAGTGTTTTTATGTACAGTATTGTCATTGTGTATCTGTTTCTATTGGTACTTTTGTTACATTTATAATTGTGTGCTCTTTGATTATCTGCATATTTGTAGAATTTTCTGGGATGAAAAGTGTTTAACTGTTACTATAGTGGTGATATGATGATGCAGGCTACTCTTTATTTTAGACCATTTATTTTGAGTGTTGAGTTCACAGAGCATCTGTTTAATGGGTTCCAGTATAGAGGAACTGCTGAGTTCAACTAGCTCACTGAAGGCAGTTTAAGACCATATAAAGTCAATGATGACTGAGGAGAGAAGACACAGTTAGTTGGAGAGACAGTGGTCTGATACAAGACAGGAAGTTGGTGCAGGAAGTCTACATGATGGCAGAATGGTGTTAACATCTACTAGTCCTTGTTTATCTTCATCTTTTGTGCATTTACCAGACTAATAATATTATCTATTTTCAGGTTATATCTATTTAGAATTATTCTGTCAGTTTTTATGTTGAGTGTTAAATCAAAGAAACAATTGAGGCTGAATTTATTAAGGTTGTTTATTAATTGCCCTGCAATAAAAACTTTTACATTCAATTTCCATGAAATCTTTTGGTCTTATTGGACCAACATTTAACATTAAAATGGATTAAATTGGATTAAATTTTGTGTCACTGTTCAACACACAACATGGAATTATGTTTTTAGACATAAAAATGAAAAGCTGAAAGTCAATATGTATTCAACACCCTTTCTATGGCAAGCCTAAATAAGTTCAGGAGTAAAGATTTCCTTAACTTGTCACATGACTTGCATGGATTCACTTAGTGTGCAATACTAGTTTTTAACATGATTTTTAAATGACTACCTCGTCTCTGTACTCCACACATACAATTATCTGTAAGGTCCCTCAGTCAAGCAGCAACTTCCAAACAGATATAACCAGCTTTTCCATTGCCTCACAAAGAAGGGCACCTGTTTCTAGATGGATAAAAATAAATGAAATCTGACATTGAATATCCCTTTGAGCGACGTGAGTTTATTAATTACACTTTGGATGGTTTATCAATACACCCAATCACTACAAAGATACAGGCGTCCTTCCTAACTCAGTCGCCGGAGAGGAAAAACACCGCACAGGGATTTCACCCACAGGAGGTTGGTGGCACATTAATTGGGGAGAATGTACTCGTGGTAATGACTGGAGCAGAACAGGTGGAATGGTACCAAATACATCCAACATGTTTTCCATGTGTTTGATTCCATTCCATTTGCTCCGTTCCAGATATTACTATGAGTTGTCTTCCTCTCAGCAGCCTCCACTGATTTCACCATAAGGTCAATAGTGACTTTAAAACAGTTACATAGTTTAACTGATGTGATTGGAGAAAACTGAGGATGGATCAACAACATTGTACTTACTCCATAATACAAACCTAAATGACATACTGAAAAGAAGGAAACATGTACAGAATTAAAATATTCCTAAACATGCATTCTGTTTGCAATAAGGTACTAAAGTAAAACTGCTTAAAAATGAGCAAAGAAATTAATTCTATGTCCTGAATAAAAAGTGTATGTTTGGGGCAAATCCAACACAACACATCACTGAGTACCACTCTTCATATTTTCAAGGTGATGGCTGCACCATGTTATGGGCATTCTATTTAATCCATTTTTAATTCAAGCTGTAAAACAACAGAATGTGGAATAAGTCAAGGGGTCCTTTCTGAAGACACTGAGGATACCAAACATTAGGAACACCTTCCTAACTTTGAGTTGAAACCCCTTTTGTCTTCAGAACAGCCTCAGTTCATCAGGTAATGGACTCTACAAGGTGACAAAAGCGTTCCACAGGGATGCTGGCCCATTATGACAGCAATTTATTTTATTTATTTTTATTTCACCTTAACCAGGTAGGCTAGTTGAGCACAAGTTCTCATTTGCAACTGCGACCTGGCCAATGCTTCCTACAGTTGTGTCAAGTTGGATGGATGTTTTTTGGGTGGTGGACCATTCTTGATACACACCGGAAACTGTTTAGAGTGAGAAAAAAACAGCAGTATTGCAGTTCTTGAAAGCAGTGCGCCTGGCACCAACAACCGCACCTCATTCAAAGGCACTTCCATTTTTTGTCTTGCCTAAACACCCTCTAAATGGCACACATACACAACACATTTCTCAATTGTCTCAAGGCTTAAAAATCCTTCTTTAACCTGTCTCCTCCCCTTCGTCTACACTGAAGTGGATTTAACAAGTGACTTCAATAAGGGATCATAGCTTTAACTTGGAGTCACCTGGTCAGTCTATGTCATGGAAAGAGCAGTAAGATTGGTTCTGTTTTATCACCTAATAACTACTCATATATCCATTGATAGTGAGTGGTAGCCTGATCTGCATGCAGGCACATTGTTTCATTGTATTTTCAAACATTTTATCCACATATAGGCAAAGCAGTTTCCACATAACTGAAATGAGCTTGTTAATAATTTTTTGCCAGTACTCTCATTTAGCAGCATCAGCGTAGTATAATGTCCAATAGTCAATACTTTCTCTCTTCTCTCTCTGAACCATCTGGTCCCTTCACCTCTCAATTCCTGATCTTGTCCTCCAGAGCCTTCAGCTCTCCCTCCACCTGTTGGGGGAGGTCGGCTCCCACCTGCTGGGTAAAGTACGTCCTCAGCTCCTGGGAATCCTTCTCCCAGAAGGCCTTGGGAAGGTCGAAGAGTTATTTGTCCAAATGTAGTTTTCTCACAAGATTAGGAGAATTAGGCTGCAGGTTAGGAGAATTAACGTAGCAGGTTATGATAATTAGATCAAGGAACAGAAAAGTGTTAGGATTAGCTCAAATGCTAAAAGAATTTGACGTCAATTTTACAAAAGCTTTATCCCAACTAGACTTGACCGTTGTAGAGTGAGCCCATGTCCAACTTGCCTCCCAGTACCTGTAGGTCACGGTCTCCCTCCTGTGGCGCTCGGGACATTCTTTTCACGCCACTTCAATAAGAAGTGATTTTGGTAGCAGGTTAGGAGCAGGGCTGGACTACAGAACGGCCCCAGATAGCATATGATAGAAAATTGTGTTGAATTGTGGGAACAACAAAAAAAAATTGTCAGCTTCATGACAACATGTTGAATAGCATTATAAAACTGTAAATATGCATCTCTGCACCATGGGTTGAAATTCCCTCCACACCATGGCAAAATGGGTTGAAATTCTCTCCACAACATGGCAAAATGGGTTGAAATTCTCTCCACACCATGGCAAAATGGGTTGAAATGCCCTCCCCACCATGGCAAAATGGGTTTAAATGCAGTAAGTAAGAGGTGGGTGTGTGGGGTCGTCCGACCCTTGTTAGGAGAGCATTTTCACCCATAGCTGTAAATCTCCTAATCTGCTGCATAAATTCAAATAAAATCAAATAAAATTGTATTTGTCACATACACATGGTTAGCAGATGTTAATGCGAGTGTAGCGAAATGCTTGTGCAATTCTTCTAGCCCGATACGACAAAGTCAAATCTGGATAGAAGTGGTATGAAAATGTGTCATCCAGCCCCCCAGGGTTTTCTTGGCAAATAGACTTTAAAGAGGAAGTTAAGCAAGAAAAAGAGGAAGTTGGAGTAGGACAAGTTGAGTGGTGTGTGTGAGAATCATTCAGATACAATTACACTTACTCTGTTTCATACCAAGTCTGTTTTTCATGTTGAAAAAATTGTGACAACCCTATGATTTGGCATGGGTCCCAAGATCCTCAAAAGGTTCTACAGCTGCACCATCGAGAGCATCTTGACTAGTTGCATCACCGACTGGTAAGGCAACTGCTCGGCATCTGACCCTAAGGCCCTACAGAGGGTAGTACGTACGGCCCAGTACATCACTGGGGTCAAGCTTCCTGCCATCCAGGACCTATATACTAGGCGGTGTCAGAGGAAATCCCCAAAAATTGTCAGAGACTCCAGTCACCCAAGTCATAGACTGTTCTCTCTACTTCCGCACAGCAAGCTGTACCGCAACGCCAAGTATAGGACCAAAATGCTCGTTAACAGCTTCTACCCCAAGCCATAAGACTGCTGAACAATTAATCAAATGGCCAACGGACTATTTACATTTACCCCCCACCTTCATTTGTTTTGTACACTGCTGCTTCTCGCTGTTTATTATCTATGCATGGTCCCTTCACCCCTACCTCCATGTACAAATTACCTCGACTAACCTGTACCCCCACATTGACTCTGTACCGGTACTCCATGAATATAGCCTTGTTATTGCACATTTTTTGTGTTTCTTTTAATAATGTTTTACCTTAGTTAATTTAGTAAACATTTTCTTAACTCTTTCTTGAGTTGCACTGTTGGTTAAGGGCTTGTAAGTAATCATTTCACGGTAAGGTCTACACTTGTTCTATTCAACGATTATGATTTAACTCGTTTAAAAAAAACATCACACACACGTTCCCATTGAAGCCTGGGAGACCACCTGTTGGGGGAGGTCGGCTCCCACCTGCTGGGTAAAGTACGCCCTCAGTTCCTGGGTCTCCTTCTCCCAGAAGGCCTTCGGGAAGGTTGAGGGTTTGGTCTAGAAGGGATACAGCTTTTGTCAAAATTGAGTTTTCTAGCAAGTTTGGGAGAATTTTTGCAGCAAGTTAGGAGAATTAACAGAGCAGGTTATGAAAATTAAATTGAAGTACAAAAAAGGGTTAGGATTAGCTAAAATGCTGTAATAATTATACTTTTCACATCATTTTGACAAAAGTTTAATCCCATCTAGACTTGACCACCGAAGAGGGCACCCATGTCCTCCTTGCCGTCCAGGACCTGCAGGTGGCTGGCTCCCTCCTGTGTCACCCGCAACATTCTTTTCACGGCACTTCAATAAGAAGCGATTTTGGAAGCAGGTCAGCAGCAGGGATTACTGAACGGCCCCAGATAGCATATGATAGAAAAATGTGTAGAACTGATTGTAGCGTTAAAACTGCATGAGGTGCTATAAAACAACAAAAATATAAAAAATAATTTTCTCTGCACCATGGCAGAACGTGTTGAAATGAAGGAAAGTAAGCTCAGGGTCCCAAATGCCCTCATCCAACCCTGGTTAGGAGACCATTTTCCCTAAACCTGACTATTTTACCTGACCTTAACCTTAGGCTCTTAACATGCTAAGATAATTCTCCTATCCTGCTACATGAATTCTCATAAACATGTTACGAAAAAGTAAATTCTGTTTCAAAGTGGAGTGAAAAGAGTGTCTCTGTGGCATCCAGCCCACCAGGCTCCTCTTTGCAAATAGACTTCAAAGAGGAAGTTGGTGTCGGAGAAGTTGAGAAGTGTGTGAGAATCACTCAGATACAATTACAGTTACTCTGTTTCATACCAAGTCTGTTTTTCATGTTGAAACATAATGTGACAACCTTATGTTTTGTATCAAACTCTAATTTAATAAATGTAACTCTTGAATAAATGAATAGTGGATTTTGGTTCATGATTTAACTATATGTTTAAATCCCACACACATTCCCATTCAGGCCTGGGAGATAGAGGAGAGGGAGATGGTTATAATGCCTGAAAGTTTCATTTGTTCTATTTAACAATGTGTCGGGGGCGGACTTAGTGATTTGGGGGCCAGTTTCAAAATACTGCTGACCTGTCCTACCCCGAGAAAGGGACAATAAATACTGAAGAATTGTTTGAAAATCATTTCTCATCTATTAGGAAGTACGTCACTGTTGAGATGTGAGATGTGCCACATGAATTTCAGCACTTTAGTTTGTCAGACCACACTATGTGTGTGACAGTTTCTGCTGTAGACAGTTTACGTTACCGTCTAAGGCAAGTATCGACTTCTTCACTATATTTCTGTTAATTTTAATGTTCAAAATAAATTCAAGGAGATTAATTCTGAGTAATGAGATTCAATATGTTCTAATGTACTGCTGTTTGTTCATGTATTAGCTTTACAACTGAAGGACATTGTGTATTTGATATGGAGATGGTTCATTGTGTTGTGTGAGTTAAGTTACTCCACCAGTAAGTGTATGTTTGTACTGTTTCAGGTGATCAGTAGTGTGTGAGTTCTCACATGGCTTGTCCTGAGAACATGTTTTTTCTCATTGGCCTCTTTATATCAGGTGAGTCTTCCACACAACAACAACTAGTTATGAATCAGAGATAAAGGAATAACCACAAGTCATTATATTTTATGGGATGTGCTATATTCCAGCTTTTTAATTGTGTAGAAAAGTGTAAAGTTAATTCCTGATTAGTGTATTTTAATTGTCTGGATTCAAACAGTCTTGTCAAAATGTATTTAACATATTTTTGATACTGAATGTAATCAGATAGTCAATCAAAAGCTGATATTGGATAAATGGAACCTGAACAATTACATACTTATTTAATTTAATACTTAAACAAAGTTAAGCAACACCCAATGTCCCCGTGTGAAAAAGTAATTGCCCCCTTATACTCAATAACTGGTTGTGCCTCCTTTAACTGAAATGACTCCAACCAAATGCTTCCTGTAGTTGTTGATCAGTCTCTCACGTTGCTGTGGAGAAATTTTGGCAAACTCTCCTGTGCAGAACTGCTTTAATTCAGCGATATTTGTGGGTTTTCAAGCATCGTTTCAAGTCCTGTCACAATATCTTATTTGGGATTAGGTCTGGACTATGACTAGGCCATTCCAAAACTTCAAATTTGTTGCTTCATATCCATTTTCATGTAGATTAGATTGTGTGTTTTGAAATGGAGGCACAACCAGTTATTGAGAGTAGGGGTGAATTACTTTTCCACATAGGGGAATTGGATGTTGCATAACTTTGTTCATTCAATAAATTAAATAACTATACATTTATTTAGTCATTTGTAAACTCAAGTTTCCTTTATTTAATATTAGATTTTGGTTGAAGATTTGATAACATTCAGTATTAAAAAAATACAAAAATAGAGAACCATAATGGGGGAAATACTTTTCCACTGTATGTTCATGTGAAACCGACGTCAGTGTGCGGCTAACAGTATAGCTTCCACCACTGTCCCTGTCCCCATACCGGGCTCAAACTAGTGGTCATCTGCTCACAAACACATGTGACCTCACTCTTTGATGACAGACAAACCAATTGAAAAATCACATGTTCATTGAAGTAAGTCTATATTATTATTATTAGTAGAGACTATACCGTTGATGTGTATAAACCATGGATCGCTGATTCTATGTAACGGCCAATGAGAGACTATGAAACCACCGGTCTCTATATATGGTACTCCCCAGAAGAAGCAGTCCTCCATAAGAATTAATGGAATTCTACAGTATTTAAATCAAATGTTTCAAGGACTTTATTACATGTATTTAAGTATGTTGTTGTAGAAGGGACAGTAAAGTTAGTACTCTATAAATAAAATACTTTAACATCTTCACATGTTTATTTATTTTATTTGTTATGTTCAGGTGATATAAAAAGCATTATCTGGAGCACACCCAGAGAAAATGACTTATTGTTTAGAGGTGCTGACTAACCCAGGAAAATGACACTGTAAGGTGCTGACTAATGGTGAAAACACAAAGAGAGTTGCACAATCTATATATATATATAAACTCCCAGTAATTTATTGGGTAAAACACCAACGTTTCGGCATCACTGTTCCTTCTTCAGGGTAAAGTCATGAATGCTTGAACCAGGTTATGTAGACAAACAGTGCAATTAGTGCAACCAATGACAATAGTGAGGAGTCTGTCATAATTATGAGCTTAATTTGAATGAATTGAGTGAAACTGTTAATAAACAATAGTTTACAGCATATTGAATATATTAGCCTATTGTTTTCATTAACATTAGCATAAGATTAGCATCAACATACATTATTGTTGAATTTAATTTCACATATATTTCTTGTTTCCAATTTCATAAAATGGTCTTACAAGTAATCTTTTGGTTAATCAATAATGCACAATAAGCATCATCAACAGGGGGAACATATTGGTTGTACGCTGATAAGCTGAAGAAAGAATATATTCATTTATAAGACTTGTTCATAAAACTAATTGTTTATAAGAAGGGCCTGAGATCAAAGTCAATATTCTGACCAATAGGGGTCAATGTTTTAAAAGGGAAATCCAGTAGACCTCCCTTTGCAGCAGTAGGATCTCCATGTTACCTCCTCTCCTTGGTAGAGCAACATGCTCAATACCTGTATATTTGAGGGAGGAGATGGGATGGTTAGCTTCAACAAAGTGAGCTGCTACTAGATAATCAGTGTTCTTACAGCTATGCATTGTTTTAAATGTTTTTTGTTTGTAATGCGTTGGCTTCCCCACATGAACATGTGATGAGACAGATTACTCCATTTATCTTGCAAGAGATGATATCCCCTAACAGGGATGTTTCCACCTGTATGTGGGTGTCTGAAGAAGGATGTTTTTGTAGTGCTATTGCACTGTGAGCATGAGCCACATTTGTAGTTCCCATTTGGAATGGGTGTCAAGAGTGTCTGAGTGGGCTCAGGGGGCAGGTCAGATCTCGCTAAGTTATCCCTAAAATTGCGACCACACTTATTGACCACCAGTGGGGGTACCTTGAAGAGGATTGCTTTCATTTTCTCTGAACACTTGGTTTACTTAGTGCAAAAGACGTGTAGTTTTTAGCAATTCCTCTCTTGGTTTATGAGATATTTTCATCGTTGCAGCATCAAGAGTTTCTTCCTTGTATCCTCTGATTTTGAATTTATTTTTCATTTTCTTAGCATTGCTCTCAAAATCTGACTGTTGGCCACAGATTGTTTAACCCTGCATAACTGGCTATATGGTAGACCATTCCTGAGGGAAGGGGATGCATACTATCCCCACGTAGCAGGGTATTGAGGTCTGTTGGCTTTGTGTACAAATCTGTATGTAATGCATCATTCTCTTTGATGATCCATAAGTCCAGGTAGTTTATTTTTCTCTCAACAGTCTGCATGGTGAATTTGAGATATTCAGAGCTCTCGTTTAGCAGAGTTTGGAATTCATTTAGTTCCTGCTGACTTCCTTCCCAGAGCACAAAGACATCATCTATGTATCTCTTCCATGAGAGGATTTTAGAAAGTAGGGAGTGTGTCTCTGTTTTGTAGATGAGTGCTTCCTCAAATTGTTCCACATACAGGTTCACATAGTTGGGGGCAAAGGGGGAGGCCATGGCTACATCCTGAATTTGAAAGGAAAAGCTCTGACTCAAAGATGAAGTAGTTATTGCATAATACCAGTTTAGTGAGTTCCAAGATGCGATCATTGGCTGGAGAAACAGTAGGGTCACTCTACTGAAGGAAGTGTTGCAGGTCACAAAATATAATTTAAAAGTCTGCATTAAGGTGTCTGTAATAGAATATACTTGTCTAAAACGAATATAGACATTAATAAATGCATTTCTATAGCTTCCAACATCTGTTTTACACTGGAGGAGGAGTAACAAGATGGCTGTGCAGTGGCTTCCAAACAGAGGCTCCTGTCAGTCATCTAGGGTTAATACATATCATTGGACTGAACTGATAATATATCAGAACCTCCCTGATGTTGTCCTTTATGTTGCAGGTGTTTTGGCCTGTTTTGGTCGACGAGATTTGATCACCACAATGCCAGATAGACTGGATGTACTGACTGGCTCCTGTGTGCAAATCCCATGTTCATTTGATGTTCCTGACCAACATAAGGATAAATTTAAAAGCACAATACCAACCTTTGGAGTGTGGATAAAAAAATATCCTGATGTTCATCAGTATCCTGGAAATGTGATTTTTCACAGTAATGGGAAAGTCAACAGATATCAAGGAAAGATAACTGGAAACCTGTCCCAGAAGAACTGCACCACAGTCTTCTTCAATGTAACCACCAGTTACTCTGATATATACTACTTCAGGATTGACGGTCAACCATACTGTGCAACAGATCCTGTAAAGTCTGTTGAAATAGTTGTCAGGGGTAAGAGACAATTGAACTGTTTACCAATTATTTTTTTCCAGTTTAGATTCCTTGCATCAAAGATAAGAGTAGAACAAGTGGACAGTTTAACTATTAGTGTAAAATATATTTATCTACAATGTATTACAGATTTTCCTTCCAGTCCCATCATTACTGTCTCAGGTGAGGTGAAGGAAGGGACCCCTGTCAGTTTGAACTGCTCTGCTGTCGCTCCCTGTCCCGAACACCCCCCTGAGCTGACATGGACTCTCCCAACACAGTTCACAACTGAGAACCAACTGCAGGAGAAACCAGACCAAACCAAATCAGTTCTCTCCACGGTGACCTTCACTCCGTCATATCTTCATCATGAGAAGAACATCACTTGTACTGCAGTCTACCCAGTAGGGACAAGCAACAAGACAGCTGAACATAACATGATGCTTAACGTTTCATGTAAGATTTAGTCACCGGTTCCTGAAGAATAGATCATTCTATCATGTTTTCACTGATGATTGTAATAGAGTGGTTTTGATGAGACTATTCAATATACCATATCCAGATACATTGTAAATGAACCCCTCTCCCCCAGTCTCTCCTAAGGACACCTTGGCCTCCATCAGTCCAGCTGATCCAGTATTAGTGGGCAGCTGTGTTAATCTGACCTGCAGCAGTACAGCCAACCCTCCTGTGACAAACTTCACCTGGTTCAAGATCAGTGGGGGTAAACCAACACAGGTAGCATCTGGACTGAGTTACACCCTCAATGTGACATCTGGTGATGGAGGACTGTACTACTGTGAAGCAAGAAATAGTCACGGCTGTGGGAAGTCGAATGAAGTGCAGCTGGCTATAAAAGGTAAAATGGGCACGTAGGGCACAATCGTAGGTTAGATATACAATATATATTCAAAAGTATGTGGACACCCCTTCAAATGCGTGGATTCAGTTATTAAAGCCTCACATGTTGCTGACAGGTGTTTAAAATCGAGCACACAGCTATGCAATCTCCGTAGACAAACATTGGCAGTAGGATGGCAACATTCACTACCGAGTTCCAAACTGCCTTTGGAAGCAATGGCAGCACCAGAACTGTTTGATGAGGGCTTCATGAAATGGGTTTCCATGGCCGAACAGCCGCACACAAGCCTAAGATCACTATGTGCAGTGCCAAGAATCAGCTGCAGTGGTGTAAAGCTCACTGCCATTGGACTCTGGAGAAGTGGAAATCCGTTCTCTGGCGTGTTGAAAATACGATTCACCATCTGGCAGTCCGGCGGACGAATCTGGGTTTTGACGGATTCCAGGAGAACACTACCTGCCCCAATGCATAGTGCCAACTGTAAAGTTTGGTAGATGAGGAATAATGGTCTGGGGCTGTTTTTTTCATGGTTTGTGCTAGGCCCCTTAGTTCCAGTGAAGGGAATTCTTAACGCTACAGCATACAATGACATTCTACATTCCATATTAATGCCCATGATTTTGGAATTGATGTTCGACGAGCAGGTGTCCACATATTTTTGGTCATGTAGTGTACTTTAGAGATCTTTTTGTGAGAATTGACCACAATATGTGCTGTATTTTCAGGTCAAGAAGAGGTTATTGGGGTTGCAGCAGGAACTCTGGGGGCCTTTTTGCTTATCAGCCTGATCAGTCTTTTTGTATGGTAAGAACTATTCCTGGCATCAACACAAAACAATTTTATTTCTGCTGTGTTTGTGCTTTTGCATATGAAAACCCTCTCAGTGCATTCAGAATACCTTTGTAAATGTCTTCCAGGAGGAGAAACTCGAGGCTCCACGATGGACTTGAAAGGACAGACAGTCCACAGGGACAGGTGGGAATAAGGCTCAACTTACAAAACCATCTACAAAGTGTATCTAAGGAAGTACTGAATTAATGCTGAAACTATTTAAAGCCATGAGGTTAACATCATTTCAGAGGAAGTTTAGGGGAGATGACCACACCGAAAGCAATGCCACATCCTGTAAGAACATGGAATGATAACAGAATAGTTGTTGGACTTTGACAGTGTTTTGTTTAGATTGGAGCTCATTTGTTGACAAAATGAAATTCTTTACTCATGTCAGTTTAATTTAAATTTTCATTGTCATCCACTCAGTATGTGTTGTGTAACCTGCTGATCTTAGAGTTTAACCATTACTGAGCTTAGAGCTTTACACCTGTTCCTCTCTCTGTGTTCTCTCCACAGAACTCCCCGGTTGGGACAGTGTGTACTAACCAGGCCACAGCCGGAGAGGAACCAGAGGAACCTGCAGAAGACCAGCCTGAAGAGATCCACTACGGTGACATAGACTTCTCCAAACTACAGACCAAAGAGACCCCAGCTGCAGCCCAGGACAGGGTCCAGGGACAGGAGAGTGAGTACGCTGAAGTCAATGTGACTGGGAGAGGGGCTCAGGAACCACCTCTTAACAACCTAGATGGGCTTTATGCACAAGTGAATAAAAGAGGTGGATGTTAATTATTTTTCCAATGGGTATTAAGTGTTTTTATGTACAGTATTGTCATTGTGTATCTGTTTCTATTGGTACTTTTGTTACATTTATAATTGTGTGCTCTTTGATTATCTGCATATTTGTAGAATTTTCTGGGATGAAAAGTGTTTAACTGTTACTATAGTGGTGATATGATGATGCAGGCTACTCTTTATTTTAGACCATTTATTTTGAGTGTTGAGTTCACAGAGCATCTGTTTAATGGGTTCCAGTATAGAGGAACTGCTGAGTTCAACTAGCTCACTGAAGGCAGTTTAAGACCATATAAAGTCAATGATGACTGAGGAGAGAAGACACAGTTAGTTGGAGAGACAGTGGTCTGATACAAGACAGGAAGTTGGTGCAGGAAGTCTACATGATGGCAGAATGGTGTTAACATTTACTAGTCACTGTTTATCTTATTATTTTTATGTTGAGTGTTAAAACGAAGAAACAATTGAGACTGCATTTCAGGTTGTTTATTAATTGCACTGTAATTAAAACCTTTACATTCAATTTCCATGAAATCTTTTGGTCTTATTGGTCCAACATTTAACATATCTCATTAAAGTGTATTCAATTGAGATTTTGTGTCACTGTTCTACACACAATGTGGAATTATCTTTTTAGACATAAAAATGAAAAGCTGAAAGTCAATATGTATTCAACACCCTTTCTATGGCAAGCCTAAATAAGTTCAGGAGTAAAGATTTCCTTAACTTGTCACATGAGTTGCATGGATTCACTTAGTGTGCAATACTAGTGTTTAACATGATTTTTAAATGACTACCTCGTCTCTGCACCCCACACATACAATTATCTGTAAGGTCCATCAGTCAAGCAACATTGAATATCGCTTTGAGCGTAGTGAGTTTATTAATTACACTTTGGATGGTTTATCAATACACCCAATCACTACAAAGATACAGGCGTCCTTCCTAACTCAGTCGCCGGAGAGGAAAAACACTGCACAGGGATTTCACCCACAGGAGGTTGGTGGCACCTTAATTGGGGAGAACGTACTGTGGTAATGACTGAAGCAGAACAGGTGGAATGGTACCAAATACATCCATCATGTTTTCCATGTGTTTGATTCCATTCCATTTGCTCCGTTCCAGACATTATTATGAGTTGTCTTCCCCTCAGCAGCCTCCACTGGTTTCACCATAAGGTCAATGGTGACTTTAAAACAGTTACATAGTTTAACGGCTGTGATTGGAGAAAACTGAGGATGGATCAACAACATTGTACTTACCCCACAATACTAACCTAAATGACAGAGTGAAAAGGAAACAGAATAAAAAATATTCCAAAACATGCATTTTGTTTGCAATAAGGCACTAAAGTAAATCTGCAAAACATTTGGCAAAGAAATTCACTCTATGTCCAACACAACATATCACTGAGTACCACTCTTCATATTTTCAAGCCTGGTGATGGCTGCAATATGTTATGGGCATGCTTGTCATCAAGTGTTTTAGGATGAAAATAAATGGAATAGAGCAAAGCACAGGCAAAACTAGAGAAAAACCTGGTTCAGTCTGATTTTCAAAAGACACTGGGACACAAATTCACCTTTCAGCAGGACAATAACCTAAAACAAAAAGCCAAATATATACCAGAGTTGCTTACTATGACAACATTGAATGTTCCTAATTGTCCAAGTTACAGTTTTGATCAGCTTGAAAATCTATGGCACAACTTGAAAATGGCTGTCAAGCAATGATCAACAACCAATTTGAAAGAGCTTGAAGAATTTAAAAAAAGAATAATGTGCAAATATTGTTCATTCCAGGTGTGCAAAGCTCTTATAGACTTACCCAGAAAGACTCACAGCTGTAATCACTGCCAGAGGTGATTCTAAAGTAACAGTTTCATTTCCGTCCCTCTCCTCACCCCTACTTGGGCTCGAACGAAGGACCCTGTGCACACATCAACAACTGCCTCGCATGAAGCATCGCCCCACAAAAGCCATGGCCCCTGCAGAGCAAGGAGAACAACTACTTCAAGGTCTCAGAGCGAGTGACGTTACAGATTGAAACGCTATTAGCACCCCGCTAACTAGCCAGCCATTTCACATCGGTTCACATCACCCCCCTTTTGACCTCCTCCTTTTCCGCAGCAACCAGTGATCTGGGTCAACGAGTCAACAGCATCAATGTAACAGTATAGCTTCAGTCTCTCTCCTCGCCCCTAAATGGCTCGAACCAGGGACCCTCTGCACACATCAAAATCTGACACCCACGAAGCATTGTTACCCATCACGCCACAAAAGCTACAGCCCTTGCAAGATTGAATCCTACTAAGATTGAATCCTACTACACCTGCTCCGACGCTCGTCAAATGTGGCAGGGCTTGCTAACTATTATGGACTACAAAGGGATTCCACAGGTCAACATTCACAAGGCCGCAGGGCCAGATGAATTACCAGGATGTGTACTCTGAGCATGCGCTGACCAACTGGCAAGTGTCTTCACTGACATTTTCAACCTGTCCCTGGCTGAGTCTGTAATACCTACATGTTTCAAGCAGACCACCGTATTCCCTGTGCCCAAGAACACCAAGGCAACCTGCCTAAATGACTACCAACCCATAGTACTCATGTCTGTAGCCAGGCTGGTCATGGCTCACATCAACACCATCATCCTAGAAACACTAGATCCACTCCAATTTGCATACCACCCCAACAGATCCACAGATGACATAATCTCTATTGAATTCAAAATGCCCTTTCCTACTCGGACAACAGGAACACCTACGTGAGAATGCTGTTCATTGACTACAGCTCAGCGTTCAACATCGTAGTGCCCTCAAAGCTCATCACTAAGCTAAGGACCCTGGGACTAAATACCTCACCCCGCAACTGGATCCTGGACTTCCTGATGAGCCGCACCCCAGGTGGTAAGTGTAGGCAAAAACACATCTGCCTCTCTGATACTCAACTCGAGGGTTCCTCAGGGATCCGTGCTTAATCCGCTACTGTACTCCCTGTTCACCCATGACTGAGCGACTCCAACACCATCATTAAGTTTGCCGATGACACAACAGTCGCCTGGAGTCGCCTGATCACCAACAAAAAATGAGGCAGCCTGTAGGGAGGAGGTCAAAAACCTGGCAGTGTGGTGCCAGGACAACAACCTCCCCCTCAACGTGATTACGACAAAGGACATGAACGTGGACTACAGGAAAAGGAGGGCCGAGCGGGGCTGTAGTGGAGCAGGTTGAGAGCTTTAAGTTCCTTGGTCTCCACATCACCAACAATCATCATTATTATCATTATCCAAACACACCAAGACAGTCATGAAGACGGCACAACAACACCTCTTCCCCCTCAGGAGACTGAAAAGATTTGGCATGGGTCCTCCAACCGCAAGGCGCTACAGGAGGTTGTGTGTATGGCCCGGTACATCACTGGGGCCAAGCTTCCAGCCATCAAGGACCTCTACACCACGTGGTGTCAGAGGAAGGCCCTAAAATGTATATATTATTTATTTTTTAATGATAGATACTTTTTAAAATTCTATTGAATTTTTACCACTTTTTTCAATTTTGTGGTATCCAATTGGTAGTTACAGTCTTGTCTCATCACTGCAACTCCCTTACGGACTCAGGAGATGCAAAGGTTGTGCGTCCTTCGAAACACAACCCAACCAAGCTGCACTGCTTCATGACGCAAAGCCTGCTTAACCTGGAAGCCATCCACAACAATGTGTCAGAGGAAAGACCATAACCTGGTGACGTGTCAGCGTGCACCTGGCCCGCCCCATGAGTCGTTAGAGCGCGATGGGACAAGGACATCCCTGTGGGTCAAACCCTCCCCTAACCCAGACGACGCTGGGCCAATTGACCCCCCTTTTTTATGCTGCTGTTTATTATCTATGCCTAGTCACTTTACCCCTACCTCCTTGTACATATTACCTCAATTACCTGGACTACCCTGTAACCTGTACCATATTCTCCCCCCTGGAAATCATGTTACAGGAAGGTCAAATAAATAAATATGCTGAACACTATATGAATCAATCTAAACTGAATCTGAACTTTATTCTTAAATTTCCCCATTACATGTCTATTTTTCAAGTGTGTATTGTTGGGAGTTATTTTGTCTGCTTTTGTTTTGAGTGTTGATCAAGAGACACAAATGAGGCTGCATTTGAGGTTGTTCATTAATTGCACTGTAATAAAAACCCACCTGCTGGGTAAAGTACGTCCTCAGCTCCTGGGTCTCCTTCTCCCTGAAGGCCTTGGGCAGGTCCAAGAGGGTTTATAATCGAAGGGATATATCCTTGCAAATGTAGGAGAACTTGTGCAGCAGTTTGGGAGAATTAACGTAGCAGGTTAGGATAATTAGATTAAGGTAAGAAAAAGGGTTAGGGTTAGCTAAAATAAAACATACAATCAACTTAAGAACCTCAATTTGACAAAAGCTGTATCCCATCTAGACATGACCGCCGGGGAGGTACACCTTGCCCTGCAGGTTGATGGCTCCCTCCTGTGGCTCCCAGCCACCATGCTCTTCTTGGCAGATAGAAGTGATGTAATGAAAGAGGAAGTGGGTGCAGGAGAAATGTGGAAGTGTGTGATAATCCATCAGCTACAATTATAGTTACTCTGTTTCTGACAAAGTCTGTTTTCCATGCTGAAAGATAATGTCAGAACCGGGTATCTTTTACTGAACTCAAATTTAATTGATCAAGTTGGATGGATTTTGGTTGATGATGAAGCTACAGAAAAAAAAATCTCACACAAATTCCCATTCAAGCCTGTGAGATAGAGGAGAGGGAGATGGTTATGTTGCAGAACGTTTCCATTGTTGTATCAAGGGAGGACTTGACTACTTGGGGGCCTGTAACAAAATGCTGTAAAGGGGTCCCCTTCCCCCTAAAAGGGTTATTTACCCACCACACATACATTAACTGCAATGAATATTATTATCCCACAATGAAAAATATATTGTGTATAAGTGTTTCATTTCTGGCAGTAATGAAATGTATATAGGCCATATAATGCTGTTGAGTCAGTGGCTGACACACACTTTGTGTTTAGAATTAGTCAGTGGGCAGCTGGGGCCCATTTCATTTGAAACTGGTGAAACATGGATCAGGCCAACTCTGCAATGTTTCAAGTGACTGAAACTAATTGTTCTGGAGTAGAAGGTTCATTAGAAAATTACAATGTTCTGTACACTTCAATTAGCATACAATGTTTTCACAACTGATGTTGACACCCATCACATAGACTATTCAACATCCTGTCATATAAATGCACTTATTAGGAAGTATGTCACTGATGAGATGTGAGATGTGCCACATGAATTTCAGCATTTTAGTTTGTCAGAACACACTATGTGTGTGTGACAGTCTCTCCTGTGGACCGTTTACATCAGTGTAAGGCAAGTGTCAACTACTTCACTATCTTATCTTTATATTTTAATGTTCAAACTAAATTAAGGAAATGAATTACAAGTAATGACATTCAAAATGTTCAATGTACGGCTGTTAGTTCATGAAGAACTGAAGAACCTATGTGACTATGGACTAAAGCTTCAATATGATACAATATGTGTCATGTGACCTACTCTACCAGGACGTGAATGTTTGTACTGTTTCAGGTGATCAGTGGTGTGTGAGTTCTCACATGGCTTGTCCTGAGAACATGTTTTTTCTCATTGGCCTCTTTATATCAGGTGAGTCTTACACACAACAACAACTAGTTATGAATCAGAGATAAAGGAATAACCACAAGTCATGATATGTTATGGGATGCTCTATATTCCAGCTTTTTAATTGTGTAGAAAAGTGTAAAGTTAATTCCTGATTAGTGCAGTTTATTTATGCTGCAGTAGTTTATGTGTCGGGGGCTGGGGTCAGTTTGTTATATCTGAGTACTTCTCCTGTCCTATTCGGTGTCCTGTGTGAATCTTCTAATTCTCTCCACTAACTGGTTCTTTCTCTCCTTCAGCTGAAATTAGCTCCAGGACTACCTGAAAACTCCTGCTGTCCCCAGTCCAACATGCTTTTTTCAACTTGCTGTGGAGGACCATTTTGACATGATGACTCTTGCTTTCCCCAGTTGGCCATGCTTAGTTTCAACTTGACATTCAATCTGCTCCAGTTTCAACTGAACTGCCAATTATTATTGGACCATGCTGGTCATTTATGAACATTTGAACATCTTGGCCATTTCTGTTATAAAACAGCCAGAATGAGGACTGGCCACCCCAACAACATATGCTTCTCTCTCTTGTCGGAGGAATATGACCATTAACTACCTGACATAATGACTTAAAAAGTCCACCTGACCGTGCTGCTGCTCCAGTTTCAACTGTTAAATGCCTTATTATTATTGAACCATATGGTCATTTATGAACATTTGAAATCTTGGCCATGTTCTGTTATAATTCAAATTAAGGATGCCACCCCAATGCCTTGTTCCTTTCTAGGTTTCTTCCTAGGTTTTGTTCTCTATGAGCTTTTCCTAGACCATGTTTTTCTCATTGCTTCTTATTCACACAACAACACTTTAGAATCAGCTGAATAACAGAAATCATGATATGTTAATAAATAAATTAAAGTTAATTTGATTTGCATTTAATAGTCTGGATTCAAACTGGGCCGTGAAACGTTTTTTCCCCTTTCAAATGTTTCTACTTTTCCTTGTTTTAAAGTAAATGTTTGATTTTATATCAGATATTCAATCTAAAGCTGATATTAGATAAATGGAACCTGAATGAACAAATAACACAACATTTACATACTTATTTCATTTATTTCTTAAACAAAGTTATGCAACACCCAATGTCCCCGTGTGAAAAAGTAATTGCCCCCTTACACTCAATAACTGGTTGTGCCTCCTTCAGCTGAAATGACTCCAACCAAATGCTTCCTGTAGTTGTTGATCAGTCTCTCATGTTGCTGTGGAGGAATTTTGGACCACTCTCCCATGTAGAACTGCTATAACTCAGCGACATTTGTGGGTTTTCAAGCATGAACTGTCACAATGTCTCACTTGGGATTAGGTCTGGACTTTGACTAGGCCATTACAAAACTTTACATTTGTTGCTTTTTATACATTTTCTGTAGATTGTGTGTTTTGGAATGGTGGCACAACCAGTTAGTGAGTGTAAGGGGTCAATTACTTTTTCACACAGGGGTATTGGGTGTTGCATAACTTCGTTAATTAAATGAATAAAATAAATTACAATAAAAAACATTTAAACTCAGGTTCCCTTGATCTAATATTAGGTTTTGGTTGAACATCTGATAACATTTAGTATTAAAACAACTCTAAAATAGAGAAAATCAGAAACCGGGGAAATACTGTTTCATGTCACTGACTTTAATATCTTCACATGTTTATTTTTTATTTGTTTTGTTCAGGTGATATAAAAAGCATTATCTGGAGCACACCCAGAGAAAATGACTTAGTGTAGAGGTGCTGACTAACGGTGAATACACTGTAAGCTATAAAAACAAAGAGAGTTGCACACTCTATATATATATATAAACTCCCAGTCATTTATTGGGTAATACACCAACGTTTCGGCATCACTTTTCCTTCTTCAGGGTAAAATCATGAATGCTTGAACCAGGTTATGTAGACGAACAGTGCAATTAGTGCAACCAATGACAATCATGAGGGTTGTGTCACAATGATGAGGTTAATTAGAGTGAATTGAGTGAAACTGTTAAAATGATAGTTTACATCATATTGACTATATTAGCCTGTTGTTATCATTAACATTAGTATAAGATTAGCATCAACATACATTATTGTTTAATATAATTTCACATATATTTAATATATTTAAAATGTTGTTACATGTAATCTTTTGGTTCATCCATAATGCATAATAAGCATCATCAACAGGGGGAACATATTGGTTCTACGCTGATAAGATGTAGAAAGAATAGATCCATTTATAAGACTTGTTCAAAAAATAATTGTTCATAAAAAGGGCCAGAGATCAAAGTCAGTATTCCTACCACTAGGGGTCAATGTTTTTAAATAGGAAATCCAGTAGGCCTCCCTCTGTTGTAGTAGGATCTCCATGTTACCTCCTCTCCTTGGTAGAGCAACATGCTCAATACCTGTGTATTTGAGGGAGGAGATGGGATGGTTAGCTTCAACAAAGTGAGCTGCTACTAGATAATCAGTGTTCTTACAGCTATGCATTGTTTTAATTGTTTTTTTGTTTGTAATGAGTTGGCTTTCCACATGAACATGTGATGAGATAGATTACTCCCTTTATCTTGCAAGAGATGATCTGAACTACATGCAGACACGTCATTTAATTGTAATTTCATACATTTTATCCACATACAGGCAAAGCAGTTTCCACATAACTGCAATGAGCTTGTTAGTCCCTCTTTTGTCAGTCCCCCCATATCCCCAATCCCACCATATAGCAGCATCAGCGTAGTATAATGTCCAATAGTCAATACTTTCTCTTCTCTCTCTTAACCATCTGGTCCTTTCACCTCTCAATTCCTGATCTTGTCCTCCAGAGCCTTCAGCTCTCCCTCCACCTGTTGGGGGAGGTCGGCTCCCACCTGCTGGGTAAAGTACGCCCTCAGCTCCTGGGTCTCCCTCTCCCAGAAGGCCTTGGGAAGGTCGAAGAGTGATTTGTCCAAATTTAGTTTTCTTGCAAGATTAGGAGTATTAGGCTGCAGGTTAGGAGAATTAACGTAGCAGGTTATGATAATTAGATCAAGGAATGGAAAAGTGTTAGGATTAGCTCAAATGCTAAAAGAATTTGACGTTAACTTTACAAAAGCTTTATCCCAACTAGACTTGACCGTTGTAGAGTGAGCCCATGTCCAACTTGCCTCCCAGTACCTGTTGGTCGTGGTCTCGGGTCATTATTTTCACGCCACTTCAATAAGAAGTGATTTTGGTAGCAGGTTAGGTGCAGGGCTGGACTACAGAACGGCTCAAGATAGTAATTGTTCTATTTAACAATGTGTCGGGGGCGGACTTAGTGATTTGGGGGCCAGTTTCAAAATACTGCTGACCTGTCCTACCCCGAGAAAGGAACAATAAATACTGAAGAATTGTTTGAAAATAATTTCTCCTACACATATTAGGAAGTACTTCACTGTTGAGATGTGAGATGTGCCACATGAATTTCAGCACTTTAGTTTGTCAGACCTCACTATGTGTGTAACAGTTTCTGCTGTAGACAGTTTACGTTACCGTCTAAGGCAAGTATCGACTTCTTCACTATATTTTCTCTTAATTTTAATGTTCAAAATAATTGAAAGGAAATTAATTATGAGAAATGAGATTCAATATGTTCTAATGTACTGCTGTTTGTTCATGTATTAGCTTTACAACTGAAGGACATCGTGTATTTGATATGGGGAGAGTTCAATGCAATGTGTTGTGTGAGTTCAGCTACTCCACCAGTAAGTGTATGTGTTACAGATACAGATATCCTGGGTGTGTGTGTGTATCCTGTGTCTTTTCTCTCATTCTCCCCTCCTCACAGGTGGCAATCATCATTCCCCAATCAGTCACCATTCAATCATCAGTCAGTAGACACACCTCCTATTTCCATTAACCTATCACATCCCCTTTCCCTTGGTTTGAAAACCCAGTTGTTTCCTCTAGAGCTCAATCTCTCTGTCAATCTTGCTGTCAATATCTCTGTCATACAATCTCTATGTAGTTCTCTTGTTTGTTTTAGCATCTCCAGATCACTTTGTTCCCACCTGGACAACTATAAACACCTGGGTGTCTGGTTAGACTGTAAACTCTCCTTCCAGACTCACATTAAGTATCTCCAATCCAAAATTAATCTAGAATCGGCTTCCTATATATAGTGACGCATCCTTCACTCATGCTGCCAAACATACCCCCGTAAAACTGACCATCCTACCGATCCTCGACTTCGGTGATGTCATCTATAAAATAGCCTCCAACACTCTACTCAACAAACTGGATGCAGTCTATCACAGTGCCATCCGTTTTGTCACCAAAGCCCCATACACACACTGGCTACAGGTTATCTACAAGTCTCTGCTAGGTAAAGCCCCGCCTTATCTCAGCTCACTGGTCACCATAGCAGCATCCACTCGTAGCATGCGCTCCAGCAGGTATATCTCACTGGTCACCCCCAAAGCCAATTACTCCTTTGGTTGTCTTTCCTTCCAGTTATCTACTGCCCATGACTGGAACGAATTGCAAAAATCTCTGAAGCTGGAGACTCTCATCTCCCTCTCATCTCCCTCACTAGCTTTAAGCACCAGCTGTCAGAGCAGCTTACAGATCACTGCACCTGTACATAGATCTGTAAACAGCCCATCTATCTACCTATCTCATCCCCATACTGTATTTATTTATTTATTTATTTTGCTCCTTTGCACCCCAGTATCTCTACCTGCACATTCATCTTGTGCCAATCTACCGTTCCAGTGTTTAATTGCTATATTGTAATTACTTCGCCACCATAACCTATTTATTTCCTTAACTTACCTCATTTGCACTCACTGTATATATACTTTTTTTCTTTTGTTCTACTGTATTATTGACTGTATGTTTTGTTTATTCCATGTGTAACTCTGTGTTGTTGTATGTGTCGAATTGCTATGCTTTATCTTGGCCAGGTCGCAGTTGCAAATGAGAACTTGTTCTCAACTAGCCTACCTTGTTAAAGTAAATAAAGTTAAAACGCTGAGCTGTAGTCAATGAACAACATTCTCACGTAGGTGTTCCTTTTGTCCGAGTAGGAAAGGGCATTTTGAATGCAATAGAGATTGCGTCATCTGTGGATCTGTTGGGGTGGTATGCAAATTGGAGTGGATCTAGTGTTTAGTGTTTCTGGGATGATGGTGTTGATGTGAGCCAAGACCAGCCTGGCTACAGACATGAGTACTATGGGTTGGTAGTCATTTAGGCAGGTTGACTTGGTGTTCTTTGGCGCAGGGAATACGGTGGTCTGCTTGAAAAATGTAGGTATTACAGACTCGACCAGGGACAGTTTGAAAATATCAGTGAAGACACTTGCCAGTTGGTCAGCTTATGCTCAGAGTACACATCCTGGTAATCCTTCTGGCCCTGCGGCCTTGTGAATGTTGACCAGTGGGATCCCTTTGTAGTCGATAATAGTAAGCAAGCCCTGCCACATCCGACGAGCGTCCGAGCCAGTGTCGTAGGATTCAATCTTAGTATGCTTGAACCAGGTTATGTAGACAAACAGTGCAATTAGTGCAACAATGACAATCATAAGGGTTGTGTCACAATTATGAGGTTAATTAGAGTGAATTGAGTGAAACTGTGAAAAGACAATAGTTTACATCATATTGAAAATATTAGCCTATTGTTATCATTAAAATTAGCATAAGATTAGCATCAACACACATTATTGTTTAATTTAATTTCACATGTATTTAATTGTTTCCAATTTCATAAAATGTTGTTACATGTAATCTTTTGGTTCATCAATAATGCATAATAAGCATCATCAACAGGGGGAACATATTGGTTCTACGCTGATAAACTGTAGAAAGAATACATTCATTTATAAGACTTCTTCAAAAACTAATTGTTCATAAGAAGGGCCTGAGATCAAAGTCAATATTAAGACAGTAGGGGTCAATGTTTTTAAATACCTCCTCTCCTTGGTAGGCCAACATGCTCAATGCGTGTGTATATGGGTGTGTTTTTGAGTGAGGAGATGGGATGGTTAGCTTCAACAAAGTGAGCTGCTACTGGATAGTCAGTGTTATTACACCTGATTGAGCTGCGGTGGTTGTCACTGACCTTAGAGAGCTTTTTATGTCTCTATTTTGGTTTTGTTAGGGTGTGATTTGGGTGGGCATTCTATGTTCCTTTCTCTATGTTTTGTATTTCTTTGTTTTGGCCGGGTATGGTTCTCAATCAGGGACAGCTGACTATCGTTGTCTCTGATTGGGAACATACTTAGGTAGCTTTTTCCCACCTATGTTTTGTGGGTAGTTGTTTTCTGTTTAGTGTTTTCTGCACCTGACAGGACTGTTTCAGTTTGCACTTTGTTTCAGTGTTCAGTTAAATAAAGGTCATGAACACTTACCACGCTGCTCTTTGGTCCGATTCCTCATCAGATGACGACACACGTTACATTGGTCAGCTATGCATTGTTTTAATTGTCTTTTCGGTTGTCCTACGTAGGTTTTTCCACATGGACATGTGATGAGACAGATTACTCCCTTTATCTTGCAAGAGATGATACCCCTAACAGGGATGTTTCCACCTGTATGTGGGTGTCTGAAGAAGGATGTTTCTGTAGTGCTATTGCACTGAGCATGAGCCACATTGGTATTTCCAAATTGGATTGTGTGTCAAGAGTGTCTGAGTGGGCTCAGGGGGCAGGTCAGATCTCACTAAGCTATCCTCAATATTGCGACCACACTTATAGACCACCAGTGGGGGGTCCTTGAAGAGGTTTGCCATTCTATAGTCTGACTGCAGAATATGCCAGTGCTTCTTCAGGATTGCTTTCATTTTCTCTGAACACTTGGTGTACTTAATGCAAAAGATTTATTTTTCTTCTTTGGTTTAGTTTTTAGCATTTCCTCTCGTGGTTTTTGAGATATTTTCATCGTTGCAGCATCAAGAGTTTTTTCCATGTAGCCTCTGAATTTAAATGTATTTTTCATTTTCTTAGTATTGCTGTCAAAATCTGACTGTTTGCCACAGATTTGTTTAACCCTGCATAACTGGCTGTACAGTAGACCATTCCTGAGTGGAAGGGGATGCATACTATCCCCATGTAGCAGGGTATTAAGGTCTGTTGAATTTGTGTACAAGTCTGTTATATGCATCATTCTCAGTTGATGATCCATAAGTCCAGGTAGTTTATTTTTCTCTCAACAGTCTGCATGGTGAAGTTTGCAGATATTCAAAATATAATTTAAAAGTTTGCATTAAGGTTCTGCTGACTTCCTTCCGAAAAACAAAAGACATTCATAAATGCATTTTATCTTCCAAGGATCTGATTTTACACTGGAGGAGGTGTGTCTCTGTTTTGTGCAGTGGTTCCTCAAATTGTTCCACATCATCTAGTTTCTCATATTTGGTCTGAACTGAAAAACAAAAACTCTGACTCAAAGATGAAGTTGAGCTTTATTGGATAATACAGGTTTAGTGAGTTTCAAGATGCAATCATTGGCTGGAGAAACGGCAGTGTCTCTCTACTGAGAAGTGTTGCAGGTCACAAAATATAATTTAAAAGTCTGCATTAAGGTGTCTGTAATAGAATATACTAAAACAAATATAGACATTAATAAATGCATGTTCATCTTCCAACATCTGTTTTACCCTGAGGAGGAGTAACAAGATGGCTGTGCATTTCCAAACAGAGGCCCCTGTCAGTCATCTAGGTTACTACACATCATTGGACTGTGAAAAAACATCAGAACCTCCCTGATGTTGTCTTTATGTTGCATCCGGTCAACAGTGTCAACCAGTTACATAATTAACTACTTCAGGATTGAGACCATTCCGTGCAACAGACATATCAAGGGGAGATAACTGGAAACATGTCCCAGAAGAACTGCACCACAGTCTTCTTCAATGTAACCACCAGTTACTCTGATAAATACTACTTCAGGATTGAGAGTCAACCATTCCGTGCAACAGACCTTGATAAGTCTGTTTCTATAGATGTCAGAGGTAAGAGACTAATTAACTTTTAACCAACTTTTTTTCCCTGTTTATATTCCTTTCATCAAAGATAAGAGTATAACAAGTGGACAGTTTAACTATTAGTGTAAAATATCTTTATCTGCAATGTATTACTGATTTGCCTCCCATTCCCATCATTACTGTCTCAGGTGAGGTGAAGGAAGGGACCCCTGTCAGTTTGAACTGCTCTGCTGTCGCTCCCTGTCCCGAACACCCCCCTGAGCTGACATGGACTCTCCCAAAACAGTTCACAACTGAGAACCAACTGCAGGAGAGTTCAGACCAAACCAAATCAGTTCTCTCCACGGTGACCTTCACTCCGTCATATCTTCATCATGAGAAGAACATCACTTGTACCTCAGTCTACCCAGTAGGGGCAAGTAACAAGACAACTGAACATAACATGATGCTTAACGTTTCATGTAAGATTTAGTAACCGGTTCCTGAAGAATAGATCATTCTATCATGTTTTCACTGATGATTGTAATAGAGTGGTTTTGATGAGACTATTCAATATACCATATCCAGATACATTCTAAATGAACCCCTCTCCCTCAGTCTCTCCTAAGGACACCTCGGCCTCCATCAGTCCATCTGATCCAGTATCAGTGGGCAGCTGTGTTAATCTGACCTGCAGCAGTACAGCCAACCCTCCTGTGACAACCTTCACCTGGTTCCAGATCAGTGGAGATAAACCAACACAGGTAGCATCTGGACAGAGTTACACCCTCAATGTGACTGTTGATGGAGGACTGTACTTCTGTGAAGCAAGAAATAATAATAAATGCATCTCAGTGCAAGAGGCGTCACTACAGTCCCTGGTTTGATTCCAGGCTGTTTCACGTCCGGCCGTGATTGGGAGTCTCATATGGCGGCGCACAATTGGCCCAGCTTTGGCCGGGTTAGGCAGTCATTGTAAATAATAGTTTGTTCTTAACTGACTTGCCAAGTTAAATAAAGGTTCAATTTAAAATTGGAAGAAAAGAAAATGATGGGCTTAGCCCTATTTGGTGAAAGACCATCTTCTGTATACCATCCCTACCTTGTCACAACACAACTGTTTGGCTGAAACGCATTAAGAAGGAAAGAAATTCCACAAATTAACTTTTAACAAGGCACACCTGTTAATTGAAATGCATTCCAGGTGACTACCTCATGAAGCTGGTTGAGAGAATACCAAGAGTATGCAAGGCTGTCACCAAGGCAAAGGGTGGCTAATTTGAAGAATCTCAAATATAAAATATATTTTGATTTGTTTAACACTTTTGGTTACTACATGATTCCATATGTGTTATTTCATAATTTTGATGTTTTCAATATTATTCTACAATGTAGACACTAGTAAAAGAGAGAACCCTTGAGTAGGTGTGTCTAAACTTTTGACTGTATATAATTAGTAGAAAATTATACTACTTCTTTTGAAAATGCAAATAATTTTGTTCACTTATAAGGAATAGGAAGTACATCACATGCCATTGTCCAACTTGAATTGGAACACTTCAGTTTGTCAGAACTTACTTTGCCGAAATTACACAAGAATGTTACAAAACCTCCAGGGCGCCCTATTGTAGCGGGCATTGATGCAGTAACGGCCCCTATTGTAGTGGGCATTGATGCAGTAACGGCCCCTATTGTAGAGGGCATTGATGCAGTAACGGCCCCTATTGTAGAGGGCATTGATGCAGTAACGGCCCCTATTGTAGCGGGCATTGATGCAGTAATGGCCCCTATTGTAGTGGGCATTGATGCAGTAACGGCCCCTATTGTAGCGGGCATTGATGCAGTAACTCTATCTACTTTTGTTGACTTTTTTATTAGACCACTCGCAGAACAGCTCCCCTTCTTTGTAAAGGACACCAGCAGTATGATCTCTATCTTTGAATCTCTTGATCCCCTCCCTGAGAATACCTTGTTAGTTACTTTTGATGTTGAGTCGTTATACACAAATATTCCACACGAGGGCGGTATTGAAGCTATGGAACATTTTCTTCTGCAACGTGACCCTAATGAACTACCTTCCAGTGCCTGCATTATAACATTGGCTGAAATAGTACTCACACATAACTATTTCATGTTTCTAAATTATTTCTTTATTCAGACGAAGGGCACTGCTATGGGATCCCCCATGGCTCCTAACTATGCTAATTTGTATGTGGGTTACATGGAGAAGCAGTCTATTTTCAATCCTCTCAAAAATGTTTTCTTGCCTCACATCATTATTTGGAAACGGTATATTGATGATATTTTTGTTCTATGGAGGGGTGATGCAAAACAGCTCCAGGCGTTCCATGCTTTTCTTAACTCCTGTTCTGATCATTTGAGATTTACTATGCAATCTGACAAACGTCAAATCAGTTTTCTTGATCTTCTGATCTTGTGTGAAGATAATGTTCTATACACTGATCTTTACAGGAAGCCTACTGATCGTAACAGTTTGTTGAGGGCTGATAGTTGTCACCCACTTCCCTTGGAAAATAGTTTGCCCTACAGCCAATTCTGTCGAATCAAAAGAATTTGCAAAAAACAATTAGATTTCGACAGAAATATGGCTGAGACGCAAATAAAGTTCAAGGAGAGGGGCTACAAAAATGATCAGATGAATATTGCCATGGAGAAAATTCAAAACAAAACGAGACATGACCTTTTTCAAGATCAGTCCCGCAAAAAGATGCATTCTTGTGTTCTAACTACCTGCTATTCAAAGCGTTCTGAACAAATTAAGGGAATTGTTCACAAACATTGGCACATTCAAAAAATCCGATGATAGTCTCGGTAATGTGTTTTCGGACCTTCCCTTGGTCGTATTCTCGCAGGGCAGAAATCTCAGAGACCAATTGGTACACTCTGATTTACCACCCCAAGATATTGCAGAACAACATCTATTTGCGCCCCTACTGGATTGAAATTACAAATGTAATGGCTGTGCTCAATGCAATGGCACTTATAAATGTAGATCCTTCAAACACCCACAAACAGGGAAATCGATCCCAATCAAAGGTGTTATTACGTGCTCCACTAAGGCAGTTATTTATCTTATAACTTGTCCTTGTGGTAAAAATGATGTGGGTAAAACCAAGCGCGAATTAAAAGTACGCATCTCAGAGCATCGTAGCACCATTAGGTGTAAATCTTTACTTACCCAGTTGCGACCCACTTCTTGGAGGCAGGCCACTCGATTTCGTCTCTGTGTTATATTGGCATTGAACATGTCACCCTCCCTAGGAGAGGGGGTGACCTTGATCATTTATTGTTAAAACGAGAGGCTGCCTGGATCTTTAACTTAAAGACCCTTGCGCCCTTCGGTCTCAACGTAGACTTTGATCTGAAGCCATTGTTGTGATTATTGTGACTTTGCCATTGTAATTGTTTGTAAGCTTGTGTAGTCAAATGAATTTATGATCGTTTGCTATCCATTTGTTGTTTGTATGCTGTTCTTTGTATGACATTTTAATATTTGATAATTATCCAATGATATTAGGCCACTCTTGGCCATGATTACAGACACCTATGTCTTTTGACACTACATAAACGAGTCATCACGCAGTGTTTGTGATTATACCCTGATGAAGACAGCTTGGCTGCCGAAATGTTGGAAATGACATTTTTGCATCTGAGCTCCTAGAGTGTGTGGCTCTCTTTTATTTTAAAGTATTTCATGTTGAAACATAATGTGACAACCATATGTTTTGTATCGAACTCAAATTAAACTTCTTTTTTATATTTGAATAAATTAATCGTGGATTTGGGTTCATAATTTTACTATATTTTTAAATCCCACAGATATTCCCATTCAAGCCAGGGAGATACAGCAGATACGGGAGATACTGGAGATACGGGAGATACAGGAGATACAGGAGATACAGGAGATACAGGAGATACAGGAGATATGGGAGATACAGGAGATACAGGAGATACGGGAGATACTGGAGATACAGGAGATACAGGAGATACTGGAGATACTGGAGATACAGGAGATACAGGAGATACAGGAGATACAGGAGATACAGGAGATACGGGAGATACAGGAGATACAGGAGATACGGGAGATACAGGAGATACAGGAGATACGGGAGATACAGGAGATACAGGAGATACAGGAGATACAGGAGATAAGGAGATACGGGAGATACAGGAGATACGGGAGATACGGGAGATACGGGAAAGGAGATACAGGAGATACAGGAGATACGGGAGATACAGGAGATACAGGAGATACAGGAGATACAGGAGATACAGGAGATACTGGAGATACTGGAGATACGGGAGATACAGCAGATACTGGAGATACTGGAGATACGGGAGATACAGGAGATACAGCAGATACTGGAGATACAGGAGATACAGGAGATACAGCAGATACAGGAGATACAGGAGATACAGGAGATACAGGAGATACAGGAGATACAGGAGATACAGGAGATACAGGAGATACTGGAGATACAGGAGATACAGGAGATACAGGAGATACAGGAGATACAGCAGATACGGGAGATACATGGAGATACAGGAGATACAGCAGATACAGGAGATACAGGAGATACAGGAGATACAGCAGATACAGGAGATACAGGAGATACAGGAGATACTGGAGATACTGGAGATACGGGAGATACAGGAGATACAGGAGATACTGGAGATACAGGAGATACGGGAGATACAGGAGATACAGGAGATACAGCAGATACGGGAGATACAGGAGATACAGGAGATACAGGAGATACGGAAGAGGGAGATGGTTTTGCTGCCAAAAGTTTATTTTAGCAATTTATTGGGGGCAGACTTAGTGATTCAGGGGCCCGTTTCAAAATGCTGCTGACCTGTCCTACCCCGAGAAAGGGACATTAAATACAGTAGTATTCCTTTAAAATCATTTCTCATACACATATTAGGAAGTACTTCACTGATGAGATGAGAGATATTCCACATGAATTTCATCACTTTAGTTTGTCAGACCTCACTATGTGTGTGACACTTTCTGCTGTAGACAGTTTACGTTACCGTCTAAGGCAAGTATCGACTTCTTCAATATATTTTCTGTTCATTTAATGTTCAAAATAAATTAAAGGAGATTAATTATGAGTAATGAGATTCAATATGTTCTAATGTACTGCTGTTTGTTCATGTATTAGCTTTACAA